>NW_006256858.1:4158901-4253238 GCF_000478725.1 Eutrema salsugineum
CGGTCTTCGACCTATCCGACTATTTTTTTTATCTTACTTGTTCAATGTATTATTTTTTGTTCATATTATCGTTGTTTTCTTATTCTTCTCCTTTTTCTTTATTTTTTAGCTTTTCTATTCTTTGTTTGATCCTTCTTATCTTTCATTGTTTTTGACTATTTCTTCTTATGTATTGTATTCATCTTCTTTGACTTCTTGATTTTTTTTCATTCGGTTTTTTCTTCGCTTTTCTGTTGATTTTTTTTGTTTTATTTGTCTGCCCCTTCTTCTTTGTTTTATTTTTATTGTCTTTGTATTCTCTAATTTCTTATTCTTCAACATCTTCTACTATTCTTCTTTTGTTTTTATTAGCCGTTTTTATCTTCTGCTTTTTACTTCTTCTTGGTCATTTTTGTCTTATCCAAACTTTTTTTTCTTTCTAATTTTCGTTTGTCTTTTTCGCATCTTTACTTTCTTATTTTTATTTTCTTTTTCATCTTCTTATACTTTATTTTCTTCATCTACTATTTTTGTTCTTCTTTTTCTTTCAGTTTTCTTCTTCAACTTTGAGTTCTTCATCTCCTTATCATTTTTCTTCTTCACTATTTTCTGTTACCCATCTTGATCTTATTGTTCATGGTCTAGGACTTTTTGTTCATTTTTTCCTCATTTTTTTTACGTTTTCGTCAACTCTATGTTCTTCTATATGTTTCAATTTATCTTTTTCTCTTCTTTTTCTACTTCGTTTTTCCCTTTTTCCCTTTTTCTGTTTTTCCTCTGCGTCCTGCTAGAGTTTTTGGCCTCTCTTACATTATTCCAAAAATAAACAGAATTCAGAAAGCCATATTTATAACAAACAAAAAAACAAAAGACTTAAAACCTGTTCATTAGACAATAAAGATGATTTATGATATGTTGATATGGTTTTAATCACGTTAAGTAAGGAAGAATAACTGACAACACAAAACAACAAAATATAATCTATGAACACTACTACTGGTATTGAAAAACGGAAAAAAACAATAGAAAAAATCGAAAATTGATTTACAAAAAAATAAAGACGGTAAACAAAACAACGAAAAGCCGACCAATGTAGAAACCAAACCACAATTGAGCTTAAGATACATTTTAAAAAGTAATATATATATTTATATATAGCTCTCAACTTAAGCTAGGATTTCCCATATCACATGTACATTTTTTTCCAGATAATCTCGCTCAACAGATAATCCGATTGAAATTATCTTAATATTATCAAAATAACTAAAAGTGGCAGCAAAATTGTTATACAAACTACGAAAATTAATTAATTAATTAAGGATATTTAAAAATATTTTATTAATGAATAAAGGGGAATTAGTTACCTAGATTGAATGAGAGACCTTATAGCGAAAAATTTACTTCGCATATATTATATATGATATGATTTTAAATGTTTTTTTGATTAAATTCCAATTTTTAATTTTTCGTTATTTTCTATTTGAAATATTTTTTGATTAAATTTCGATTTTTAATAATTTTTATTAAATTTAAATGTTTTTTTTAATAAATTTCGATTTTCAACAATTTTTTCATTAATTTACGATTTTTAATATTTTTATTTAATTTACGATTTTTGATAATTTTTAATTAATTTAAAATTTTTATTAAATTTTTTATTAAATTTAATTTTAAAAAATATAAAGAGGGATAAATGGTAATTAGCCATCCTGAGATTAAATGAGAGAGCTTGAACTCAAAATTTTACTTTGCTTATAATATATATGATATATGATATGATTTTAAATGTTTTTTTGATTAACTTCCAATTTTTAAATTTTTGTTATTTTCTATTTGAAATATGTTTTGATTAAATTTCGATTTTTAATAAATTTTATTAAATTTAAATGTTTTTTTATTAAATTTAGATTTTTAACAATTTTTTAGTAATTTACGATTTTTAATATTTGTATTTAATTTATGATTTTAAATAATTTTTAATTAATTTACGATTTTTAATATATTTTTTTATTAAATTTAATTTTTAAAAATATAAGGAGGGGTAAAGGGTAATTAGCCATCCTAAGATTGAATCAGAGAGCTTTAACTCAAAATTTTACTTTACTTATAATATATATGATTCTGCATCCATAAAGTTGGATTCTTCAGACATTCAAGAATATATGTTCTACTATTTGATAAAACAAAAAAAGTTCAAATCAATAGTTTAATTGCACTAGATTCTAATTTTAGGACTCAATGCTTTTCTTGAAGCTTACAAATCCAATCCGCAAGAAAAAGTCCACATTGGAATCATCATGGTCATTAATAAGCTTTGATCGTTAATGTTACAAATGTGGTTTAGACGTGCATGAGCCAAAACTTTTAATAGTTTATTAGATATGCTATTGAATTTAAGAACTACATAATTCTCTTCGACTAGAAGTAATCTAAAAGGTTTTAACGCAGCACTAAACCATGTATGTTTAATATGTGTTGATTTGGTTCTTCAGTTTCTCATTCCAATGTACAAAGTATGTACATAAGTTTTATGAGGTGATTCATTTACATGAATATCCAAAATCAATCAACTTTTGACAAAGACAACATCAACTTGAGCAACTGTTGGAAGTCATGATTGAACGCTTCGGGAACTGAGTTGCAGTTCCGCATAGCATTTCACCCTCAATCTGATGGGCCAACAGAAGTGTTGAACAGATGTTTGGAGATATATTTGAGGTGCTTTACTTTTTAACAATCAAAGGTGTGGCTAAATATCTGTCATGAGCTGAATTATGATACAACTTTTTGTTTTATACAGTGACTCAATGCACACCATTTAAACTGGTGTATGGTCGAAATCCTCCATCACTGTTAGCATATGAACAAGGTTCCACAAACAATGCTGAGTTAGAAAGGATGCTTCAACAAGAGATGTATGTTGTTAGAAAAGGTTAAACAGCAGTTGTTGAGAGCTCAGAAAATGATGAAGAATAATGCTAATAAGAACATAAGAGATTTAGAGTGTTTCTGAAACTACAGCCATATAGACAGATCTCAATAATTAGCAAAATATGCCAAAAATTGGCTGCTCGTTACTATTATCCATATAAAGTTTTGGAACGAATTAGGAAAGTTGCATATCGCCTTAACCTTCCAAAGGATTTTCGCATTCATCTTGTATTTTCATGTATTTCAGTTAAAGCCGGTTGTTGGTGCAGATCAGGCAGTTACTCCACTGCCTCCATCTATTACTCTGGAAGATGCAGTGTCTTTTGAATCGAAAGATTTACTGGGTACAAGATATGAGCAAAATTTTTTACTTAAACTGAGAAATTATAGAATTTATTTTTGGTTTCTTGTTGTTGTTGAAATGGCAAAACTTAACAATTATGTTAAAGAAACTTACATCATTGGATTGTTTTACCTATATGCAATCAATCATGTATGGTTATTAATCAAAATCCTAGACCGTCTCGTCAAAAAATTATAGATTGCATTTGGTTTGTGGCTATGTGGTCTAGAAGTGCATGAGCCAAAAGTTAGTCTATTAGATAATTTTTCATCAAATAGAGCAGCTACTCATTTAAAAGAAGTACATA
This sequence comes from Eutrema salsugineum, assembly GCF_000478725.1. Taxonomy (NCBI): domain Eukaryota; kingdom Viridiplantae; phylum Streptophyta; class Magnoliopsida; order Brassicales; family Brassicaceae; genus Eutrema; species Eutrema salsugineum. The sequence continues at coordinate 4,162,462 of NW_006256858.1, forward strand.
AGTTTTGTTCTTTGTTTTGATCTTCTTAATTTGACTCGAAGTAACCCAAAAAACTATTAACGCATCCCTTAACCATGTCTAATTGTCTATGTCATGTACTCCTATATATGATTCGGTTCTTCAGTTTCTTATACCGATATTAAGAAACCGGTTAATGTCAAACGAAATCTACGACGTCGTTTAGTTCAGTTTTAGTTTCCCCATTTTCTGAGAACGAAGTCAAACAAACACGAGAGGAGCGATCTCTGAGAAGAGGAAGAAAGCGAAAGGATCTTCCATGGGCGATCTCTGAGATTCCCACGAACCTAACACAAAAATCCATCTGGTAATTTCAATCGAGATTTTCTTAGAGCATCTGATCTGGGAAGCTCGTTCTTCTTAAGTCGCGCTTTTATCAACTTTAGGGGATCATCACCTTCGTCCAGATTTCAATCGGGTGAAGGGGGTTTTTTTTTTCTCGAGAAAGTTTGAAATGGTGCTGGTATTGGCATTGGGGGATCTCCATGTACCCCATAGAGCGGCTGATTTACCCCCAAAGTTCAAATCGATGCTTGTCCCTGGGAAGATTCAACACATCATCTGCACTGGAAATCTCTGCATCAAAGTAGGGGTTTTTTTTCTTCTTAAATTTTGTATATTTCCACCTCTATTTTTTGCTTTATTTTGTTCCGTGGTTGTCTTTTCCGGATCAATCTGTCTGATACTCTGATATGAGGAAGAAAAGAGGATTCAGAGCGAGAACAGACTCTAATCAAACTTAATATGGTGGTTTTTTTTTTTTTTTGTGATGAGTCTACTTCAGTTTTATCCTGTATCGGGTTGTTCAGAGTTACTTACTTACTTGGTTGTGTGAGAAGTACCGGAAAATGGAAAAGAGGATAATGGTGAATGCTCATTTCATGTGATATGCTCGGAGCTTGTTCTGTATCTGCTAGATCGTGTAGAGTTTAATTCTTACTTGGTAGTGTGAGAGAGTCGTGGGAAGAAGATTTCCATTACCGTTTTCGATTAGATTTGTTTGTGACGATGGAATTGCAAAGTGATAAAAACTCAGCATGGATGGTCATTTATGAGAATTTGATGATGTTCTTTTAGTTGGGAGATGTGTTTATAAGCTTGCGAGGCGTTTAGTTGGTGACATTTCCTATTGTTAACTTACTTGAGTTGTCCTTATGCTGTGAAGTCATTTCTGGTTCATGTTTTTTTGTGTGGTTAAGCTTAGCATCTTTTATCTGTTTTTATAGGAAATACATGACTACTTGAAGACTATCTGCCCTGATTTGCATATAGTTCGAGGGGAGTTTGACGAAGATGCACGATACCCTGAGAACAAAACCTTGACTATCGGGCAATTCAAGCTGGGACTGTGCCACGGCCACCAGGTTCAGTTTTTTGTTCTCTTGCGCATTTCCTGATGAGCTTACTATACGAGTTAGACATTAGCACTTTCAGCATATGATAAATCCCTCATATCATACAGCATCTGTTTATTGTAATATCCGGACTATGAAAACTCAATTTGCTTGCCTTTACCTCACTGCCTTGTTGGCGTGTGTCCTGAACCAATGAGTTTAAAAGTTTGCTCGCTTATAGCTATTTGCACTTACCGTTCTAGTTATGATAAAGAACTGTGATGGAGAATAGTAAACGGGGAAAGTCTAGGATTTGAAAAAGTTTCAGCATTTTTGATTTTCTATGTTAATGTTTTACACTAAACTATGAAGGAAATGCCTTCTTTGGCGTTGTTCTTCTCTTTACCTGCGTCTAGGGTCATGAAACTTGATTTTCTGGCATCTATGTTCCTTACGAAGCCATGGTTACTTAAGTTAAAGAATTTGTGTGTGTTGGCTATTTGTAGTGATATTGAAACGAGCCTCTCTATTTGTTTGTACAGGTGATTCCATGGGGTGATTTAGATTCACTAGCCATGCTTCAAAGACAACTCGACGTGGACATACTTGTAACAGGCCATACCCACCAGTTCACAGCCTACAAACACGAGGGAGGAGTCGTGATAAACCCGGGCTCTGCAACCGGAGCTTATAGCAGCATAAACCAAGAGGTTAACCCGAGCTTTGTTCTTATGGATATCGATGGTCTTCGAGTTGTGGTCTATGTCTATGAGCTCATCGATGGAGAGGTTAAAGTCGACAAGATCGATTTCAAGAAGACATCCACTTCCAACTCTGCTCCTTAGTGCGTATTTAACAACCTGAACCCGTTTTATGTTTTCGTCTGGAAATCACAATTGAAATTTGGAACTTTCTGTAGCTTTCTTGTGAAAATAATCTTTAAAGATTTGGGAGTTTGACCACTGAGAACAATGTTTTGCAAGTCTCTTGAAGTTTATAGACTTTGGTTCAAGTGTGTACAGATAAAATTCTATTTGAGGCTGTTTTTGTCTTTAAGGTAGAGTCCGACATTTATTCTTTACACGCCGATTTAAAGTCAGTATTAACCTTCTCATTACAGATGATATTCAAATCAATCGTCCATTCCCATAGTAGCTAAATTCACGAAAAGTCTAAAACGAGTCCAAAATCATGTTCTTGGGATTATGGAGAATATATCCCTCTTGATCCTAAAGTAAACTCAATATTCACATAAAATAATACTAAGCTACAAAGCTTTTGGTAAACTGTAATACATTGTTCTCTTGAGCATTGCAACTTTCTGATTAGGATCAAGCCACTATGTATATATACATACCCAATACAAAATTTAGAACCTAAAAACCGGAAAAGGAGGAACCCATATGTCTGATCTTGTTGACTCTGAGATTATTCAGCTAGACATGAAACAATTCAAGGGAGTAATCGAATATCTTTAAAGAGAAAACAAATTCTTTCGGAAGTTTGACCCGATCCGGGCACTAGTTTGGCATGTATGTAGATTCAATCGGTTGAAGAAATCATTCCCTAGCTCATGTAAACTTTTTTTTTGTTTAATGAATTTCACATTTTAAAAAAATGTATGATTAATTATTGAATAGATCAATTTCAAAAAATGAATAGCAAAAACAAGAGAAAAAGGGTTTATTGGTGTGCATTACATAGACTTTCATTATAGACTTTTTATTTATAACATACACAATTATTGTAAACATAACTGTATGTGTCCATCAATTTGTATTATTCTATTATATGAGAAATCATAGGTAAATATTAGGGATATAATCTATTATATATTAGTGATCTTCAGGTTTCTTTAAGACCTTTTAGAAGGTGGAGGTGGACGCTTGCAGGCAGCCGCACATTCTTGGTTTGTAGCATAACATTTCTTAGGCATTCCGCTACAGCAAGAACATCGGCCTCCTCTGTTAAGGGCGCAATTTAGTGGTAAGCAAAATGATGGATCAAGACTCCCTGTGGGTGGGTCCGCACCTATAAACGAACAACAAAACCGTTAAAGAAAAATAATTATAAAAGAGGAAGATTATGTGATTGCAACGTTGATGATGATAAATGATGAAACAAAAATGTATCTATATTTCATAATTTCATATGTACATACTCTCATGTAGAGGAAAATGGGAGATCACGATGATACAAAGGATAGCGATATGTGATGTTGACATTATTGTATTTTTTTTTTCTTTTTGTAATTTAAACGTTTTTTTTTGTTTTATGTTTTTTTTTAATGGTAGAAATTTTTGAAAAGAGTAGGGATTTATATAGATAAAATGAAATTTTTAGTGCATGCCTCTATTGTGATCCATAAAAATCTGTTAGATTTGTTTGACTAGTCGTAATTCATTCTTATTCCGCACAAACAGTTTTGTATGAAAAGAATCAGTCAAACAAATTACAATATTCTTTGGAGAAATTAAATGTACAGTATGTCATAAATTTAATCTATATACACAAGTAACACAATTAACAAAATGTTTTGGATGATGGTGTCTTTATCAGAATATTTTGGTTTTGTATATTGTTTCACATATTATACCGTTTATTGCAAATGGGAAACATAGTTGTGTCTATGTTACGGATGATATATATATATATATATATATATTTTGGATTACATATATGTTAGCTTGAATGATGTTTGTTTAGACATCAGCTTGTGTGGATTTATTCTAAGTGTCAGTTTTACCTATGAGAAGAAATGAGACTAAACCTGCACAAACAACATGCACAGTCATAAAATTTGATATGAAGATGGATTCTCTTTCTGAATATAGTCCATTGATGGAGAGGTTAAAGTTGACTAGATCGATTTCAATAAGACCTCCAAAACCAACTCTTCTGGTAACAAAAAAAGATCGGAATGGAACCATCTTTTGTTCTGCTTTTCTAATTTCTTGAGCTACAAGAAACAAAAGAAGAAAGGATGTTTCGTAGATGACTCCTACATGGATGGGCGTTTCGTCTTCATCGCACGGTTCACCATCATCGGGATGGAGTAGAAGGAGGATTCGTCGGTGACGCTGGAGCCGATCGGCCTGATGTTCCAGAAGGGGCCATTGTTGGCTGTCTTTGAACCGAAACTTGCGAGGCAGGGATGGTTGGAGAACATCCTGATATGTGTCTGAGAGTAGGCGGCAGCAGCTTGTGTGAGAGGAGGGAGGTTGTGAGCAGTGCTTTTCAGCCTGTAGCCGAATTCATAGAGAGACCGCTCGTCAGCAGAGCATCTCGGAGTTTCCGGAGGGTGTTTCGGATTAGTGAGACAAACCACGACTTGGTTAGCAGCCGTGCCGTGAGGGGAACAGTCAGAAAGAGTGCATGACCCATCAAAGTATGAGGCAGCGGAGATGGCAACTTCTTTGACTTGGTTAAACCAAGCCACGCTTCGTTTCATGTGGAGGAAAGAGGAGATACTGGTCAGCTTATCGGTAGCGGCAGTGGGGACGAAGTCAAAACTAGGATAGCGTTCAGCGAATGCTTCGTTTAAACTCTGGTCCGCCTCACATTTATACTGCAAGCCGGGAGAAACGAGAAACCATTGATCATCATCGTCAAGGCCAAAAGTATGATAGCCAAAGGTAGAGACAGTGTCTTCCTTAACTGGGATGTGCTTGCCTAGTTTTGGATAAACCGGAGGGTCTTGCGTGAAGAGACGGTTTAGGTCTTCAAGAAGAGCGAAGATGCCAGGAATATTTGGCAAGATGTGCATTTCAACGAGATCTCTTCTCATGAAATGTTCACGTCGAGCGGGTCCTGGCTTGACAGGCACGCTAGGGTATACTTTCCCTAGCGTTGTAAACAGTGCGAGGAGAGGGTTGGGAACGGGGAGGCTCTCCGGGGGATGGTTGTCTAAGAAGCGGTTCAGGAACTGATGTTGTTTGTGAGAGAGGGCGTTCACGTCGTTTCCAGCTCGTAGACACTGGATCCAGAAGAGTACACCGAAGTAAAGGCGGAGAATGTAAGGATGGTAGTTAGGGTTGGCTCGCTTGAAGTAGAAGTTATTGCATAGTGACCTGTTCATAGCGTGGACAATATAGTCCATCATGTGACAGGACGGGCTGTATTGAGATAACCTGCCCTGTGTCGGGTGCACGATAGGTCCTCCATTGTAGAGGCTGAGAAAGGAGCTTGCCTTGAGTAAGTCTTTGTCAGTGTCAAGTCTTTGGGACGCCATTAATCCAGATTCTTTGAGGAACGATTTCTCCATCTCAGAGTCTTTGGAAGATGAGACTTCGTAAATCTTTCTCTTGGACATATCGAGAGTCTAGGGACTAGGGGAGGGGCGTGAGGGCTTTATATTGGGAACAGAGAGTTTGTTGAAGAGCAAATGAAACGTCTCCAATGTATTTTGACCGAATCCAGTGCTTTATGGCGTCATTTATACCCTCTTTGTTTGTTAAAATTTCACAAAATATAATTTGCTATATAAATCGATTTTTTTATTGCCACTAGAATCTGCTTCACGTTGCACGGTATTTTATTGTACTTTGAAATTTACACTGATTGCTTTTGAAAAACAAAACAACGAAAACAAAAAAAAAATCACTAATCACAAAGACACAAGTTATAATAATTTTTATTTATCAATTTCTGGTTCTTAATTATTTACTTTGAACTATATATGTCTTTTTATTGTTTGTTGATAACATCAAAACTAACATGGCATCAATGGGAAGTGAGCCTAACCTAATAGGCATTCATCCAATGGTGATATTGTAGAAAAATTGTAGTTTTCAAAGAATTTGAAAATTGGTGTAGTTTCCAAAATCAAATCTCCCTTTTTAAAAATCAAATTTCCTCAAAAATAAAATTTGAAAATAATGTCAAATGGACGGATAAAATGAAAGTACAAATCTTATTACAATGATATGGCGAATTATTCATGTACGAGAGAGAGAAAGTCCTCCACATAATAAAATCGAGCCCTCGAAATTAACTAAAACTTAGTGACGAGCCCCAAATTATTAAAATGATCATCGAAAAACAACAAAGTAAACTTCCAAAAACCTGACCTGACCCGACCCGACCCGATGAGAGCAATCTACCCAAAAAAACACTAAAAACCCGACCCAGTAAAATCAATGAGCAGTGAACCTGAAGAGCATAACATGCAAATAGCTCTCTCCAGGATTCACAATCTGCGACGGGAAATTATTGTGGTTCACCGAATCCGGGAACCCTTGCGTCTCCAGACACAACCCCGCGTGTTTCTTGTAAACCGCTCTTTCTTTTCCGGCGACACGTGTCAGCAAATTACTCGTGTAAAACTGAACTCCGGGCTGGTTACTCCACAGCTCCATCTTCCTCCCGGTGGATTCCTCCGAAACAATCGCCGTTTTCCTCAGATGTTTCCCGGCGATTCCGTCGATCACGTAATTGATGTCGTAGCCGCCGGGTAATTCGTCGATTCGGCTTCCGATCTCGCGTGGCTCGAGGAAATCGTATGGTGTTCCTTCGATCGCGGTGATTTCGCCGGTCGGGATGAGTTTTTTGTCGACGGGGGTGATTTTTCCGGCGAGAAGCTGGATTTTGTGGGAGAGGATGTCGCCGGAGTTGTGGCTGTGGAGGTTCCAGTATGTGTGGAGGGCTAAGTTGATCGGTGTTGGTTTGTTGATTGGCTTTGCCTCCATTTTCACGGCGAGTTTGTTTTCTCCGATTAACATGTACGTCACTTTCACTGTCACGTTTCCGGGGAAACCTGTCGAATTAATAAATTACATTAATTTTAAAAAAAATGACTAAATGAAAAATAATAAATCTTCATTTAAAAAGCCCCAAAGTTTAAGAAATTTGATGTTTCTGACAAATAAAATATGTGTGGTTGTTGTAAGTTTAGAAGAAAAACCAAATACATACTATGAATTAGAGTTAGTATTCATTTTCTCAATATTTTAATTTCGCCTTAAAACTCAATAAATGATAATACGATCTATTAGTATTAGAGAAATAAAGTATGGTAAATATGTTAGTATTATTTACCTTCTTCACCGTCGAAGCTATCGTATTTGAAAGTAATGTGGCTAGTGGGAACGTAGTTTTCGACTGACCAAATCACATCGCTGAATCCCTTTGCACCACCTGAGTTAACAAATTAAAAATTAATATTTTAAAATAAATCTGACTATAAGGAAAATTCCAAATAAATGAAATAATTCGAAGAATTATGAAAAAGTTAGGTGGTAAATAAAAAGTACCATGGAGAGTGTTATGGCCTTCGTTGGGATCGGTTTTGTACATTTGGCCATTCAATTCGAACTCAGCACCTCCAATTCTATTAGCCACTCTTCCCACAATTGCTCCAAAATAAGTTGTGTCATTCTACATAAAAAGGTCCAAAGCAACGAAAATTAAAACTAATTTTTTCTTAATATAATATGATTTAACGTCTAACGTCACGTGAGTGGTGAGACTTATGTCTGTTAATAAGTGGATATTGGACAACGTGACGATCATAAAGGAGATACTTTTCAGCCGAAAATATAGTGCTTATGATCCAAACAAAAATTTTTTTGACAAAAAACAAAATTTGATTGAATGAAATACAAATTCAAAATTAAAAAGGTAGAAAATTGAAAATCAAAAATTACCTTGTAACCATCGACAGTATCGAATCCGAGAACAACATCGTCTTGCTTTCCTGAATCACATCAGAACAATAGACAATAAAAAAGATCAGATCTAAAACAGAAAATGGGAAGAGAGAGAGAGAGAGAAAGAGAGAGAAAGAGAAGGAGAGAGAAAGAGAGACCATGTCTGTCGGGGAGAAGAAGAGAGGTCATGACAGCACCATAGTTAGTGAAGGTAACAGACAAGTTTCCTCTGGTTAGCTTATAGGTTTGGATCTCTTCACATAGACTGTAAGTAACACAACATAACAACAATAACACCAACATCAATCTCTTGGCCATTGTTTTTTCAGATCAATTAAAATTGATGAGTAATGAGAGAGAGAAATGGAAAGAGAGGGAGAGAGAGAGAAAGTTTGGATTTTTTTTTCTTTTTTCTTGTTCTGTGTGAATGTGTTTGTATCCTTTATCCTATTTATATTAATGTAGATTAGAGAGACGAGATCTCTTACTATTATCCGAGACTTTTCAATTTTTGTGTTTGTAATTTCGATTTTAGAAGATATTTTAGCTTGATTGACTTTTGAATATTATTTCTAAAATTTATAGTAGGATTTTTTGTTCTTTCCATAATTCCTTGTTAAACTTTATTTCTCAATTATATATTCAAAACTAACAATTGTGTTTCTTGGGAAGCCTATTAATTCACAAAACATCCTTAAGCCAAATTAGTAAATATCTTAAGTTTCAAGAATTAGCCTTAGTCTAAATGAAAATGAAGGCAAAATATTACCATAGGAACTGAAAAATAGGAACTGAATTAACACTTATCAGTTCTTTTAATTGTCCCATATATTTTATTGTTCTTTTAAATGTCTTTTCAAGAAATAATATCCTCTTTTTTTTACATCACGAATAATTTTCTATTTTAGTATATAGGGATTTCTATCTTTTTTACATCACGAATATTATTTCTCTTTTTTCTTTTTTTTCTTTTGTCTTTTCTATGAGTTTGGTATGTGTGCTAATGTGCTATCGATCGTAAACACAAACAATATCCCATGCGTGAATGCGTACGCCGGACCAATAGCAACAAGAATTCTTTTTTTCTCTCTATGACTATCAGTGGGTGCAAAATTATTTAGTTTGAAAGTGCATCGTCCTAAGTTAAATTGTTTTTTAAGAACAAACAAAAGAGAAAAAATGGAAACCACTAATTATGTTGTATATTTCAATTTTCAACCATCTTGTACCAAACGGAGAGTTATGCCCTTCCATGGCTTTAGGTTTTGTTTTGCACATTTGATATAATCTATTATTCAATTTTGGAACTTAGCTCCTGCATCATATTGGTCACATGTCCAACATTTTCCCCCAAAGTATAGTGGTCTCATTATTTACTTTTTTCCCCCATAAAAAGAGAAGAAGAAGAAGATTTCACAATTTTTATCGAAAAAGCAAAGAGCTTAAATTAAAGTACTAAAGGCAAAGTGTTCGCCCCAAAAAAAAAAGAGTACTAAAGCATAGAAATATAGGAGATTAGGATAGGATTAGGCAAATTAGAGTTTAGATAGCGATAAAAAGGGGATAAGATGCTGAGACTCTCCACATAGATATAGCTAGGCCACCGAGTCAACGACGACTCATTATTACAAAAAAAATAAAAAAATTAACTAATTATATGTGGACTAATGTCGTTCCAATTTTAGAAAAGAAGCTCCTTATTAACTATTTACGGAAATAAATGAGTTTGAGAATGTGTAAGAACTTAAGATTTGCGTTTTCAATCACACATTGCCCCCCCCCCAAACGAATCTATAAAATATTAGGTGAGATGTGCTAAAGTATCTACATGTATTAATAAAATTTTATAAGCATATATATGTATATATATGTAATATGTGTGTGTTACATTTATTTTTATTTTTAAACCTGCATAAGTATAACGAAAATATTTAATTAGAATATCATTACACGTAAGTTTACAAGGAAAGATTGAGATTGATCAAGAAAAGAAATTAAAAGAGTTCCTAACTCAAAGTTTGAGCAACCTTTACAAAAACATCTTCAAGAGTTGTGTCTGCAAGTCCCCAAGCAACCACCGGAAACATCATCTTCGCCTTCGCCACTGCCTGAAACACCTCAGCGATCTTCGTCTCTTTCTTTGGCAGCTCAAACTTCTGAGTCCCCGATGTTCGATAAATCTTCTTTGCATTCTCAGAGATGTTATGCACTAATTGCTCCACTTCTTGCTCGTGTTCCTCTGAGGTTGTCACGGTCAATACATAGGATCCTCCATATCTACCCTTCAACTGTCATTAAGGTTTCAATTTAAAACTCTCTTCATGTTTTGAACATTGGTCGTTATTACGGTTTATTCTATGTTTCCACTTATTTAAGTATAATTATGATGTGTTTTAGTTCTTACCTCCTTTGGTTTGCCTATGCATTGCAAACTTCCATCGACGAAAATGCCAAGACGATCACACAATACTTCTGCCTCCTCCATTGAATGAGCTGAAACACAAAACGAGAGCTAAAGTCTTTCTTTTTTGAAGGCATAAAAGAAGCAGAGCAAAAAACAGAAGCTTAGATGACTCTACTGGTGAGTATTATCGCCGCTTTTCGCTTAGCCCGTTTCACTACATCCCATAAACTCTTTCTCGAGGCTGGATCAAGCCCTGTACTTGGCTCATCCATGTAAACAACCTTGAAAAATTTCCTCAAAAAGACTTGTTACGTATAAGAAGCTAATAGACATATCATAGATGTCTAGATATCAAGAGAGGTTTCAAGACATACTTTAGGGTTTCCTATAAGAGAAATGGCGACGCTGAGCCGTCTCTTCATCCCTCCACTGTATTTCCCAACTTGTTTGTCGCCATTTCCTCCATGGAAAAGGTTGACACTGCGAAGCGAATCTTCCACAGCCTATAAACCAGATAAAATTCATCACTTGTTAATTTACTTGACTCATAAGTTATCCACAAACCAACCAAGTTATAACCTAACTTACTTGTTTTAAGACAGAACCTTTGAGATTCTTGAGCCTTCCATAAAACAGTAAATGTTCTCTTCCACTCAATTTCTCCCACAAAAGACTGGAAAATTAAAATGAATTAAGAGATAGTGTAGCCTCGCAGAAAAGAAACAAACTGAGCTAGAGATTAAGATTACTCGTGTTGCGGACAGACTCCAATCGTTGTATATATCCGGTCCATATCGGTTAGTATGTCAAGACCTTGGACAAATGCTGTGCCAGATGATGGTTTAGTAATTCCTGTCATCTACAAAGGACATTAGAGTGCCAAACACGTTAACCATTGGATATGCGCCATTGACTCATTAACACGGGACTATAAAGGGCGTTAATCAATAGATATGAACCGTACGAACCATGTTGATAAAAGAGGTTTTGCCTGCTCCATTAGGACCAAGCATGCCAAAGCATTCTCCTTGAGGTAAAGCAATAGATAATCCTCTTACCGCGAGTTTCTGAGGATTCCCGTCCTTACCTGAGTACACCTTCTTCAGGTTATTGCACAAAACGGCGCAGTTTTCAGTTGATTCAAGTAGATACTGCTCTACTTTCTCCCTCTGGCACAAAAGAAAGGATACATCAAAATCTTACTCAGTTTTGTCACTATTAAAACCTGATATTGATCTTGTCTCTGTTTACCTCTTGGCACACATCTGGTTTCTCCATTTCGATGACAACTTTGGAAATTTGGCTCTGAGAAAAGTGATGTTGTTTCTTCTTTGAAGAATTTTGCATGAGGAAGAACAATGGATGTTTCCTGGAGTAAGTGATTTGATCAATGTAATATGCTGAAGCAAGCAGCAATAGCCACTCAATGAGCATGATACAAGTCACTTCTTTCATTCCATTCTCAAAATTTCCCCATCTCATTCCTTCAACACCACGGTAATCTCCGGCAAATGCAGATTGTGATAACTCATATAGCCCACGGTACAAAGAAAAGCCAGGATATAGCTCCATTGCAATGATCCATCCTCCTAGAGAAAATCACATGAATCACAATAAAACATGCTCGGATTCGACCAGAAGAAAAAGCTTGATTCGGGTTTCAAGAACTTACTTGGGAAGTGAGGATCTTCCAAGAAGAATTGGAAAAGAAAGATTCCTAAGAGCCCGGTTCCAAAGACATATATGTATGCAATAACTGAAATTTCAAATGAAAATTGTAACGATTATGATAACTATTTGATGAATCTTGAATCAAACCGTGATGAACACTGTACCTGTAGCAGTTTTAACATCTGAAAACATTGCAGAGGCTAAAAAAGCGATTGATATTTGAAGGTTTATGCATATCAGGAAGAACACAAGTTGGATACTGTAGTCATTTAGCCTGAAGAAGTTTAACCCTGCAAGAGAAGTAAAAGCATCAAGAACAGAGAAGGAACATAGAAAGAGATTAGGAGGGAAATATATTTGTAAATTCGAAGGAATTTGTAGTATAGTAGTTACCGATTGCTGAACCGAATAACGCGAAGCACAACATGTAGAGAAACGATATGAGGAAAAAATAAGTGTATGAAACTATCCAGTAAGGAGCATCACCAAGTCCATGCATTTTCATCATGATTCTTAATCTCTGTTGTTTCTCATAGACCAGAGTTGTTAAAATTACCTATAATAATGAGCCAGAGAAAACTGCAATGAAACCTGAGATGAGGAATGTTTTCAAATGTTTCAATGAGAGAATCCAAAGACTTACAGGGAATAACAACAGAATGACCCATGTGAAGAAGAGTGGGCCGATTAGAGAGGCGATGTCTAGGCCCAGTTTCGTCTCTGGCTTAGGCATTTCTTTGACATACTCAAAGAGTATCTTTGTCTCAGAACCTTTTAGGAAATCAAGATATGCATTAGATGCCTACAAAATTACAGAAAAAAAATTTGAACACAAAATTATCTAGTGAATGATAACATCTTTGTAAGTTTGAGTAAAGGCTTAGGCAAAAATGCACCATATTGACTAAGCGAGGGACTCGAATCAGAGCCATAGGCCGAACCACTGTATCGTTCTTGTAGGTAGAGTTGTACCAAACACTAACATTGAGAATGTTCCTATTTGTGTTCTGAAAATCAAAGGCTATAAAATGGAAACTTAAGACACACAACACTATATAAAGAAATATAGGTGTGAGATGAGATGATGGTAAGAGAGACCTGCAGCATATTCGTTGATCTTCTCGTCTGGATTTCCTTTTCGATAACCCCTGAATAGCTCGTTGTTCACATCAGAAGAACTATTCTGCCACAAATTTAATCCTTGGACACAGTTTATCTCTAGACTCAGGGGAAACACACCAAAAAAAAAAAATCCTCTGTTTTTAGAGCATTCTTGAATGCATCTAGATTTCGAAGAATAATTTGGAAATTTTTGTTATACCTTTGGGGAAAGCAAGAGGAAATTGGTCAATTAAAGTTGAGAAAGAAGAGTTTGGTGAGCATTCATGTTGGATATTGTAGATGGGAAGATCTGAGAGGAAAGTAGAGTCCATATAATTGGTGTATGCAGGCAAAGATGATGAGCCCTGCATAAAAATTATTAAGTTAGAGGATCAAAATGAAGCAAAACAGTCACACAGAAAAATTAGATCCAAGAACATACCAAGACATAATTGGCTAAATCCCCATCAAACTCGGAAAAATTGGTATACATATTCCGCATTAGAACTGTAAAACCAAACAATTTACTGAACATAAAAGAGAAACAAATAATAAATTATTCCATTTACTAAACAAGTAGATATTTAGGGTTTATACTTTTTCCAAGCGACTGATTTTTCCCAGTGAAGAAAAACGTTGCAGGGGAAGAACGGCTCGGGTATGGAGCCACGGCTCGGTATTGAGGAGCCGGGATTTGAAGTAAAGGAGTCCATTGTGGTGGTTTAGGAATGGCGCAAAACGCTGCTTGCTCTGAAGTCGAATACCTTAAGCCACAAGTTTTCTCATTCAAGCAGCCACATTGACCATGGACGTCGTTGAATTGAGAGTCGAAGAGCATCTGAATAACAAGGAGAAGGAAACAGAGGAAGAAAGGGATCGTGACGAGACGTATATTGCTCCATATGTTCCGTTTCTACATTAAAGGCAACAAAATCTCATCGTGAGTGTTACTCTGTTTTAGTCGTTTAAGTAAAATCTCTGAGAAAATTTGAAAACCTGGAAAACAAAATTCTTCCGAAGTAATGCATCGGCTTGAGTCAAGAAACTTGCAGGACTCGATTCCGCCATAACGGAGAATGTAAGAAGACTTGTTAAAGTCGAATAATGGAACCTCGAAATGTTTTCGTGGATGCATACATATAAGAACACCAAGAAAGGCATACATTCTAATAGCTTATGATAAGTTATATCAATAAATTGAATGAATAAGGGATTACGTTTTTAAAGTATACACGTTACTGAAGTGGCATACATGTATTGGACACTGGGACTGTATTTTCTTGTAACCTCTTTTCGTGTAGGTCAAGTAATAGTCTTGCTTGCATCACTCACCCAAGAAATTTACTCTACCAAAACTTACACAAATATTCATATAATACGAAGACTATGGGTTCCATTGCCACAAATATCTCAAGATATTTCGAGTTAAGCTAGGACGCCAAATAAATTCCTAATTTGATAGACAATACATGAAATCTTGATAATGTGTATCCAATAGAAATTGATCACTGACCTTAACCAAAATGTCATTAATGTAATTCACAAAATCGTAATTCGTAAATATATTTCCAAGCAATATACACAAAATCTTTCAGTCACTAACTTTGGTATCATATAGTAGCAATTTAACATACACAAACAAATATTGACGTTGGAAGTATGAACCGCCAATCTAAGAAGATTCAAGAGAAGACATTAAAGGCCTGACCGGTTCTAGCAACCTTGACGAAAACATCTTCAAGAGTTGTGTCCGCAAGTCCCCAAGCGAACACAGTAAAGTTGCTCTTGGCCTTCTCCACTGCCTGAAACACCTCTGAGATTCGCACCTCCTCCTTTGGGAGCTCAAATTTCTGAGTTCCTGCGATGTGATATATCTTCTTGGCGTTTGGGGAAACATCTTGAATCAGCTTCTCAACGTTTCCCTCGTGTTCTGAAGATGTTGTCATTGTAAACACATAAGATCCACCATACCGGCCCTTGAGCTCTTTTGGGTTGCCAATGCATTGCAAGCCTCCGTCTACGAAGATCCCTAACCGGTCACAAAGAAACTCTGCTTCTTCCATTGAGTGGGTTGTGAGGATTATGGCTGTGTTTTGCTTAGCACGCTTGATTACAGTCCACAGGTTCTTTCTCGAGGCTGGATCAAGTCCTGTGCTTGGCTCATCCATATAAACCACCTTCAAAAGGACAAGAAAAAATGAGCTCAGCTCTAAGTGTACTATTTCTAAAGGCCGTGGTTACAAATAGTAAGAGATTTGGTGTACCTTAGGACTTCCGATAAGTGAAATGGCTACGCTCAGCCGCCTTTTCATACCTCCGCTGTATTTCCCAGCAAGTTTGTCGGCAACTCCTCCGTGGAAAAGGTTTACACTCTTTAGAGACTCTTCCACAGCCTAATGAAAGGTAAATAATGAATTGAGATATAAATGTATCATCACTAAACGGACGTTTCGATAACTTTTGGAGTAATAGAGAAGAGAAATAAGATTGATAACATTACTTGTTCAAGAACAGAGCCTTTAAGATTCTTAAGTCTCCCGTAAAACAGCAGATGTTCCCTTCCTGTCAGCGTCTCCCAGAGCAAACTGATATATAGCAAACAATAAGATAACGATAAAAACAGCTACACTCTCTATACTGGAACAAGAGAAACTGCTTGAGTGTTCTTTCCTGTCGAAGAAAAAAATGAAATGAGTTTCAAGGAATTTAATTACTCGTGCTGCGGGCATACGCCCATGCTGGTGTATACTCTGTCCATATCACTGCATATATCCAAACCCTGAACAAGCCCTGTCCCTGATGTTGGTTTCAGGAGGCCAGTCATCTGGAGGAAAATACAGTATATATTACTAAGGCTGCAATATCCAATAAAGGATTTAGTCCATTTGGGTACTGACCATATTGATGAAGGAGGTTTTTCCAGCACCATTGGGCCCTAACATGCCAAAACATTCTCCTGAAGGCACAGCGAGAGATAACCCACGAACTGCCAACTTCGGCGGGTTCCCATCCCTACCAGGATACACCTTCTTCAAGTTATCACATACAATCGCGTGGCTTGTGCTCGGCTCAAGCATCAGCTGCTCGACTTTTTCTCTCTGATTTGCACCAATTTATTTTTCAGAACCAGAGCTATCAAGAACATGGAATGGATTGTGAATACTTTTGTCATACCTCCTGATTGACATCTGGTTTTTCCATTTCGACGAAGACTTTGGAGCCTTGCCTCTGCAAACTAGGCCTTCGCATAGAAGAGGATTTCTTGAAAGGGTTTTTCAAGAAGAACAAGAGATCTTTTCCTGATGAAGAAATCTTATCGACGTAGTATGCTGCAACGAGTGCGACAAACCACTCGACGATAATGATGCAAAAGATTTCATCCATTGCACTGTCACTGAAATCTTTCCACTTCATCCCATCTGCCCCTCTCAGGTTACCGCGGAAAGCAAATTGTGAGAATTCATACAGCCCACGGTATAAAGAGAAGGCAGGATACAACTCGAGGACAATAATCCAGCCTCCTGGAAAAGTATAATTGAGTTGCAATCGTTGTTTCAGTTGTGAGAAGAAACACATAAACGAGTGTATTAAATATTGCTCTTCAAGTTAAATCTTAATAACTTACTAGGAAATGATGAATCTTGAATCAGAAACTGGAGTAGAAACGAGCCCATAAGTCCAGATCCAAACACGTATATGTAAGCAGAAACTATAATTTAGACAGAAGAGAAAACCCATTAATTCCTTTAAACCCCAACATGTGCTTGAACAAATTCAAGAAGTAAGATTTTTTGTACCTGTTGATGTCTTGACCTTTGAAAATACTGAAGAAACTAAAAAGCATAGGGAGATTTGCAGATTTACATAAAGAAAATAGAAAGTGAACTGGATACTGTAGTCATTAAGCCGAAAGAAGTTGAGTCCTGCAAGGAACCAGCATCTATAGTAAGCTTAGAGAGCGGAAATTTATCTAAATTACAAAACATAATGTAAGAATTGTATTGACAGTGAGGCTTCAGTTACCTATTACTGACCCAAAAACCATCAAGATTATAACGTAAAACGTAGATATGGCGAGAAAATAGGCGTACGAAATCATCCAATATGGACCATCTCCTAGCCCATGCATTTTCATTATGATTCTTAGACGCTCCTGTTTCTCATACACCAATGAAGATAAGATCACCTGCATACAAATGGCTCTAAGTATTTGACGTTCATATCTTGTGCTGGATAGACTTCAGAGAAAGCAGAATTCTTGTCCTTTCCATGATTCATAGATCATTATACATTAGGGTGAATATATGTAGAAGAAAAGCCTAAAGATTAAAAGCAAACTTACAGGGAAGAGAAGAAGAATAACCCATGAGAAGAAAAGAGGGCCAATTAATGATGCGATGTCTAGACGAAGGCTAGTTTCTGGTTTAGGCATTTCTTTGACATATTCGAACAACATCCTTGTTCCGGGGCCTTGCAGAAACTGAAGGTAAGCATTTGACACCTGCAGTTTGGCAAAGTGTAAGCATCAGTTCAATCATGAATAGGGTCCCACTTGGAAATGAGCATATTCAAAATGCAATGATGAGGACATCTTGTGTACATTGTTGTTTTCTTACCAAATTGACTGAGCGGGAAACTCGAACCAACGTTCCAGGCCTATTTCTTGAACCATCGTTGTATGTTGAATTATACCATATGTGCACATTAAAGTTGTTCCTATCCGTGTTCAAAAGATCGTATGCTAAGGCGACAAAAACGCAGACAGGAGGAGTCAGAAATCTCGTGTGCATATTAAGCACTGTTATAGATAAATGACGGAGAAGGTGAATAACCTGC
Organism: Eutrema salsugineum; assembly: GCF_000478725.1. Lineage (NCBI taxonomy): Eukaryota > Viridiplantae > Streptophyta > Magnoliopsida > Brassicales > Brassicaceae > Eutrema > Eutrema salsugineum. The sequence goes on from NW_006256858.1 coordinate 4,180,473, forward strand.
AGCAATCTCATTTGCTTTCCCCTCAGGATTTCCTTTCTGATAACCCTTGAATATCACATCATTGACCTCTATGGACTTATTTCGCCAGATATTCAATTCTTGAACACATCTCAATTCTGGTTTTGACACAACCATTAAGTTAATCCTCTTCAACGATGAATGAGGAAAATATATGGTAGAAACAAAATAGAATGTTAAACAAACTTGGAATATGTTGTATGATCGGAAACTGAATTACCTTTCTGAAACTCGAGAGGTTTTTGTCCGAATGAGAATGGCAACGTAGCGTTTGAAATGCACCGAGATCGGATATTGTAGATGGGATCATTTGAGGCAATCCCTGGATCAAGATAATTGGTGAAATCTGCCTCTCTTGCTGTACCCTGATAAAATGCGCAAGAAGCTAAGACACAGATGTACGCACTTCATAGTGGAAACAAACAGAATTCTACCAGAGAACTTACCAAGACATTGTTAGCTAAATCCTGTAAGAGATCAGAGGAGTTCACCGTTACAGAACTAGTGAGCAGATTGTCAAATAAGCCTAGAGACAACACAAAGATTAGTTCTTCAAAGAGAAAAACCACGCCTAAAGAAGAAGACAAAGGAGAGAAAAGAGGCAATACTTGTTCCAACGGAACGGTTATTCCCAGTAAAAAGTATGGTTACAGGACAAGTTCCTGTTCTTCTGCAAGATTCATCAGGCAGGCCAATGTCCGAGAGGAAACTGGTACGAACAGCACGGCTTTCAGGAGGCGGAATCTGCAACAACGGGGGCCATCGTGGAGGACTAGCGATGGAACAAAAGAATGCTTGATCTGGAGACGAAAACTCTATACCGCAAGACTCCTTCTCGCACTTGCCAGCTTCACTCGTGACAGTACATTGACAACCACAGCGATTCTCATCCGCGTTATTAACCTGTGTATCGAACAGGACTTGTATTGCCACTAGAAATAGGCAGAGCATGAAAGGGATCATGATAATCCAAAGATTGCTCCTTAGATTCCGTTTCTACACCACACACATAGACACATACATATACAGTCAAATTAGAGCTATCGAAATTACTAACATTTCATTATAGCAGAAAGTTTATTTCGATTTCAGGTTTCAAAAGACTAAGCAAAAGCGTTCGCAACCTCTTATTTGTAAGTGGATTCTCGCAATTAGCATCAATGGATGTTGAACTTGGGGATACTTACATCTAATTACACTGAAATACATAACAAATATCTGTAATTCCTTCAGAAATTCGGTCAACCAGCCAGTAATTTCATTGTAAATTTGATCCATCAAGTTCCCTAAATAGCGATTAGCTCTCCAAATCACGATTTTAATCACATAAGGCGTTTCTACGTACGTACACGAAACGAAACTCGTATACAAAATATAGTATAAATTGGGTACCGTAGAGGAAACGAAAACGCAAACCTGATAGGTTAAGTTTTTCCTAAGCAAGGCATTGGCTCGCGTCGAGAAACTGGCAGGACCAGGATCCGCCATTAATGAAGAAGACGAAGAAAAAGAAGAAGATTCGTTCTCGTTCTTCTTCTCTGTTTCTTCTATTTTACTCTTCCGCTTCGCTGAATTAATTTGTTTTTAATCTTTTGGGTTAATTTTTAAAAACCGAATCCTAATTTTTTCAACTGTTAAAAAGGAACATACCACCACCACCGCCTATTGGTCATATAGTGGCCGGAGAGAAGGAGAACAGACCACAGATCAGATACATGATTCTGAAATTACTATTATACCCTCATGCACACGCTTTATCATTATTTTTCAGTTATTTTATCCTCGAATTTGCTATTAGTTTTTAGGATTTTTATTTTGGTCAAACAAGAATAAAAAAGGTGATTTTCAACGAAATCAAGAAAGCGACCATCGTGAAATGTTCAATGTAAATTTTGCACGAAGCTGCAAAGGATTGATCCCACGACTACTAGATTCTTAAACTAGTGGAAGAGGGAGAGTTTCAATTTGTTTTCTTCGTTGAATAAAGTTTTTAATTGACATGTTATATGATTAATGTCGTCATCCCAGACGTAATCACGTGTGAAATGATTAAACTAGTCGATTTTAATGTCTCACGTACAAATGTCGGGTAATCTGTTGACAATGATATTATGTCAATTTCTTTTTAAAAATAGTAATAAAAAACAACTTTTTTCAAATTCAAACCAAATTTTACTAAGTCGTCGTTACTTGGGCAAGAAGCAATGCATGATGCGATAAAAACAAAAAAAAAAAAACTCCAAAAAAATAAACAAATATAAGAAAAGTCTATTTTAATACGAAAATTTTGTTCATCTATGAATAGAATTTCTTCGATAAGTATTTGCCAACTACTCCTTTATCTTCTTATATAGAATTGATGAGTAATTAAAATTAAGTTTGTCAGGTTACGGTTGGATTTTTTAATATTCTTTAACGAAATATATCCGGTCGATTCTGGAGTTAAACATATACTTTTTTTGTTTGTTTTAAGTTAAACAAATATCTAGCCTGCTCTGATCATGAATCCGAAACATATCAGAACTATGTTTAATCGAACATTGCGAAGAGTTGTCATTTCCAAACCTCTGCATGACCAACTTAGCACACACGAGCAAATATTGACGTTGAACAGAAAAAAAAAAGAGAAAAGATTCAAGAAAATACATTAAGGGGGTGTTATTCAATCATGGTTTTTAATAGAATTTAAATCCAACCACAATCCACTATTATTCAACTAATGATTCTAAATAATGTTTTAAAATCAAGTGTTATTGGTTCTTTTGATTGTAAATCATATTTAAAAGGTTTTAAAGTTTGGTGTTATTCAATAAAGATTTCAAATCTTTCATTAAAATCCAGTGTTATTCAAAACTAAATAATTTTTAAAATCTTTGTACATTAAGTCATTTCAAATCAATTCTAATAGAGTTTTATAAGTAAATTATTAGAATCAAAATCCAGTGTATATTGCAGAGATTTTAGAATCTAAACAAATGAATCCATCAAACTGATATCAATTTTTAAATCTAGAAGATTATAAAACATAGAAAATTCATTTCAAATTCATGATTGAACAACACCCCCTAAAATTCTGAGCACTTCTAGCAACCTTAATGAAAACATCTTCAAGAGTTGTGTCCGCAAGTCCCCAAGCAAACACTTTGAAACGGCTCTTGGCCTTCTCCACCGCTTGGAACACTTTTGAGATCCGAACTTCCTCTTTTGGGATCTCGAATATCTTTGTCCCTGCGATGTGATATATCTTCTTGGCGTTTGGACAAAAATCTTGAACCAACAGCTCCATATCTTGCTCGTGTTCTGATGCTGTTGTCATTGTAAATACATAAGATCCACCATATCTTCTCTTTAGCTCTTTTGGGTTCCCTATGCATTGTAACCTTCCATCTACGAAAATCCCTAATCGGTCACAGAGAAACTCTGCTTCTTCCATTGAATGAGTCGTGAGGATTATCGCAGTCTTTTCGCACGTTTGATGACTGTCCCATAGATTCATTCTTGAAGCTGGATCAAGTCCTGTGCTTGGCTCATCCATATAAACCACCTTTTTAAACGAATGACCAAATGAAATAAAGGATTTGTCAGAGCTTGGAACACTTAAACTTGTATAGCTCTTTACTATTTCGAAAGCCAATGATGCATACCTTAGGATTCCCGATAAGTGATATGGCTACACTTAGTCGTCTTTTCATACCTCCGCTGTATTTCCCAGCAGGTTTATCACCAACTCCTCCATTGAAAAGGTTGACATTCTTAAGAGACTCCTCTACTACCTAATATGCATAAAATGGATCATCCATAAACTGATATACTTCTAGAGTTACACAGAAGGGAAGTAAGACTGATATAACATACTTTTTTGAGATTAGAGCCTTTAAGATTTTTAAGTCTTCCATAAAAAAGCAGATGTTCTCTACCGGTCAGTGTCTCCCAGAGCAAACTGGTAGACATCAGAAACTTATATCAGTTCTAAAATAACATATAAAAAATGTACCAATCTATGTATTGGGAGTTAGTTTTGAGTTGTGTAGACTTCGCAAAATAAAATGTTTTCAAGAATTTGAATAATTACTCGTGTTGTGGGCATACACCCATGCTAGTGTACACTTTGTTCATATTCTTGGATATGTCCAAACCTTTAACAAACGCTGCGCCTGATATTGGTTTCACAAGTCCAGTCATCTAAAAGAAAAAGTACAATACAACTTTTATTATATATAGACAGTTTTTAAATCAGAAGGCAAGTTCAGTTGGGGACTAACCGTGTTGATGAAAGAGGTCTTTCCGGCACCATTGGGCCCTAACATTCCAAAGCATTTTCTTGAAGCCACTGCAAGAAACAACCCTCGAACTGCCATTTTTGGCGGGTTCCCATCCCTTCTTGGATACACTTTCTTGAGGTTGTCACATACAATCGCATGGCTTGTGCTCGACTCAAGCATCAATTGCTTAACTTTTTCTCTCTAATTGGATTAAATTTTCCATTGATCAAAACAGCTAGAAAATGCCAACATATTGTGAATAATCATATTGTTGTCATACCTCTTGAGCGACATCTATTTTCTCCATTTCCACGGTAACTTCAGAGCTCTGCCTTTGCAATCTAGGATTTTTTGGAGAAAGAGATTTCTTGAAAGGGTTTCTCAAGAATATAAAAACGTCTTTGGCGGATAAAGAAACTCGATCAATATAGCATGCTGCGATGAGTGTCAGAAACCATTCAAAGATTATGATGTAGAAAACTTCATATTCTGCACTATCACTGAAGTCTTTCCACTTCATCCCATCCCTCCCACTCCCATTTCTCTGAAAAGCGTATAGGGAGAATTCATTCAACCCGCGGTATAAAGAGAACCCGGATACAACTCCATGATAAAAATCCAGCCTCCTTGAGAAAGTAATGATTATATTTTAAGAATTAGTAGTTAGTTTTTAAGACTATGATTTCTTAAGGTTGTTCTTAACAGCGTACTTGGAAACGATAAATCTTCTATCAGAAACTGGAAGAGAAATGCGCCCAAGAGCCCGGATCCAAAGACGTGTATGTAAGCAACAACTACAATTCGATTATAAAACAAGACAGTGTTTCTTTTAATTAACACAAACATGTTCCTGAGCAAATTTGGAAACAAAAATGTGACTTAGTAGTACCTGATGCTGTCTCAACTTTTGAAAATGCTGAGGAAACTAGAAAGGCAATGGAGACTTGCAGATTTATGTAGAGAAAATAGAAAATGAATTGGAAGCTGTAGTCATTGAACCGGAGGAACTTCAGTCCTGCAAGAAACTATATAGCTCTGAAATATTGTTCTCTATATATAAGAAAATAATGGCATAAGATATGACAAAAGATAGAAATACCTATTGCTGACCCAAATATCATCAAGCTTATAATATACAATGTCGATATGACGAGAAAATATGCGTAGGAAATCATCCAATACGGATCATCTCCTAGGCCGTGCATTTTCATTATGATTCTTAGACGCTGCTGCTTCTCATACACCAATGAGTTCAAGATCACCTGCATACGAATTCATGCATGTAACGTTTTAAATCCCATGAGGCCATGACATGCATGTTAATTAATTTGTGCTTTCATAATCACTTTATTTTCGTTAGTGTAGGAAAACCTTTAAGCCAAGGAGAATGTTTCAAACAAAAGGGAAAAGGAGAAGACGTGGATCAATGAAACGGAAAGTTTGATAGTTTTTAAAATTGCAACCACATTCAACATCTAAGCTAGCTCTAAATTCTAACAAGGCTCTATTTCTGAGATTTAGAGATCAATCATATATTGAGATGAATAAGTATTTGTAAGTCTCTTGAAAACAAACTTACAGGGAATAGAAGAAGAATAGCCCAAGTGAAGAAAATGGGGCCAATGAGAGACGCCACATCCAGGTGAAGGCTAGTTTCTTGTTTAGGCATTTCTTTCACAAAATCAAATAACATCTTCGTCCCTGGGCCTCGCAAAAGCTGAATAAGCATTCGAAACCTGAATTTTTTTTTGCAAAATCTAAGAATGGGTTTGATCAAGAGACTAGTACTAGTTATAAGAAAGGTGATACATCACTTAGTTTCTTACTAAATTGACTGAGCGAGGAACTCGGACAAACTTTACACGCCTATCTTGTAAATCGATCTTGTATGTAGAGTTATACCAGATGGTCACATTGAAGTTGTTTTCATCGGTGTCCAAGAGATCATATGCTAATAAAAGAAGCAACCAAAACAGTAAGAAAAGTGCAGGTAAACACACGAAAAGATGACAGAGAAATGGAATAACCTGCAACGACCTCATTGGTGATCCCCTCGTGGTTTCCTTGCCGATAGCCCTTGAAGATCTCGTCGTTGACCTCCATTGAGTTATTTCGCCATTGATTCAATCCTTGAACACATCTCACCTCTGCTTTGACACATCACAGCAAAAATGTTTAATTTGTCATTAGCTTTGAGTGAAGAGGCAAGGAACATCCTCTTTCACAAACTAACTTGCAAGAAATGCAATCACATTAGATTTAAAAACTTTTAATAAAAATATATGTTTTATTTATTTAATATTTCATTGAAAAAAACACACACACTTTTAGGCTGAAGCCCATAATCCAGACCCAAAACCACGACATATGTAATATTAGTTTCGTCCTAAGATCCACTCGAACCAAAGCCTAAAATCTCTAGCAGTTGAGCTATTGGCTCTTGATAATGAAACACATATAAAATCAATATAGATAAACATTAAAGTTGATGTTGTGGAATTCCATAGAAAAAAGTGCACAAAAATTTCATTGCTTGTGCTGCCTGCAAATTCAATAAGAGAAAAAAGTGCACAGAAAACTCTCCTTGCTCCTTATTTTCCACAAGATCGCCAAAAGCAGTTTCTAAACGCTCATATACTGTTTGGATTAAGCAACTTCACAAAGATGTTCAAAAGAATCCAAGAATCTCAATGCGACATGCTATGCAAAACCTTATCCTCCACGTAATGCTCATACTCTAGATCCATTTGGTGGGGTTTACAAGATCATGTGTGATCTTAAGCGCAAGATCGCATATTTTCAGGCTGAGATTAACTCAGTTCATCAGCAACTCGCTATGTATCGTTCTCTAGCTCACCCGCAGCAAATGCAAATGCAAAGGCAAAGGCAAGATCGTTCCTTTGGCTGATATTCTTATGGAGATCTATTGGAACAAGGAGAAGAATACGTTAATGCTGATGGTTATGACCAACAAAACCTTCAGCAACATCAAGAAATGATGCAGCAACAGAGTTACGAGATGTTTTTGGAGACGCCTGAACAAACCAGCAAGATAAAGCTTGGGAAGGAAGGAATCTCAGATCTGGAACAAAACAATCTCTTGAGCCAGTACTCATCATGCTGTCGCAGGTCATTTAAGTCTTTTCGTTTTTTAGTCTTATGTGTTTTTATAGTTCAGGGCCTCAGGCTCAGGTTTAGGCTTTCTTGATTACTTGCTAACTTTGCTATAGTTTCTCAGAATGTTCAGAGGTAACAAAGCATTAATGCATCGTCCTCGTAAGAGCTACGACCACTGAGTGTATATAGCTGTACAAGCAATACTTGTTTGTGTTCACAAATTTGATTTTTGCGTTTATTTATTACGATATGTACATATATCATTGTACATATTCGGTTTCTATATTCTGTAATCTTCGTATATATGTTGTATCTAGTTTAGGAAAGAAACCCTTGTATAAAGTATCGGTCTTGGACCAAAGAATAAATACAGAAAACCATTCTACAACTTCTGTTTCTGACATGGTATCAGAGCAATAGGGTTTTTTTTGACATGGTATCAGAGCAATAGGGTTTTTCTTTTCTTTACGGCGGCTGGTTTATTCTCTCGCTTACTTGTTTCGTTTCTTACACAGAATATCATCATCCTTCTTTGATTTCTGTGGAAGATTCTCTTGGAAACTATGGGTGACAAATCAGCTAATTCGAAGTCTACGACTAGTGGGGAGAACAATACTTCTCAAACTGATTCTGCGAAGGAAAACAGTGTTGTCCAAAGGCGCACTATTTCTCCTTATGATCTGACCTCAAGTGACAACCCAGGGAGTCTCATCTCTCAACCGTTGTTGCGAGGTCCGAACTACGACGAATGGGCATCAAGTCTTCGTCTGGCGTTGAAGGCACGCAAGAATTTTGGATTTGTGGATGGATCTATTCCACAACCGGGTCCGGAATCAGGAGATCTTGAAGATTGGTGGACCAACAATGCCTTGGTGGTATCTTGGATCAAACTAACGATTGATCCAGCTGTGCGTTCTAACCTCTCGCACCGTGACGTAGCCAGCGACTTATGGGACCATATTCAAAAACGGTTCTCTATCAAGAATGGATCCAAAATTAAGAGGATCAAAACAGAGATTGCTACGGCGAGGCAGAGGGGTCAGTCTATTGAAGCATATTTTGGCTATCTCAACAAACTGTGGATGACTTTGACAGATTATCGTCCACCGAAGAAGTGCCAGTGTGGATCGTGTAAGTGCAGCCTGAATCTCGAACTTGAAAAAGAAAGAGATGAGGATCGTGTACACGAACTGTTACGTGGCGTTGATGAAGTATATGTTCCAACTCGATCAGCACTACTTTCGCGGGTGTCGTTTCCTTCCCTAGACGATGTGTACAATGTCTTGACACAGGAGGAAGATTCACGGATGGGCTCCCACTCAACAATGGAACAAACGGAGGGTTTGAGTTTTGCGGTGCAGTCACAGCAGTCGCGACGTGTTGTTCGAGATGATCGTGACAAGAATGCTCTCTGCTCGAGTTGCGGTCGTACAGGCCATCTTGCAGAGCAGTGTTTTCGACAGATTGGGTATCCTCCTTGGTGGGGAGATCGACCCTGGGAACAGTGACTCAAGGCAACACCACGGTGACTCCCAAGAGCCGTGGGAAAGAAGTTGCACTTGCGAATGCAATGGGAGCAGGTCCTTTTGGATCATCTGGTGCTAGCTCCTCTGGACTCTCTGACGTGGATCGAACTGGTTTTAGCGGCCTAAATGAAAACCAGTGGAGGACTCTTGTTAAGATGCTTGATGAACGCAAAACTTCATCATCTGCTCGCTTAACAGGTACGTTTTTTTCCGAATCCTGGATTATTGATACAGGAGCTACGAATCATATGACGGGATCTAGTGATTATTTGACTGATATTCGGTATATGGCTCCGGTGAATATTAAGCTTCCTGATGGGAGGTTTACTGTGGCAGTTCAGAGAGGTTTAGTTAAATTGGGAAATCAGATCAGTTTGCAGAACGTGTTTTTAGTAGAAGGATTGCATTGTCATTTGATCTCAGTCTCGCAGTTGACACGAGATAGTAGATGTCTGTTTCAGATTACTGATGTGCTTTGCATAATCCAGGACCGCATCACGAGAACCCTGATTGGAGCGGGTAAGCAGCTGAATGGTCTTTACTTCTTTAGAAGCTTGGAGGTTGCAGCGACGATGTCTGGGTGCACGGATCGTTTATCTCGAGACGTATGGCATCGACGAATGGGTCACCCAGCTTCTAGAGTAGTAGGAAAATTACCTATCTCTGGTTTTTCTAGTTTTGGTGTTTTAGATAATAAAGCGTGCGATGTCTGTATCCGCGCCAAGCAAACCCGTGATGTTTTTCCTACAAGTTTGAATAAAACTACTGCTGCTTTTGAATTGATCCACTGTGACTTATGGGGGCCCTACCGAACACCAACTCTTTGTGGAGCTCAGTATTTCTTGACCATTTTAGATGATTATACGAGAGCTCTTTGGTTATATCTGCTGCCAAATAAACAAATTGCTCCCACCAAAATCAAGCAATTTTTTGCTCTTATTGAGCGACAATTTCAGACCAAGATACGAACTTTTAGAAGTGACAATGGCAGTGAGTTTATCTGCTTGACTGATTTTTTTCGTGACAATGGAGTTATTCACGAAACCTCGTGTGTGGGGACTCCACAACAGAACAGAAGAGTGCAGCGCAAGCATCGGCATATTTTGAATATTGCTCGTGCTTTGCGTTTTGAAGCGAATCTCCCGATCGAATTTTGGGGTGATTGCGTGTTAGCTGCGGGATATTTGATAAACCGAACACCGACTGATGTATTAAAAGGCAAGACGCCTTTTGAGATGTTGTATTCACGACCACCTCCTCTCCAACACCTGCGAGTTATTGGGGGCCTGTGTTATTCCCATAATCAGAGACATGGAGGTGATAAATTTGCAAGCAGAAGTACGAAATGCATTTTGCTTGGCTACCCGTTCGGCAAGAAGGGATGGCGCTTGTATGATCTAGACTCAGGAACAGTTTTTGTGTCCCGTGATGTGATTTTTGTTGAAGAGGAGTTTCCATTTCGGAAGAATGCAGAGATCACGCATGAGATTGATGAGTTTGGGTTTGATGGTTCTCCGGATATACACGATGGTAGTGACGAAGCAGAAAACTCATCTCCTGGTGTGACTGTGGCACCGTTACTGACTCCACCACATCACAATGACGACGTGGTGCTCTCTGAAGATTCCCCAGAAAATCGACTTGAACATGATGAAGAGTCATCTGATTTGAAGACTTTGTCATCTGATTCTGATACGACTGAACCTATCACCGTTTTGTCCGAACAGCTTGTGTCTCCCAACACAGAGGCACCTGTAGAGATATTGATTGATGAACCCCTTGGACGAGGATTCCGACAGAAGATTAAATCGACGAGATTGAAGGATTTTGTGGCTAATACTATACACAATACATCGTGTTATCCACTTGAAGATTTTTTTACTTGTGATCGATTCTCAGATCAACATCGTCATTTCTTAGCTGCGATCACAGCGACTACGGTTCCGCAACATTACTCTCAGGCTATGGATGATCCGAATTTTCAATTAGCTATGAAACATGAGATTGTTGCTCTGGAGGATAACAACACATTTACCAACGAAGATTTACCTCCGGGAAAGAAAGCCCTTGAATGTAAATGGGTGTACTGTATTAAGTACAAGTCTGATGGCTCTATTGAACGATATAAGGCTCGTTTGGTGGTGTTTGGAAATCATCAAATTGAAGGTGAGGACTTTGGTGAAACGTTCGCACCAGTTGCAAAGATGACTACCGTCCGTTGTTTTCTTCAAATAGCTGTTTCTCGAGATTGGGAGGTGCACCAGATGGATGTGCATAATGCATTCTTGCATGGGGATCTTGAGGAGGAGGTCTACATGCGATTGCCACCGGGATTTTGTACTGATGATAAAAACAAGGTTTGTCGGTTACGCAAATCATTATATAGCCTTCGACAGGCTCCTCGCTGCTGGTTTGCGAAACTTGCGACTGCGTTGGATGAATACGGTTTTGTTCAGACAGTTCCGGATTACTCCTTGTTTGTCTTTGACAAAGATGGCGTGCAGCTTCAAGTGTTGGTATACGTCGATGATTTGATTATTTCTGGCAACTCATCGAAGGTTATCTCAGATTTTAAGACTTATTTGAGTGATTGTTTTCATATGAAAGATCTGGGATTGCTTAAATATTTTCTGGGCATTGAGGTTGCAAGGAATGAGACTAGTATGTATCTGTGTCAACGGAAATATACCCTGGATATTTTGACGGAGACGGGTCTTTTTGGAGCTAAACCAGTTATGTTTCTGATGGATCAGAATCATAAGCTCGCTTTAGCTAAAGGTGACATCATATCGGATCCCTCCAGGTACCGTCGCTTGGTGGGAAGGCTGATTTATCTGGGAGTTACAAGGCCTGAATTGTCTTACGCAATCCATATTCTAAGTCAATTTATGAGTGAGCCGAAGCAAGCTCATTGGGATGCAGCCATACGAGTGGTGAGATATCTTAAATGGCAACCTGGGCAGGGAATTCTTCTGCGTTCGGGACAGCCACTGATTCTCAAAGCTTGGTGCGACTCTGATTGGGCTGGCTGCCCACTTACCCGACGATCATTGACAGCATGGTTTATACAGCTTGGTGACTCTCCTGTTTCTTGGAAAACAAGGAAACAAAAGACGGTTTCACGATCTTCGACGGAGGCTGAATATCGATCAATGTCTGATACAGTTCAGGAAATTTTGTGGTTGAAACAACTTCTTGAGGCATTTGGAGTTCAGTTTGCAGCTCCTATTCGACTTTATTGTGATAGTCAACCAGCTATTCATCTTAGTGCAAATCCGGTATTTCACGAAAGGATGAAGCACATCGAGTCGGATTGCCATTTTGTTCGAGATGAGATAGTTGCGGGAACGATTTGCACTGAACATGTTTCGACCAAAGAGCAATTAGCAGACATATTTACGAAGGCACTTGGGAAGAAGGAGTTCACAGAGTTTCTTCTCAAGTTGGGAGTTCGAAATCTACACTCTCCAACTTGAGGGGGGTATTACGATATGTACATATATCATTGTACATATTCGGTTTCTATATTCTGTAATCTTCCTATATTCTGTAATCTTCGTATATATGTTGTATCTAGTTTAGGAAAGAAACCCTTGTATAAAGTATCGGTCTTGGACCAAAGAATGAATACAAAAAACCATTCTACAACTTCTGTTTTCTGACATTATTAGGATTAGATTAACGAAATGATCGTTTGTAAATATAATTTAACGTTAGTTTGAGAAATTGTCACCAGTGTGTGTATCTGAAAACAAAACCAGGTCACGGAAGAAATGCAGGATATTATTTAATCAGAAATCATAATTAACTTTTCACGCAACCAAACACTGCCAATTGCCCAAAATAGGATTACACAGTTCATTAGACAATCATATATTTCAATGAATCGAATATCAAAATAACCAGACAGAGACAGAGAGAGAGATATTATCCAACGCAATTCCACAACAGAGAGATAAACTACGGTTATAACTTATAAGCTATATAAAATTAGTGTAGTTAAAGACTAAAATTACTATAACCACAGAAAAAATTAATGTAGTGTACAGTTAACTATTATTATCTATATGAGTAGATGAATTGTTTATTTATATATTACTATTATTTTCTTACCTTTATGAAACTCGAGAGGTGATTGTTGGAATGAGAATGAGAATGTAGTGGGTGGAGTGCACCGAGGTTGGATGTTGAAGATGGGAAGATCTGATTGAATCCCTGGATCAAGATAATTGGTGTCTACTGCCTCTGATGTTGTGCCCTGATAACATTCATGATACTTCGCTAGCTCGAAAAAAAATCTAAAAGATAAGGGAGTAGTTTTAAATGGAAACAACAAATGAAATTCAAAAACTTGCCACAGCATTATAAGCGAGATCACGCAAGAAAATGTCAGATGAGTTCACCGCGAAAGAATTAGGCAGCAGATTCCGAGATAGTGCTAGAAAAAGTGAAGATTACTTAATTTAGAGAGGAACCAAAACAATAGTATAGAATATACATAACTAAAAAGAAGGTTTTGAAATTAAGAGGCATATATACATACTTGCACCAAGGGAATGGTTATTCCCAGTAACAAATATAGTTACATGACAAGATCCTGTTCTTCGTCTGCACGAGTCACTATCAACAGAAGGTGGAATATGTAACAAAGGAGGCAATGGTGGAGGGTTTGGGAAAGCACAAAAGATGGCTTGGTTTGGAGTTGAATATTCTAAACCGCAACTCTTTCTTTCGCATTTACCGTCGTCATTTCTTTTGTCGTCAATGCATTTGCAACCACATAGATTATCAGAAGAGTTATTGACCTGTGTTTTGAACAGAGTTTGAATTCCCAATAGAACCACGCAGAGGTACAAGGGGATCACAATGAGCCGAACATTGCTCCATATGTTCCGTTTCTACACCAATCGATTCATTAGTATCAAGATATGTATATAACTATATAACACATGTATATATTGTTGCGCCAAACCTGATAGGTTAAGTTCTTTCTGAACAAGGCATTGGCACGAGTCAAGAAACTTGCGGGAACAGGATTCGGCGCCATTGATGATCGACGAAGCTTCTTATAAGTTAATCTTGATTCTCTTTTATCATACGACAAACTAACTTTTATTTCATCTTGCGAATTTTTACGACAAGATTTATGTCAACTTGCTAGATTCATACGACAAGCTAGGTAGTTTTATTTACACTTGCGAATTTTTTAAGTGGTTTAGGCCGTTAAAAGTTAGTCTTAATAATTTATTACTATTAACTTCAACGAACGAAAGAGCTTCAATTATTTGCAACAAGTTGCCAAGAAAGAAGTGATGTTATAAGACACGGACCAATAAATTGTTCAGCTGCATGTGTGAAAAAAATGAGAACATAATGAAAGATTATGGGAAAGCGTTGATTATGGTTGGGGCTGATAAAACAATAAATACCTCACGAATCTCAAAGATAATTAAAGTCGGGTGGATTTCGTTAGAACAACGTCGATCATTAACCTTAAGTGCCACAAGCCAAAACAGTGCTTTGACTTGAGAAATACGCTATCGTGACTTAAAGATGCATGGGGTCTTGACGATCTATATTCCCATGGGAACTATCATATAGCACCAGATCCACACGGAACTATGACCTCGTTTTAGACGTTCATAAGAGGAAAGTTATAGATTTAAATCCCCATGTAATAATAGTTCAAAATCTACTTCCCCAGATGTGTTAGTTTTTACGGTTTCTGCCGGTTTGCGATGTAAACCCGAGAGTTAAACCATCAATCGCTGAAACCAAACAAAAAAAAACCGACTCGAACTAAAAAAACCCGATTCGAACCCGACCCATATGACAGCATTTTATTCCCACTTTGGTCCCAAAATCCCCAAATCGAAAAAATTCAGTAAGAACCCTAAATTCGATTCTGGAAAATCGATTGTTGTAATCAGTAATTTCTGAAATCAAGGGTAAGAATAGTGTTATGGGTTCATATTTGAGTGTTAATTGTAGTCTTTTTCTTATGTCTCCCTCATCATCGTCATCACTTTCTGGAAGTTGTCGTGGAAAATTGAAGGCTCGTCCTCAAATTCCTCCACCATTTTCTCGATTTCAGTTGCATCTCTGTCCACTTCTTCTTCATCGAAATCATCTTCGCCAAGCGCACGACGAATGACTAAGGCCATCGAAATCGTCGTCTACCTCTTCCTTCAGCTTTGATTTCGAATTCGATTTCTAGGGTTTAGGATTTGAGAATTTTGAATTTGAGGATTTTGTTGGGTTTTGGTTTATTAGTTGGGTTTTAGTTTATTAGTTGTAATCGGGTCATAATCCGGGTCATGATTGGTTTAACAACGCTAATACATGGTTTAGCTTTGTTTCCGATATAGTAATCCAACTAAAACCGAACCCTTTTATTCTTGTATTTGTTCATATATATGCTTACTACTTCACAAGTCCATTCTATGGGACAACTGATTCAAAAACTTATTATAGTTCTTTTTTTTTTGACAAAGGGTTTTAAAATTAAATGCAGGAAAATAAAGGCTACATAGATATGACTTTAGGGAAAATCGCATTTTAAACTTCCATGGACCAAAAAAGTAGCACTTTAAACCTCGGAGGATTTTCACTAGCATAATAAACCTCCAATCTAATTTCTCTAACACTATAAACCTTCAAACTTTGGAAATTTTTTTGCACCGCCGAAAAACTTGACGGAACAGTAACGGGCCGTGACAAAACAGTTAACTCCGGTAACTTGTTTTAAAACGTGCCTAAATTTTAATTAGTTTGTAAATCAATTTCAAATTTTAATAATTAATAAAAAAGGATAAAAACGAAACAAGAAAAATGTTGCGACATTAGCTATCTGAAAAAACCCCAAATCAAAAAAAAATCCCAAATCAATTTTGGGGATCTAGGGTTCATGAGAGTAAAATCCAGAAAGGAGAAATTAACAAGAGGCGCAGATTACAACTAATTTGAAGATTCAAGAGAGGCGAAATCGGACATGGCAGAATAGAAAGGCGAAATCCTTACCCCATTTCGAGTTGATAGCATCCGATTCTTCCTTCAATCTCTTTCTTCTTCTTACTTTCAGTTTTCTGGGTTTAATATGTTCGAACTCTAATTTTTAAATTAGGGATTTTGACTTCACAAATTGAATTGGGGATTTTGACTCCCATTTATTTTGTCCCAACATTTTTCTTGTTTTATTTTTATCCTTTTTATTAATTATTAAAATTTAAAATTGATTTACAAACTAATTAAATTTAGGCACGTTTTAAAACAGGTTACCGGAGTTAACTGTTCCTTCACGGCCCGTTACTGTTTCGTCAGGTTTTTTAACAGCGCAAAAAAATTTCCAAGTTTTAAGGTTTATAGTGTTAGATAAATTAGATTTAAGGTTTATTATGCTAGTGAAAATCCTCTGAGGTTTAAAATGCTATCATTTTGGTCCATCGAAGTTTAAAATGCGATTTTCCCTATGATTTTGGGTCAAATAGTTTTTGAAAGTTATAAAAAGAGGAGATCATACATATAATTAAGTAGAATCTAGAGAAAATAGAGTTGCGATAAACTATGGTTGATTAATTATAGTGTAAACATCTTAAATGGAAAAATACATAATTTAGTTTGGATTTCGGATCATAGTTGTCTACTGTTAGATTTCTTTCATTTAAAAATTGGGTAGAGGAATCAAACAAAAATGCTTAGGCACAATGCCTATCAACATTTGTTAAAATTATTTTCATACAAAATATTGGAAACCAAACTAAATTTGTTTCTGGCTTCTAATGGCGATTGCAGCAGACCAAAAATCATCATCAATACCGTACTTGATTATGGTGACTAGATAAAGTGTGCGATCACCTCTATTTCGATTCTTCCTAGTTCCTACACATTCACACTTTGAGAATTACGACTTACACTCATGTTAAATCTCATATGTTCCAGACTGGTCTCAGGCCTAGTGTAAACAACAACATAATTTACATTTTTACATAATAATCCACACAAAAAGAAAACAAGTTTTATAAAAACTCAGAGAAATTCACAAATTGGAGCCGATTTCCAAGAATGTACATGACTATTTACAAGCCTCTCTACATGACCAATTTAGCACACACATGCAAATATTTCAATATAAGAACACTCAAGAGAAGACATTAAAGTCCGTAGCAGTTTTAGAAACTTTAATGAAGACATCTTCCAGAGTTGTGTCTGCAAGTCCCCAAGCAAACACCCTGAAACTGCTCTTGGCCTTCTCCACCGCCTGAAACACTTCTGAGATACGAACTTCCTTTTTTGGGATCTCGAATTTCTGTGTCCCTGCGATGTGATATATCTTCTTGGCGTTTGGAGAAAAACCTTGAACCAACATCTCCACATCTTGCTCGTGTTCTGATGAGGTTGTCATTGCAAATACATAGGATCCGCCATATCTTCCCTTTAGCTCTTTTGGGTTCCCTATGCATTGTAACTTTCCATCTACAAAAATCCCTAATCGGTCACAGAGAAACTCTGCCTCTTCCATTGAGTGTGTTGTGAGGATTATCGCAGTATGTCTTTTTGCGCGTTTGATGACCGTCCATAGGCTCATTCTTGAGGCTGGATCAAGTCCTGTGCTTGGCTCATCCATATAAACCACCTTTTCCGAAAAAGAAACATTTAGATGAAACAATGGATTTATTAAACCTTGTCAACTTCAGCTCTATGGATTTACATGCAAATAACTTTATCAGTAGATGGGTATGAGACAATGATGTGTACCTTAGGACTCCCAATAAGTGAAATGGCCACACTTAGCCGTCTTTTCATACCTCCGCTGTATTTCCCAGCAGGTTTATCAGCAACTCCTCCGCGAGATAGGTTCACACTCTTAAGAGACTCTTCTACAGCCTTATTAAAATGCATGCATTGATGTTTTAATTCTTCAGGAGAATAATATACAAAAGCCAGAGAAGAAAAATATTGGTAACATACTTGGTTAAGATCAGAGCCTTTAAGATTCTTTAGTCTCCCATAAAAGAGCAAATGCTCCTTTCCTGATAGAGTCTCCCAAAGCAAGCTGGTACACAAACAGACAATAAGAGAATGATATGAACAATTAGATAAACTTTTTTCACGATCTTAATTTAATTACTCGTGTTGTGGGCATACACCCATGCTGGTGTATGCTCTATCCATATCCTTGCATATGTCCAAACCTCGAACAAAAGCTGCTCCAGATGTTGGTTTCACAAGCCCAGTCATCTGACCAGAAAATTACAGTACATATTCAGGAATATGCTAGAACCAAAAAATTACAGTACATATTCAGGAATATGCTAGAATCTAAGCACAAAATATTTTTGTTTTCCATTTTGTGTACTGACCATATTGATGAAAGAGGTCTTGCCAGCACCATTGGGCCCTAACATACCGAAGCATTCTCCTGAAGGTACCGCGAGAGATAGCCCTTGGACTGCCATTTTAGGTGGGTTTCCATCCCTACCTGGATACACCTTCTTCAGGTTGTCACATACAACAGCATATCTTGTGCTCGGCTCAAGCATCAATTTCTCAACTTTTTCTCTCTAGTTAGGGAACAGTTAAAATATTTTCATCAAAACAGCTAGTAAAATGCAAAAAAAAGCATGTATTATATTTGTTTATCCTTATTTGTCATACCTCCTGTGCTACATCTTGTTTCTCCATTTCTACCAACACCCCAGAGCCCTGTTTTTGAGGCACAGACTTGAAAGGGTTTTTCAAGAAGAACATAAGGTCTTTTCCGGATGAAGAAATATTTTCGATATAGTATGCTGCCATGAGTGAGATAAACCACTCGACGATTATAATGTAAAAAACGTCATCCATTGCACTATCACTGAAATCATTCCACGTAATCCCATCCCTTCGATTAAGGGCAAACTCGGAGAACTCATACAACCCACGGTATAAAGAGAAGCCTGGATACAGCTCCATGAAAAAAATCCAGTGTCCTGGAAAAAAAGAAACAGGTTATATATATTGCATTGTGGTCAGTTTTGAGAATATATATTCTTCAAGTTGTTCTTAATAGCTTACTAGGAAACGAGGAATCTTCCAGCAGAAACTGAAAGAGAAAAGCCCCCAAGAGCCCAGATCCAAAGACGTATATGTAAGTAGCAACTACAATTTTGTGCATAAAACAGAAAGTGTTTCTTTCATTTAACGCCAACATGTAACATGTAATTATTATAAAAAGGTGTGAGTTTATTACCTGATGCGGTCTTAACTTCTGAAAATGCTGAGGAAACTAGAAAGGCAATGGAGATTTGTAGATTTATGTAGAGAAAATAGAAAATAAACTGGATGCTGTAGTCATTAAGCTTGAAGAACTTTAGTCCTGCAAGTAACTATAGCTGCTATAGTAATCTCATAGAAGAAAACTTGTTCTATAATAGATATGGAAATGATTCAGTACCTATTACTGACCCAAAACCCATCAGGCATATAACGTATAACGTAGATATGGCGAGAAAATAGGCGTAGGAAATCATCCAGTATGGTCCATCTCCTAGCCCATGCATTTTCATTATGATTCTTAGACGCTCTTGTTTCTCATACACCAATGAGTTCAAGATCACCTGCAAACAAAACGCCGGTAACTATTGAAATCCCATGTAGGCTAGTAAGAGCCTGAATCAGTCTATTCAAAATGAACTTACAGGGAACAGAAGAAGAATGACCCATGTGAAGAAAATGGGACCAATGGAAGACGCAATGTCCACACGAAGCCAAGTTTCTACTTTAGGCATTTCTTTGACAAACTCGAATAACATCTTTGTCCCTGGCCCTTGCAAATACTGAAGATAAGCATTTGAAATCTGCATTTAATTTTGCAAAGTATCGGGTTGATCAAGAGACTTGTCGTAGGAAAATAAAATAAAAAAGCAATGTCTTGCATAAAATATTTGGTTTCTTACTAAATTGACTGAGCGAGGAACTCGAACAAGCTTTACACGCCTATCTAGCAATTTGGTCTTGTATGTAGAGTTATACAAGATGGTCACATTGACTTTGTTACTATCGGTGTCCAAGAGATCGTATGCTGATAAAAGAAACATAAAAAAATATAGAGAAAGAGTGAAGAATTGCATATGTAAATATAGAGACAAACCAAGTGTACGTTCTTTAAATTGACTGATAGAGAAATGCAAGAATAACCTGCAGCGACCTCGTTGATAATCTCCTCACGGTTTCCTTTCTGATATCCTTTTAAGATCTCATGATTGAAGTCTATGGAGTTATTCCGCCAGAGACTCAATCCTTGAACGCATCTCACCTCTACTCAGACATAACCATTAAGTTAATTAGCAAAAACTTGGAACATAGAATGCAATGTAAACTATAAATTATATTGATGAAGTTAAAACATACGTATCCATCTCAAACATAGTCTTGATATACCTTTCTGAAGCTTAAGAGGAGATTGTCCAAGAGAGAATGAAAATGTGGTGTTTGGAGTGCACCGAGGTTGGATGTTGAAGATGGGAAGCTGTGAGTAAATCCCTGGATCAAAATGATTGGTGAAGTCTGGCTCTGATGTTGTACCCTGAATAATTGGTGAATTCATGATGTCTTTAGAGAAAAGTTACTCGACGACAATGGAAACAACCAGAATTCAAGCAGAGAAGAACTTGCCAAAACATTAATGGCTAGATTACGCAACCAGAGTTCAGAAGAGTTCGCCATGAAAGAAGTAGTAAGCAGATTCCTAGATAAAGCTGGAGAACAAAAAAAAAAAGATCAGTTTCTTTCGATAGAAAACAATGTGGACAACAAAATTAAGAGACATATACTACTGACTTGGTCCAAGGGAAGGGTTCTTTCCAGTAACAAGTATAGTTACAGGACAAGATCCGGTTCGTCGTTTACACGAGCGAGAAGGAGTTTTGGGACGTGGAATATGTAACAAAGGAGGCAGTAGTGGAGGGTTGGGGAAAGCACAGAATATGGCTTGTTTCTGTGACGAATATTCTAAACCGCAACTCTTTTTTTCGCATTTACCATCTTCATTTTTGTCGTCAATGCATCGACAACCACATCGATTATCAGAAGAGTTATTGACTTGTGTATCAAACAAAGCTTGAATGCTCACTAGAAGCACGCAGAGGTACAAGGGGATCACTATGAGCCGAACGTTACTCCATATGTTTCGTTTCTACACCACACACTTACAACAAATTTAGCAAAAAGCTTGTTCCAAGAATAAGATATATATATAATTTTACATTTTTGCAACTTAGTATCATCAGCACATGTATTCTTTCGGAAATCGTTCAAGGAAACAAAAAGGCCTAGAAACCAACCCAAGTTGGTATTAACTCAGGGACTAGATAAGCATATTCAATATCTTCCCACTGCGATTTCAATCATACCTGATAGACTAAGTTTTTCCTGAATAGGGCGTTAGCTTGCGTCAAGAAACTGGCGGGAACAAGATCCGCCATCGATGAAAGCTTCGGTAATATGATGGGGTTTTCTTGTTCTTCTGTTTTACATTAAGAGTTGATTTCACCAAATTTGAATGATGGCGAACTACTTAGTTTTTTTAAGGAGTTTACGTACGCTAAGATGATTATATCCATATATGACACGCTTTAATTCCCATTGCAAAAGTTGGTCCCTTAGCATTATTTCAACGAACCAACAACATCATTTATTCGCAACAATTAAGTTGCATGGGGAAACGTTAGGATTCAATAAATGATTCACCCTCATGTGATAAGATCATGCATGGGGAAACGTTAGGAGAGATCACACACGGCACGTTAGGAGAGATCACACAATCAAAGCCAAACAAAATAATTACTCCTTATATTCACAATTTTCCTTTATAAGATGAGAGTAAATATTAAGGTTTAAGTTTTTGTTTTCTTTAATAATCTAGTAAAAGCAGCCAAAACTTGAACATTTGCAAAATAATTTTACATTTTACTCTCTCATATTTTCTATTTTTTAATCATTTCTAACATTATATCACATTTTTAATATTTATAAACATGTTTTTACTGGTTTTAAAAAAATATGAGGGCCAAAATATATAACTAAAAAAAAAAAAACAAAATGGTGCCTCAAGGACATTGCTTCATTTTTATTGCTCTGTCCAGAACCGCTCCTGAGCATCACTGCATCACATCAGCATCATATTTTGTTGGCCAAAGGGTCTTTGGATCTGGAGGTAGAGAGTTCAAGCTACATATATATGGGAGAGAACAAGTTACAAAAACCTCAGAGAAATTCACAAACTTGCACAGCCAAATTTGCAATAATATGTACATGAGATTTCCAAACCAATCTACATGACCAATTTAGCACATGCGCAGTTATTAACGTTGACCAGACAAAAAATGATAGTCCTAAGAAGACTCAAGAGAAGGCATTAAAATCCTGGGCAGTT
The DNA here is from genome assembly GCF_000478725.1 of Eutrema salsugineum. Lineage (NCBI taxonomy): Eukaryota > Viridiplantae > Streptophyta > Magnoliopsida > Brassicales > Brassicaceae > Eutrema > Eutrema salsugineum. The sequence continues at coordinate 4,202,807 of NW_006256858.1, forward strand.
CTAGCAACCTTAATGAAAACATCTTCAAGAGTTGTATTCGCGAGTCCCCAAGCAAACACTTTGAAACTTCTCTTTGCCTTCTCTACCGCCTGAAACACTTCTGAGATCCGAACTTTCTCTTTTGGGATCTCGAATTTCTGTGTCCCTGCGATGTGATATATCTTCTTGGAGTTTGGAGAAAACTCTTGAACCAACATCTCCATGTTTTGCTCGTGTTCAGAAGCTGTTGTCATAGTTAAGACATAGGATCCACCATACCTTCCCTTTAGCTCTTTTGGGTTCCCTATGCACTGTAACCTTCCATCTACGAAAATCCCCAATCGGTCACAGAGAAACTCTGCCTCTTCCATTGAGTGAGTCGTGAGAATTATTGCAGTATGTCTTTTCGCACGTTTGATGGCTGTCCATAGGTTCACTCTTGAAGCTGGATCAAGTCCTGTGCTTGGCTCATCCATATAAACCACCTTTGAAAAAGAAAAATTTAGATGAAACAATGAATTTCTTACACCTTTTTGTAAACATGAAATCTCTAAATCACATGCAAATAAATTTATCAGGAGAAGAGTAAGAGACAATGCCTTGTACCTTAGGACTCCCAATAAGTGAAATGGCTACACTTAGTCGTCTTTTCATACCTCCGCTATATTTTCCAGCAGGTTTATCAGCAACTCCTCCGTGAAATAGGTTCACACTCTTAAGAGCCTCTTCTACTGCCTAACATGCATAAATTGATGTTTTGACACTTCAGGAGTAATTCAAAAGCTATATCAAGAATTAAGTATTGGTAACATATACTTGGTTGAGATCAGAGCCTTTGAGATTCTTAAGTCTCCCATAAAAGAGCAGATGTTCCCTTCCTGTCAGCGTCTCCCAGAGCAAGCTTGTACACAAACAGACAATAAGAGAATGACATGAACAATTAGATAAAATGATTTCAAGATTTTAGTTTAGTTACTCATGCTGTGGGCATACACCCAGGCTAGTGTATACTCTGTCCATCTCTGTGCATATGCTCAAACCGTTAACAAACGCTGACCCTGATGTTGGTTTCACAAGCCCAGTCATCTAGGGAGAAAGATACAAATACTAACCTTTATTTTTCAGAGATTTTTCAATGAGAAGCTAAGCTTAAGTGAAAGTACAATGTCAATTTTGGTACTGACCGTGTTGATGAATGAGGTCTTTCCTGCACCATTTGGACCTAACATGCCGAAGCTTTCTCCTGTAGGCACGGCAAGAGATAAACCTTGAACCGCCTTTTTTGGCGGGTTTCCATCCCTACCTGGATACACTTTCTTCAAGTTGTGACATACAATTGCATGGCTTGTGTTCTGCTCAAGCATCAACTTCTCAACTTTTTCACTCTGGTTGGAACAAAGTTTTAATTAATAATAGCTTAAAAGAACCAAATAACTTGAAATGCGTGTTGTAAGAAAATGCTTTTGCAATACCTCCTGAATGACATCTAGCTTCTCCATTCCTTTGGAAGCCGCAGAGACCTGTTTTTGGAAGCTAGGCCTTTGTGAAAAAGGAGATTTCTTGAAAGTGTTTTTCAAGAAAAACAAAGGGTCTTTCCCGGATGAAGATATCTTATCGATATAATATGCTACAGTCAGTGAGACAAACCACTCAACGATTATGATGTAGAAAACTTCATCCATTCCACTATCACTGAAATGTTTCCACTTCATCCCATCCCTCCCACTCAAGTTCCCATGAAAAGCAAATTGCGATAACTCATACAACCCTCGGAACAGAGAGAAGCCAGGATACAGCTCTAAGACTAAAATCCAGCCTCCTGGAAAGAAGAAGAAGAAGAAGTAAAGATTATATTACCATTGTAGTTGATTGTGAGAATGAATAAACACATAAACAAGTTTGTTCTTCAAGTTGATCTAGATAACTTACTGTGAAACGATAAATCTTCAAGCATGAATTGAAAGAGGAACAAGCCCAATAGTCCAGATCCAAATACGTATATGTACGCAGCAACTACAATTTGGCCATAAAAACAAAAAGTGTTTCTTTTCTAGCACCGACGTGTTCCCAAGAAAACTTGAAAAACTTAAAGTGTGACTTTAGTAGTACCTGATGCTGTCTCAACTTTTGAAAATGCTGAGGAAATCAAAAAGGCAATGGAGATTTGCAGATTTATGTTGAGAAAATAAAAAACGAACTGGAGGCTGTAGTCATTGATCCGAAAGAACTTCAGTCCTACAAGAAACTAACTGCTATAATAACCCCAGTGGAAGAAAAAAAGATAATACTTAATCATCTAGATATTGCAAGAATCAGTACCTATCGCTGACCCAAATATCATCAAGCATATAATGAATAACGTGGATATGGCAAGAAAATAGACGTAGGAAATCATCCAATACGGACCGTCTCCTAGGCCGTGCATTTTCATTATAATTCTTAGACGATGCTGCTTCTCATACACCAATGAGGTCAAGATTACCGGCATACAAATTCTTGAAATTATGATTGCTTCCAAGATTTACATATGCGTATTGTAAGAGCCTAAAGCAGTCTATTGTAAGGCCAACTTACAGGTAACAAAAGAAGAATAACCCATGTAAAGAAAACTGGACCAATCAGAGATGCAAGGTCTAGACGAAGTTTAGTTTCTTGTTTAGGCATTTCTTTGACAAACTCAAACGATATCCTTGTCCCGGGGCCTTGCAAATACTGAAGATAAGCATTTGACACCTGCAGTTTTTTACAGACGCTGAGAATCTGATCAATCAAGAAACGCAAGGACGTTCTTGAGTGTATTTCTTACCAAACTGACCAAGCGGGGAACTCGGACCAACTTTATAGGCCTATTTGAATCATCCTTGTACGTTGCATTATACCATATGTTCACATTGAAGTTAGTCTTAATTGTGTTCAAGAGATCGTATGCTAAGGCAAACAAAACAAACAGAGACGTTCATAGATCTCAATGTGCATACTAATTAAGCAATGTAGATAAAATGACAGAGAAAGTCAAACAAACCTGCAACGATCTCACTTATCAACCCATCAGAGTTTCCTTTCTGATAACCTTTGAAGATCTCATGGTTGATCTCTCTGGAGCTATTTCTCCAAAGATTCAATCCTTGAACGCATCTCATTTCTTTGGTAAAATTTAGAGGTGATTGTCCGACTGAGAAAGGAAAACTAGAGTGTGGAGGGCACTGAGGTTGGATGTTGTAAATGCTAAGATCTGAGACAATCCCTGCATCAAGATAATTGGTGGCACTTCCTTTATATGTTGTAGCCTGAAAACATGAGCTCAAAAAGTAAAAATGCTAAGAAAGAGAGATTGTAAAACAAAACAGAGTTTCAAACAGAACAGAGAACTTACCAACACATTATCCGCCAAACTAGACAAGATGTCAAATGAGTTCATTGTAAAGGACGTCCTCAGAAGATTTCTAGACAAAGCTAGAGAAAACATGAACATTAGTTCTAATGCAAACTATGTAGAATATGCCTGAAGAAGAAGAAGAAGAAGATGCATACTTGCTCCAAGAGATTGGTTATTCCCAGTGAGAAGTATACTTACAGGGCAAGAATGTTTCCGTCTACACGGGGCGTCAGTGTATTTGGTGTCAACAGCACGATTCTCTGGACGAGGAATTAGCATCAAAGGAGGCCATGGTTGTGGTTTTGGTATGGCACAAAACACTCCTTGATCCCGAGTCGAGTACTCTACACCGCAGACCATTTGACATTTTTCGACTCCGGTTTTGTCAATGCATTTGCAACCACATTGATTATCCACTGAGTTATTGACCTGTGAATCGATCAGAGCTTGAACACACACGAGAACTATGCAGAGGTAGAAAGGTATCATGATAAGCCGAACATTGCTCCATATATTCCGTTTCTGCAAAGTCAATGGTTGAATTACGACGCAAGATATCCGAAAAAACGTCATATTTTCGAGAACTTAGCAATGAAATTTACTGTAAAGTTGATCCAAGGAGTTCACAAAAATCTTAAAGCACAATATATTCTCATAGTGTGCAACAAAACTTCATATATGAATGTATACATGTAATAATGGATTTTACGAGGAGAGAAACGAAAACGCCGAACCTGATAGGTTAAGTTTTTTCTATATATGGCATTGGCCCGAGTCAAGAAGCTGGCTGGACCAGAATCCGCCATTGATGAAGCTTTGGTAGCTTCCCGCAATCTGAAACACGTATTAGATATTCAATATATAGACTCGTAAATATAAAGTTTTATTAACGTATTGACAAATTTATTTTACAAAAATACTATATTTTCTTTCAAAATATCAATGAAATCATGTGTTAGATTGCATCCGAAGCTTTTTCATATACTTTTTGGCATCTGCTAATATCAAATCATCTATTAGGTAACTGTAGTTTTATTTACAATTTTTTAGTCTAATTTAACACATTATTTTTCATAAAGAAAACAACATGGGAAATTGAATAGTATAAATTGTACGCGGAGAACGAGTGATCTCCACGATTTTTTAACTTCTTTGTAACTTCTTTAAAAAAAACTTCTTTGTAATTGGAATAATATATTAGGGAAATTATAACGTGTGCACAATCTATATATGATATATACTCACTTTTCAAAAACTCTACCAAATCATTTCTACTGAAGTTCCTTGGACAATAAGTAATGCATGGTTCAACTAAAAAATAAAGGGAAAATAAATAAAATTTTTTTATGTAATATATATGATATAGGTGAGGATATATGTATATATATGTATATATGTGTTTGATGTATATGTATTATTATAATATTGAGGTGGAGAAAGAGATGAGAGGAAGAAGAGACGTTAAGAGAAAAGGAGGTTTTATACTTCTTAACTTACTTCTTTTACAAAGAGGTAACTCACATATTTATACAGAACTTTAAATAATATAATAAAGGAGTTACCGACTTACCAAGTCGGTCTATGTCGGTAAAAGTGATGAGGATAATTATCTTCTTTAACACTCCTCCTTAATTATCCATTAATATTTATAGATTGCGTATTGCCTCGTTAAAAAATTTATCATGAAAAAACTCAATGAGATAAAAATCATGACAAGAGAAAAAGAGTACAGTAACGTAATTTCCCCCTGGAATGATGGATATAACGTTCTCTTCGTAAATCCCGCAAATGACACATTCCGATACTTTGAATATGCTTTCTGAATACTGTAGTAGGAAGCGCCTTTGTAAAGAGGTCTGCCGCATTATCACATGAACGAACATACTGAATATCGACTTCTTGATTCTTCTCGAGCTCTTGAGTATAAGAAAAATCTTGGAGGAATATGTTTTGTTCTGTCACTTTTGATGTAGCCTTCTTTTAGTTGAGCAACACATGCAGCATTATCTTCGAACAATCTTGTCGGTTCTTTGTTAATGACTATTCCACTTGCTTCTTGTATATGATGAGTCATAGATCTGAGCCATACACATTCTCTACATGCTTCATGAAGCGCAATAGTTTCTGCATAATTTGAAGAAGTGGCGACCAATGTCTGCTTTTGAGAACGCCAAGAGATTGCAGTTCCTCAAAACGTAAAAACATATCCAGTTTGCGATCGCGATTTATGGGGATCTGATAAATAGCCTGCATCTGCAAAACCGACTAAACCAAGTTTGGAGTTTCTAGGGTAAAACAATCCCAAGTCAATTGTTCCTTGAAGATAACGGAATATATGTTTTATTCCATTCCAATGTCTGCGCGTAGGAGACGAACTATATCTTGCAAGTAAATTTGTAGCAAAAGCTATATCCGGTCGGGTACAATTAGCAAGATACATAAGTCCACCAATAGCGTTCATATAAGGTACTTCAGGACCTAATATTTCTTCGTTATCTTCACAAGGTCGAAACGGATCTTTTTCCGTATCGAGATATCGATTAACCATTGGAGTACTCAAAGGAGTCGCTTTATCCATACAAAAGCGTTTTAATATCCTTTTAGTATAATTTGATTGATGTACGAATACTCCATCTCGGAAATGCTCTATTTGTAATCCAAGACAAAACTTTGTCTTTCCGAGATCTTTCATTTCGAACTCTTCTTTCATATGAGTTCTTGCATCATCAATCTCCTTTTGAGTTCCAATAATGTTCAGGTCATCCACATAAACAGCAATGATCACGAATCCTGACGAAGATTTCTTAATAAAGACGCAAGGGCAGATTGCATTATTCACATACCCTTTCTTTGTCAAATATTCGCTTAAGCGATTATACCACATGCGTCCGGATTGTTTTAATCCGTAAAGTGATCGCTGTAACTTGACCAAACATATTTTTTTCGATTTGGAACTTAATGCTTCAGGCATTTTCAATCCTTCTGAGATTTTCATATAGATATCATTATCAAGTGATCCATATAAATATGCTGTCACAACATCCATAAGGTATATTTCAAGATTTTTGGATGCCGCAAGACTCATTAAGAATCTAAAGGTAATTGCATCCATAACCGGGGAATAAGTTTCTTCATAATCAATTCTCGGTCTTTGAGAAAATCCTTGGGCAACAAGTCGGGCTTTATATCTTGTCACCTCATTTTTCTCATTTCTTTTTCTCACAAAAACCCATTTGTACCCAACCGGCTGTACATCTTTAGGTGTTGTGACAATCGGTCTAAAAACTTTTCTCTTATTGAGGGAGATCAATTCAATTTCTATGGCCATTTTCCATTTCTCCCAATCAGATCTTTTCTGGCATTCCAATATGGACCTTGGATCTGGATCATCAATTTCATATTCAATATCTTTGCATACAGAGAATGAAAATATTCCATCATTATTTTCTATTTCATCTCTAGCCCATAATATCCCATCTTGGGCGTAATTGATGGAAATCTCATGATTTTCTTCGTCATTTTCGTCTTCAGGACATTTCTCTGTATGTGGTTCTTCTGGACCATTTTCATTTTGTTTTCCCAATTTATTTTTCTTTCGGGGATTTTTATCCTTTGAGCCGATCGGCCTCCCCCTCTTCAACTGAACTTTGGGTTCATTTGCTATTTTCCATCATTTTGTTCTTCCGGAACATTAATTCTCGATGGAACATTTGCAGCGGGTATATATGACTTTGTCACCCTTTTCATATCTGTGAACGCATCTGGTATTTCATTTGCCATATTTTGTAAATGAACAATTTTCTGAACTTCGAGTTCACGTTGTTTCGTAGGGGGATCAAGGTGCAACAAAGATGGTGTGCACCATGTAACATCTTTTGGAACTTCTTTAATTCCTCCCCCTAACGCTGGAAATTCATCTTCATTAAAATGGCAATCGGCAAAATGTGCCGTAAACATATCACCAGTTTGCAGTTCAAGATACCTAATTATACTTGGTGATGTATAACCGATATATATTCCCAATCTTCTCTGTGGCCCCATCTTAGATCTCTGTGGTGGGGCTATAGGAACATAAACCGCACACCCGAACACACGCAGGTGGGATACATTTGGCTCCTGGCCAGATGCTAATTGTATTGGGGAATATTTATTATAAGAACTCGGTCTTATCTGAAGCAATGCCGCTGCATGCAAGATAGCATGACCCCATACTGAAATTGGGAGCTTTGTTCTCAATATTAACGGTCTAGCAATGAGTTGTAACCGTTTAATCAATGACTCAGCCATGCCGTTTTGTGTGTGAACATGTGCAACAGGATGTTCAACATCAATTCCCAATGACATACAATAATCATTAAAAGCTTGGGAAGTGAATTCACCAGCGTTATCAAGTCTCACTTTCTTTATCGTATAATCATGGAACTGCGCTCTCAACCTGATTATTTGGGCAATGAATCTTGCGAAAGCCGTATTACGTGTTGTCAATAAACACACATGTGACCATCTACTAGATGCGTCAATTAATACCATAAAATATCGAAATGGCTCGCATGGTGGGTGAATAGGCCCACATATATCACCATGTATTCTCTCTAGGAATACTGGAGATTCATTCCCGATTTTAGCTGGTGATGGCTGAATTATAAGTTTTCCTTGAGAACAAGCATTACACATAAATTCTCCCGATTGAAAAATCTTCTGGTTTTTCAATGGATGGCCATTAGAATTTTCCACAATTTTCCGCATCATGACTGAACCAGGATGCCTTAATCGTTCATGCCAGATTTTAAATGTACTAGTAAACTTCGGGTTTACTGTAACATATGATTCAGTCATATTTATCTTTGTGGAATATATTCCGGAGGATAATGCTGGTAATATTTCCAGTACAACTTTTCTCTCCGAAATAACTGATGTAATGCAAAGATATTCAATGCCATTCTTATTCATAGTTTCTATGTGATATCCATTTCTGCGGATATCTTTGAAACTTAACAAATTTCTGTAAGATCCAGGGGAATATAACGCATCACTTATTTCAAACTTTGTTCCCCTTGGCATTGAAAAACTGACTCTTCCGGAGCCCATAATAATTTTTGCATTACCAGATATTGTATTCACGCTTCCAGCGGAATCTTTCATATTAAGAGAGGAGAAATATTTTTTATCTTTTAATATTGTGTGCGTTGTCGCACTGTCTGCCAGACATATATCTCCATCCTCGATCTTAATCTTTGACATTTTCTGAATTTAAGATATTCATAAAAGATAAATTAATATAGGAAAACAAAAGAGTTTATATTATAATAAAAAACTTTTTTTTTACAACAAAAAGTACATTTTTAAACATTATATTTTACATTTTTATTTTTTTCACACTATGTATACATCATGTCACATCTTCTTCTTCGAGAAGATTTTACTCGTTTTGTTTTTCGTTGATATCTTCAGGATCAACGATGAAATCAGATATATCGAGATTTGTATCATCGTTTATACCATCAAAAGAAAAACTGATTCACCATGGATGAAGTTGGTTTCACTTTCTTTTCCTTTCGCCTTTTCCGATTCTCGGTACAGATCGGCTAAATGTTTTGGCGTACGACAGGTACGAACCCAATGTCCTTTCATGCTGCATCTGTAGCAAGCATTCTCATGTTGCTTGCGACCAACTTCATTACCTTTGAACTTTTTGTTATTTCTTCCATCGTTTAAATCAGCAGGACGAAATCTTCTTCCTCGTCCACGACCTCGACCACGTCCAAAACCTCGTCCACGACCACGATCATTTCCGCGACCGCGTCCACGTCCACTTTGCCAATTTTCATGGCTTGACGATGCAACATTCACTTCTGGGAATGAAGCTGATCCAGTTGGACGAGTTTGATGGTTTAAAATCACGAGTTCATTATTTTGTTCTGCCACCAAGAGAACTTGCATTAACTCCGAATACTTCTTGTATCCGTTTGCCCGGTATTGTTGCTGCAGGACTACGTTTCCAGGATGAAATGTTGAGAGAGTTTTCTCAATCATATCATGATCACTTATATTTTCTCCACATAACATTATCCTGGAAGTGATTCCAAATAGAGCGGAGTTATACTCACTAACGCTCTTATAGTCCTGGAACCGGAGATTCAACCACTCATGTCTAGCCTTTGGTAAGATCACATATTTCTGGTGATCAAACCTATCTTGGAGTGATTGCCAAAGATCTGCAGGATCTTCTTTCGTGATATATTCATCTTTTAAACCATCATGGATATGGTGGAATAAAAAGATCATGGCTTTCGCCTTTTTCTCTTCAGGAACTGTTTTTGTTTTATCGATGGTATCAAGGAGCTCATTTCCTTTTAAATGCATTCTTGCAGCTACTGCCCATCTCATATAATTTCTTCCAGAAATATCAAGGGCGGTAATCTCGAGTTTTGTCAAATTCGACATGATAACTGTTACCAATATAACAATTTATAAATTTGGTCATAATCCAGTTTTTTTTAAAAAAAAAAAAAAATCTAATTTTAGTAAAACATGATAAAATTTTAGAATTCATAAACGTAATAAAAACTGAATTTAAAATACTGAATTTAAAGTAATAATAAACAGAAATTAAATGACAGTAATTAACAGAATTTAAAGAACAATAATTAAAATAAATATTCGTCTTCTGGACGAAATTAATTATACAGTTCTTCAAGAACGCTTTTATATATCTTCTGGATATATATTTTTCATATAGTTCTTTTGGAACTATTCTTTTTCATATGTCTTCTGGACATATTTTTCTTAGTTCTTCAGGAACTTTTCTTAAATGTCTTCTGGACATTTATTATATGGAAGTAATGATCTGAGGAGTCAACTACCATATGATCATAAACCAACCATATATTTGATCTGAGGAGACATAGTCTACCATATGATCATGATCGTAAAGGCATAGCCTCCATAACGATCGGTTCGGAGAAGGCAGCGCCTATCATCCCGACCATAAAATATAAACATAAAAGTAGATGGATTGAACATAAATTAAACCTCACCTTTTTGGTATAGGAACGGTATAAGAACGGTTCGTGCTGATAACGTTTTATGTAATATATATGATATAGGTGAGGATATATGTATATATATATATATGTATATATGTGTTTGATGTATATATATTATTATAATATTGAGGTAGAGAAAGAGATGAGAGGAAGAAGAGACGTTAAGAGAGAAGGAGGTTTTAGAGCAGCTCTAATAGTGTAATTCAGCTTAAATCTCTTTAGAATTTTTTATTATTTTTTTTTTGAGAAGGTGATATGTGGTAAGAGAAAGACTCGGGTTTCTTTTTCCAATAGCAAAGAAATAAATTTTCAACAAAAACAAAAATTATTCTCATAAAAATTGAACGACCAATAGCCTTACTCCACGTCACCAACGTAACCGTCTCCTGCGCTCCTTATTAAAGGATCGATCCATCACATTTTTTAAGTTTTCAATTTATTTTTAATCAAATTTGTCTAGGATACTGGGACAAAAAATGGGAAAGAAACGCTGATGGAGTTATTTCTTAATTTACTTCTTTTACAAAGAGGTAACTCACATATTTATACAGAACTTTAAATAATATAATAAAGGAGTTACCGACTTACCAAGTCTGTCTATATCGATAAAAGTGATGAGGATAATTATCCTCTTTAACAAAAATATATTATGTAGTTGGAATTTCCGTTTTAAGTAGGAGGCGAGTAGCGCGGGTTTTTTGGTTTACTGTAATTTTGTGGTTTCATATGAACTTGTCAAAGACTCCTAGTGTTCTTTAACCCTAATTTAATTACAAAAGGTGAAGATCTCTTTTAGAATACTTAAAACAACTCCGATGACGTGACTGATGATGCTAATTGTTTCCTTACGTATACCTTTTTATCTTATTTTGAATAAACACCAATATTCTCGATATATGCCGCATCAATTACATACATCGGATCAATTACGGTTTAATGTTTAAAGTAAATGTATCTATTTTGAACACGGTAGATCAACGTGACAAAATTTAATTCATTGATTACGTCTCCATTACTCCATCTCATATGTTTCACAGTAATTCACACGCTAACAGTTATATAAAAACAAAAATAAACTATATACCTCGATCAGTTATAACTTTTTTTAGCAGCTAATTTTTTTTAAAATTTAAATTGCGAAAGGGTGATACAAAAAGTTCATTAACCAAATTGGATGAAAATTAAAAGAAGAAAAAGATTTATAAATGAAGAAGTTTTGTTCCAAGTTTTTATGTTTTATAAAAGTAATTTCGCCAAAATGTTTTTTCAATTCCATCTCACACATTATATAACTAGATTAGTCAAACGTTTTCATCGGTCAAAGAACATTTTTTTTTAACTTTCTAAGTTGTTATACAATTCAATTTTTTTTAATTTATCCAGTAACAAGTTTTCTCCATCTAATGAATTTGTTTTTTTGTGATTCAACTATTTTGTAGACATTTTTGTTGTTGTCACGATGCTGACATAAAAGAGAGTTTTAAACCATATATTTGAATGATATTTTTGGTTGACAAAATATATCGATACATTCTTTGACCATAATTAATAATGATTCACAAAGTTGAACAAGGCCTGATGGACTATTCCATGGATTCTATATCAAAGCCATTATTTTTCTTGGTATTGTTGAAATCCATTGATTACTATATCAATTGTTACTTTCTAAGATATTTATTTACAAGATTAAGTATGAAAAATCTAGTAATATACTCAACTAAAAAATGTAAAATATATTTGATTAAAAAACAATAGCCAATAATTTAATAGGAACAATTACTGGCAGTTTAAGCCTCTCTACTAGTAATACTTTTTTCTGCTACAAGAGTACAAGTACTAGTAAAAGCCTATTAAGGAAATATTATGATACTCTAAGTTGAACTACAATTAATCTTCCTGTAAATTTGCAATTAATAATCACACGGTTTTATCTGGAAGTTATCTTTTGCGAGGTAGTTTCCCGAGGCAAAATCTGAGTGGCTAATTCGTAAATTTCTCAAACTCCACGGGCACAGATATAAGTAACTTTCGTCTCCCATAAAATCGGTTGTACGAAATTAAAATCGGATCTCACACACAGTAGAAAAAAAATTCGAAAAAGAGGGGCCCAGAGAGAGAGGAGAGAGAAGAGAAACGGCGGCGATGACGTTGCAGAGAGGTTTGCCTCTTCTCTGGCAGCAGTACACGGCGCTCTTCTGGAAAAACCTTCTTCTTTCATGGCGGAGCAAGCGAGCCACGTTCCTTCAGCTATTCGCTTCCTTCTTCTTCATCCTCCTCATCTTCTGTATCCAGGAGGCTATGGAGAAGAGCTTCGCTTCCTCCACGGCTCTCAAGACTGTTACCGATCCCACGGCTCTCGTCTCGCCGCCGATTCCTCCTTGTGAGGATAAGTTCTTCGTGAATCTTCCCTGTTTCGACTTCGTCTGGAGCGGAAATCGTAGCCCGCGGGCGAGAGACATTGTTGACGCGATTAGGGCGAATAATCCGGGGAGACCGATTCCGGAGGAGAAGGTATGTATGGTGTCTCTTTGATTTTGATTTTCTAGTCAAATTGCGCAATTAAGCATTTCCTCGTGAGAGATTGAAGTAGATTTAGCGATGAATTCTAGATATTTAAGAGAAGCTTTTACCCCTAAAGAAACTGAAATTGATACTAGAAGTGGCATCCAAATGTGTAGATTGATTTATATAATCCAAACAGATCTGTGCAAATTCAAGGAATCGTTTATGGTATGTGGTCTGTTCAGGTTCGACCATTCGGGACTCCTGATGAGGTAGATGCGTGGCTTATGGCGAATCCCTTGCAAACTCCAGGAGCCTTGCACTTTATGGAGAGAAATGCTACAGTTATTAGCTATGGTATTCAAACAAATTCAACTCCAGAGATGAATCGAGGGAGGTTTGAAGATCCCACGTTTAAGTTCCAGATACCGCTTCAAATAGCCGCTGAGCGTGAAATCGCAAGATCATTAATAGGAGGTTTGGCATATGTTTTCTGTATCTTGATGAAATATTTTGTGCCTTGTGGCAAGTGGCAACAAGTGTTGGCTCTGACATTTGGATTTATTTTGCAGATCCAAAGTTTAACTGGGTTGTCGGATTTAAGGAATTTCCGCACCCGACTATCGAAGCTGTTGTTGCATTGGACACGATAGGTCCGACTTTCTTCCTTGCTGTCGCCATGTTTGGTTTTGTTCTTCAAATCAGTTCTTTGATCACTGAGAAAGAGCTTAAACTTCGCCAGGTATTCGGTTTTTCCTATATAGGCTGTTACCACTGTATATATATTGTACGTTGATTGTGTGTTTAACTTGTTTTTTTTTTCAATAGGCAATGACGATGATGGGCGTTTTTGACACTGCTTATTGGTTGTCATGGCTTACATGGGAAGGGATTCTTACTGCTCTCTCGGCGCTCTTGATAGTTCTCTTTGGAATGATGTTCCAGTTCGACTTTTTCTTGAAGAACAGTTTCCCTGTTGTATTCTTACTTTTCATGCTTTTCCAGTTTAATATGGTAAAACTGCCTCCCTAAGACTAACGTGAATACCTATTAAAGGATTTATGTATTTTTGCTTTCTTCTTATATTTTCTATTATTTGTGTTGCTAGATTGGACTAGCATTCATGCTATCAGCTTTTATCAGCAAGTCATCTTCTGCAACAACTGTCGGCTTCTTTGTGTTTCTGGTTGGATTTGTAACACAGGTGCCGTTCTCATGCAAAACAAATAGCTGAAACTGTTACTTCGAACTATGAATTGTTACTAATCATGGATCGTACTGCAGCTTGCAACATCGAGTGGGTTTCCCTATGCCAAGAATTTTTCTCGCACGATCAGGGCGCTCTGGTCACTGTTCCCACCCAATACCTTTTCTCAGGGCCTAAAGCTGCTTGCTGATGCAACTTCAACTCCTCAAGATCCTGGAATTAGTTGGAGTAAGAGAGCAGAATGTGGACCCAACGATGACACTGATTGTGTGATAACAATTGTACGTCAACTCTAACAGTAAATTCCATCTAATAACTGTGTCCAATTGTTCTCTGATCATTACATATTTGGTTTTGGCAGAATGATATTTACTTGTGGCTTCTTGGGACATTCTTCTTGTGGTTTGTTATGGCTCTCTACTTTGACAATATTGTTCCAAATGCGTCCGGTGTAAGAAAATCTATCTTTTACTTCCTAAAACCTGGTTACTGGACCGGTAAAGGTGGCAACCGAGTGGAAGGTACATTCTCCTCGGTCTTCTTTCTGTGTTCATTTGTAGTTTTGGTGTTGAAAAAGTTTTCAATAATCAACCTTTTCTAACCTGAGCAGAAGGTGGAATTTGTAGCTGTACTGGTTCAGTCCCTCCTGTGGATCATATCACCCCAGATGACGAGGATGTCCTTGAAGAAGAAACGTTAGTTAAACAACATTCAATGGACGGCGTGGTTGATCCGAACCACACCAGTTCAAATACGTGGTCTTGCAAAGACTTATCCTGGGACGACGAAGTTCGGATGCTGCAAGTGCAAAAAAACTGCTCCGTATCACGCTCTGAAGGTATTGCTTCTAAGAAAACAAAAGTGAAAAACTGATCTTCCTACGTTGGTTCTTTGACAAAGATGTAACTAGGACTTGGTGAAAATTTTAACGATTATTTCTACTTGTGGGTTCTCCCATGATACGTGTTTCAATTATTCCTTAACTAATTCTTTGAATATAATCAGGGGTTGTGGATGAATATTGCCAAAGATCAACTATTCTGTCTTCTTGGACCCAATGGCGCAGGGAAAACAACTACTATCAATTGTTTGACAGGCATAAACCCAGTTACCGGTGGTGATGGTAAGACGCTTGCACCTTTTTCTTGTTTTTGTTTCGTAGAGGCTAGTGTCTCAATAATTTCACCATACTAAAACCTCTCTTCTTGGCTTAAACAGCACTAATTTATGGAAATTCTATAAGAAGCTCTGTTGGTATGTCTAACATCCGCAAAATGATAGGAGTTTGTCCTCAGGTAGGCCAGTTTTTGTTGCTATCTGCTTCTGGCAGTTGCCTTAATTACAGCAATTTGTTATGCTTGAAATGTTCATTCAAAAAGAAATGATTTATCACATTCTCATTGTTTCCTCAGTTTGATATACTTTGGGATGCTTTGTCTGGTGAAGAACACCTCCGCCTCTTTGCTAGTATCAAAGGGTTGCCACCTGCTTCGATCAATTCGGTATGTTAGCCAAATGGTAGAAATGAGTTGGTTGGTTTCTTTAACAGTTTCCGCTAAGAATAGATGGTACTATCTAATTTCAACTTTACAAGAATAATTTGCGTCTTTTGTTGCTTAAAATGCTTCTTTCCTGTCCAACAGATGGTTGAGAAGTCACTGGCAGAGGTAAAACTCACAGAAGCAGGGAAAATCAGGGCAGGAAGTTACAGTGGAGGAATGAAACGCCGACTCAGTGTTGCAGTTTCACTCATTGGTGATCCCAAGCTGGTCTTCCTGGACGAACCGGTTTGCTACTCTCTACATTCTTATCTGAATATATGTTACGTTTATTCCACTGATGTTTGTTTATCTACCGCTTCCTTTTCACATGCGTTCTTTCATACATGGATTGCAGACTACAGGCATGGATCCGATCACGAGGAGACACGTGTGGGATATTATACAAGAAACCAAGAAAGGTCGCGCCATTATACTAACGACGCATTCGATGGAGGAAGCTGATATTTTGAGTGATCGAATAGGGATAATGGCTAAGGGTAGGCTTCGGTGCATTGGAACCTCGATCAGGTTGAAGTCACGGTTTGGCACAGGTTTCATTGCTAACATTAGCTTCGTTGAAAGCAACAACCAAGAAAACAACGGCAATAACCACAACGGTGAAGCTGGTGCTGCAGATTCACGCGAGCCAGTAAAGAAATTCTTTAAAGATGTGAGTCTGTTTTAGAAAGTTTCTCTATTACACTGCAGTTAACTGAATCCAACGCCTTCTGAGCTTTGTGGTATATTCTTGCAGCATCTCAGTGTCAAACCAATAGAAGAAAACAAGGCCTTCATGACTTTTGTTATACCGCACGACAAAGAAAATCTTTTGACTGTAAGCTTTTACACAACTTATCATATTATTGAGTTTACTACGTACCGTGTAAGTGATATCAAAACTTCTTTCCTTTCCTTAACAACGAAACAGGGCTTTTTCGCTGAGCTCCAAGATAGAGAAACCGAATTTGGAATCTCAGACATCCAACTTGGTCTCGCAACTCTTGAAGAAGTCTTCTTGAACATAGCAAGAAAAGCTGAACTCGAAAGCGCTGCTGTAGATGGAACAATGGTCACTCTCGACTTAACATCTGGCTCATCCGTGGAGGTAAATTACTAACATCTCATTACCTTCGTATCTATAGATAAGAGACGCGAGCTGATCCAATCCAAATATACAGATACCGGTAGGGGCAAGATTTGTTGGGATACCAGGAACCGAAACTGCAGAGAATCCTCGGGGAATCATGGTGGAAGTGTATTGGCAACAAGACGAGTCAGGATCATTGTGCATCT
Organism: Eutrema salsugineum; assembly: GCF_000478725.1. NCBI lineage: Eukaryota > Viridiplantae > Streptophyta > Magnoliopsida > Brassicales > Brassicaceae > Eutrema > Eutrema salsugineum. The sequence goes on from NW_006256858.1 coordinate 4,219,751, forward strand.
CAGGACATTCCTCGGAGATGCCAGTTCCTGAAAATGTTCCAGCGACAGATCCGGTGGCAACAGGACATGGCGGAGTAAGCTTGTTGGGACGGAGAGGAAGGAGACAACAAGTTCAAGGAATTGTGATTGATCCTGATTTTGTTAACAGGTTTTCTAGAAGCGGTTCTACTAGAAGCGGTTCCACTTCTTTCCGACGATCTTCATTGTGAAAATGGAAAAATCTAACACACTCACACAGATACACAGTTCTTTAACTTACCGGTGGACTCGGCTCCTCTACAGGTTATTTCTGGTGCTTTGTTGTATTTTTATACGTAATAACAAATCACGGACGTGTTTGTTTAAAATTGTTTTTACGTGATTATGATGTAAATTAGACGAAAGTTTGTGATTAAGTAACAAATATCCATACTGGAATGTTCATTTCATAATATGATTTAAAGATCGATCATCTGTAACTATGGTTCAGTTCCACAAGGCTATTCATCTAGATATGAATTTAAGAATTATAAAGTACTATTGTCTCTTCCTTTACAGAAAGGTATTTACATTTATAGGCGGAGGTATTTACATTTATAGGCGGTATTAGCACACTAATGTCGTGGTCCAAAAGGGTATTACACAAAACAAGAAGATGTGAAACAGCAATGCTATGGTGTAAGCAACATCGAGCTACAAAACTATTTATCTGTATGCATGCATGTACACAGCTTTAGTCACGCCGTGACTCTACATTTATGGGTCTTGACCCTTCCGGTGCCTGAAACAGAGCCGAGAAGCCAATGTTGTGGTAACTGTGTCTGAAAGAACAATGCCAAAATTGGTTTGAATTCAAGTGTCTACCTTTTGTCCGAAATATTTGATGATGTGAACCAGTAATCTATCTCCGGTTATACTTCTCAGTCGTTTAATCAACTCAGACCTCGAGATTTTCCTCTCCTGTGAGTTGCAAAGGAAACAACAACAAGAATGTTATGATGAGGATGAAACAGAGAGTTAAGAATCTCAAAAGAAAGAAAAACAAAAAACCTAAAATGCACTTACTTGCAGTTCTTTGTAGTGTTTTTGAATGAGACGGATTTGGGAAGGATTTAGAAACTTTGATATGGATTTGATCAATATCGGAAACGAAACCCAAGGCGATTTCGGGTTCTCTGCATCAAGAACATACCAAATTAGCCATTAAACAAACTGTTAAATGATTCAAAGAAGAGGGAAGAAGAACCAGCATGTTTTTGCTTACTTCTTTTCAATATTGATGGAGCTTTGATGCAAACAACAAACTCAGGCAAAACATGAGTGTTCATATGTGTGCTCCAAATAATATACTTCCTTGGAGTTGTTAAACTATCCACTCCTGAATCGAACTCTGTTGAGCTAGGACATGACTGTGTGGTCGATCCCTGAGGAACAACAATCTCAGACTTCCCCAATATAACTCTTGAAAGCAGCAAGAATCTAATCCCATCTTCATCACCTGAATCCTTCAGACTATATATAAAAAAAAAGACATTAATGAGACCAAAGAAATATTATAAACGCAAAAGAAGACAATAGAAAATGTTTTGTTGTTACCATTGAAGAGGAGCATTGTCTGGTGAGAGATGTAATAAGCCATCGTTGTTATTAAGCTTTTGCTGGCTAAATCCGTACATTAGAATCTCTTTTAACTCATTCTTCTCCACGCCGCACCAACCGTATTTCACTCTCGCCGCTTCAGCCGCGGCTTTGCCGCAACCGCCGTTTTTCTCCGCCACGGAATCTGTGTATATCCGAAAGGCTTTAAGCTTAGCTTGGCCCAATGGGCTTTGAAATCCGCTCCTGAGAATCGATATGATCTGAAATTGAGGAGTCAGGTTAGATTGGCAATGGCGATGGATTAGCTCGTAGACTTTATCGTCTTTAGGTAACTCCATTAGCTCGAGCTCGTTAGCAATCGACGATGGTTGATCACAGTCGGAAAACGCGTCGTTGCTCCCACTTTCCGATGATATTGTTGATCCTTCTTCTTCTTTGTAACGGTTTAGCTCCGTTGCCGGAAAATGGAGACGGTTAACCGGAGCTTCTTCGGTTTTGGTACAATCCATTGCTGAGAAACAAAAAAGAACAAGAAATTAGCCTCAAAATTAAGAAATCTCATCATTAAAATGAAACTTCAAAGAACAAAGAAAAAAATAGTAGATGCAAATTCAAACCTTTTTAACAGTTTTAGATGAAATATAATGTTTTAGCTTTTGAGATCAGAGAGGAGGAATGCTTCTATTTTAACTGTAGAGAGACTGACATATCATATTTATATGTGAATAGTTTAAAAAAATAAAAAGAGATTTTTCTTACTCTGTGTTCTTCTTTTTCAAAGTCTTGCCTGTTTTGGTTTTGTTTGTCTGTTTCTCATTTCTTATAATATATATTTATATTTTCTAAAATTGGAGTGATTTGTCTTTTCCCTTTTCTTGAAGAAGAAGTATCCACATTCACACGATAACATTTATCCCACTTAATTAATTAACAAAAGCACGAACTCGTAATTTTGAATCCTACACGTTCTAATTTGCAATAAGTACATTAATGATCAGAATCTCGAAAATTTTAAGTTTCTAACCTTTTTATTCACGCAAACCTTCTACTAATCTTGTCGACATTATTTTTTTTAACGAAATTTTCAGCAATGGTTTTTTTTTAGCCAGTAATAATTTTTAGGTAGATTCGTCTACCAGTTAATTTTCATTCAGTCAACCAATGTATGATTGTGTATAGTAATTATTAAGATCCACTTATCAACAAAATTTAAGAACTTTAAAACAAAAAAAACAAGTAAAAAGATTAAATTAAGAAATAGTAAAATATTACAAATATATTTGACAAGAAAATTTTTTACAAATACTATGATTGTGCGTGAAAAGGCCGAAGCCACTAGTTGGAGTTTGTCTTTGCGGCGCAAGCTGTTTTGTGAGAAGTGCCTGGCCGGTCGTTTTGACGAATTAGCAAGAAGACGAAATTGCCCTTATACTGGTGACTGGTCGTCGAGAGTCGAGACAACGAACTTGAATGGTTTTTGTTAACAGAAGTTGAAACCGTGAGGTTACGCGCGGGTTACAAACTAATTTTATCTAAATAATTGTCACGTGGGTTACTACTTATTGAATATCAACTAAATGTTACTTATTGACCCAATTGACAATTTTGATTAGTGGCCAATGAAGGAATATCGTCCACGTTTTTGACACGATTTTTCGTATATATAACTAGTATAACCTTATAAGAAAGAAATAAACGTGTATAATTATATTTTTCCCAAGGAATAGTTCAATTCATTAAAGAATAAATAATTAAGGATCTATCCAATAATTGGAAGCTTCGATTACAATCTATGTTGTCTTACGAATTACCAATTCAAGTGAGCAAACATGCAACATAAATTTTCATCAAAAAAAAATATGCAACATAAATCATCTTATGGTAGTTTTTTTCTCTTCATTTATCAGACATTCAGACTTATGCAACAAATTTTTTGTTGATTAGCTATTTGAGGTGAATTATTTAAATAAGTTAGTTTTGTAGTTGAGATGAAATAATGTTTATTTTTATTTATAAAGATGTTAATGAACCAATAGAGAACAAATGAAACTCTTCTTTTCTATAGATGATTATGCCTATATACCCTTTTGGTTTTAGTAACCTTTGTTGATGATTAATAGCTAGCTTTAAAAAAACTTACTAATTACATATTTGTTTCGTCTACATAGAAATATTGTAATGCGCTTTGAAATCAAAGAAATATATGAAATTTAGATAGTTTTAAATCAAATATACCAATTAAGATGCATGTTCAAAAATATTTTACTATTATAAGTTATAATTCTTCCGCTATCTTTTACCGTTATATTCACTATATTCACTATTCTTACTTGTATTTTTCCTAACTAAAAATACAGTTAACGTATCTCACACTGGAATACATTTTTCTATTCAGATATTCAAATTGCCAGTTAAGTGTGCTGGATTTTTTTACCAAAAAAAAAAAAAAAAGTGTGCTAGATTTGGTACAAATCTTGCATGCAATACCAAGAATCTAACAAATACTTGAAGCCTATATGTCGAGTGTTTTTACAACTTTGAATTATTTCATTTGGGTAATAGCCCAGTTAAAATTGACGGATGGGCTTTTCCATTTGTTTTTGTAGTTAGGTTTTGTTTTTTCTTTTCTTTTCAAACTATCATGCTAGTTACTATTTTATTTTCCATCTTTTTATATTAAAGTCATTAGGTCATGCAGAAGTTGATTTTTTTAATAGCCGGAAAGATTCCAGTGTGGTATATAAATTAGAACAAAAATATTAGGTAAATGAAAAAATGAAATTAGTTGAGAATAAATAGTGTGTGACAGTGTGAGTGTGCAACAATATTAGTTTATGAAAAAATAAATGTAATACTTTTATTGTAACATATCTGTATGCATTACATGTACCTGTATTCGCACTCATACGTACCCTGTAATCCTGTATTAGCCAATGCACTTATATTCTATGTGTCTACTAACTTATACGAACATATATCGTTTAAGATCCAATAAATAAAATATTTTTTTTTACTCTAATTAATTGATACCTAACAAACCAGACTTTTTAATTATATTCGGCTGAATTTATCAAACTTTTAGTTTTATTTCAAAATTTATTATCTTCCTTTTCTTTAATATGCCAATAATTAAAGCAATTGAACATGAGCTTTAACTACTTGTCCGCTATATCTACATATATCATATTCAGATAATCTCTTGTTGTATATAGGAATACAATAGTAATACCAACAATAGCTATTCCTTAACGAAAAGGGACAATTCTGACAAACTTGTTCAGTTGTTTGCTTCAAATAATGTGAACGTAAGTCGAAACCATTGGCTCAACAGCTGACAAAACAAAACCGGCTAAATAAATAAATGAAAACATTACATAACAGAGAACACAAACGCCAAAATCAATGATCAATACAATAAGAATGGGAATTAAAACTGAGAAGACATTTATAAAATAAATATAAAAAAAAACTCTTTATTGCACTAATTCTACTGCATAAGCAAACTTCGGATGAGTGCTGCTTGAGCTGAATCAGTTGATTCCAAAAGTTGAGACAATCTTTCACTAAGATCATCCACTTCTTTGTTCAAGTTCCTTATGTAACTGCATGTCTCTTGTAATACTTTTGATGCTGAGACCTGACATGTAAATAAAACGAGTTATCAGATATATACATATACTGATATATAAGAAGAAGGATCTAATCATTTTATAAGAAATCGTGAACTATTCCATTTATTGTCAATTAAATTTGAATTGAAAATCCATAATCCTCACAGACTATTCTCTTAAAAAAGTAAGAGAAGTCATCACGATATTTTAATATGTGTGGTTTTTATCATTTTGTTAACTCAAGAGTTTAGTGTATCAGCTTTTCTTGTTTTGATTCCATTATAACCAAAATTCCAAGAATTTGTTAATTAACCCTAACTAAAGGCTTTAGTTTGGTTGCAAAATAAGGTAGAAGTACGGGATTAATATTCAATAAAATAGTTTGCTAGAGCAAAATCAAAGTAAAAAAGAAGTATCGTATACATAAAAATGATGAAAAAAAAAATCTTGAAATGGAGAATTGATTAGGCCATTGTACCTTTCCGGAGCGTCTGGTGTTACCAAGTTCGGGAAGAAGACGATGAAGCTGGTGGACAAGATCGTTGATTTGGTCTTCGGTGAACATGGAAGCTCCGGTTTGTCTGGACCGTGACTTTCGGCTAGACATTATGTAATATGGTAGAGTATATAGCTAGAGATTTATAAAAATTAGGGTTTACTGATCTTGTTGAAGTTTAGATATGTGAGTGTAAGTCTTTTGTTTGTATGTTATTTATAGTATAAGAGCAAGCGAACAAAAAAAAAAGAGAAGGAAGAATATAGAAGTGGAAGGAACTGCAACTGGGTTATATTAAAACATGAATGGTTTCAACTTGTGTTTATATAGAAGATTTTCATCCTTTTTAGCTTCATCGAATAATTAATAATTTAAAAAAGATACACAAATGTTTGGTCTTGCATGTATCCTGAAAATTGTAATTAATATTTATTGTAAAAAACGTTTTCTTTTTTTTTGTGAATACAATTTTTTTACAGTCATTCAAAATTTTTTTTTTTGTAATATTTAAATTAATCTGTGAATAGATGAAAACTCTGATCTGTGTTTATTTTTAGCGTTATTATTTCGTTTGGTCAATAAATAAATTTTAGCGGATAAAATAACAGAACTGCATTTTCTTTATTTAGCCTATAGTAAAAACCAGGATAAGGTAAACTAATTAGCCCCCTCCCTACATGGGATTAGGATCGAACCCAGGATATTGTCATGCTCCCTTACAACCACAAGAGCTCCACAAGGTCAACTGGTAGAGCTACCATCACTGGATTAGTTTCAGTTTCACATGATAGAATATGTATTTCATAAACACTAGTTAACAAAATTTTACTACAAAAAATATATTTATATTTTACCAAACACTTGTATTTGTGTTTGTAGCTAAATTTTGCCGCTAATGCTTATGATCACAAAATATTCGAGCTAAATAATTCATATACCAATGTAAGTTTTATCGACAATTTTTGCAATGAAAAACTGTTATATCTTATTTGCAAAAAAATCTTTAGCGTATAATTTTTTTTTATTTGTGTTAAGATGTATGTTTTCTTTTTTTATAACACAGACCACAGAGGATAGGAGACCTTTAACCCCAAACAACAAGACGCAATGTTACCAGCATCCTATCAAGATGAGCAACCCAAAAGGTAAATGCATGCATGCTTAGGGATGGACCTTTTTAAACCATGGTAAACAAATATCCCTTGATCTGAATTATTCCCATGAGATCGGCTAAGCCAGAGGAGCCAGGAGTGACCCATGTTTTAATGTTTGTTATTCTTATAAGATTACTAAGAAAAACATATCCATTTTATCCAATGAAAATAAAGTATTAGATTCAATTGGATTCTACATTATTTATTTTGCTCTTAATTCCATAACAAGGGTGATCCTAGACAAAAAATAATAATAATAATAATAATTAAAAGGCGATAATTTATTATACCTAGAAGGTTAGGATACTTTATTTCTTCGTCACGAGTAGGGGGATATATAGCACTAATGTTTCGAAACTTACCAGACAAAGGGAATATGCATGGTAATATGGTACCAAATTATTAACTAGTCCATGTATAATGCCCCGTTAATTATCGGCAAACTCGCTTAATCTTTGGATTAGTGATGATAAAAAAAACCTTAGTGTTCTATAAGACTATAATATACTCCCTTCGTTTCACAATAAGTGTCATTCTAACACATTTCACACAGATTAAGAAATTAATAAAATATACAAATATACCTTTAATTGATATGATTTTATAACATTTAATTACAAAGATTATTATCTTTAAATGAGGGATAAAACAGGAAATAAGAGTAAAAAGAAAATACAGAATGACACTTTTTTTTAAACAAAAAATGAAATCTAAAACGATATTTATTATGAAACGGAGGGAGTATTAATAATTATATATATTACATGCATATTGTCTTTATCAATTTTATTAGGTGTGATTGACAAAAAAAGTATATTAGGTGTGTCTGACACACAATAACCTTAGATTAAGATTCATCGATTAAAAATATTTTAGAAATCCATCCTCAGACCAAAACTCATAACTACTTTTTTTTTTTAAATACATACTTTGCATACATTTTCTAATTAGATTCGAATTCTAGAGAACTCTAAACCCACGGTTAATTCTTGAAAACTCTAGTCAACTTTTAAAACCCTTCAAGATTTTAGAGTCACATGCTTTTCTTCGGTTCAAGGCTAATCAATTGCCAAAAAGTAAATATCACAGAGGAATATAGTTGCATACTTGATCAAGTACGTATACTAATGTGTGCATGGACAGACAAATAAAATGCATATATAATTCAGTTGATTTTTTTTTATTAGAAATGAAAATTAAATAATTCCAATATCGTTGTTTTCTATTTTGAGTGTTCCTTTAGTTCGTTTTTGTCTCTCTTTCATTCTTATTTTTATATCATGCACACCAATCAGTTGGTTAACTGGAAATTTGGACTAATCAATCAAACGTTCGTTTATTTAATTCATTTAGATCTGATAACTACAACTATATTTCAAGAAATTAAAATTATTGTAAATGATTCTTCTTCCCATCGTATAATATTAATAATTTATGTGGAATTGGCAGAACTTTGGAGACAAACTACATAAATTATAATGATATGCTCATATGCATATAATTGTTTTGGACGATTTACCTTCGTTAAACTGTTATATATATATATATGAACTTATTAAATTTATTGAAGTTAAAAAAAGTAAGAACTATTTTCGAAAACAGTGAAATCCAGCCAATGTTAAAACAAAAGAAGGTGAATTCTTTTATTTATTGGTACATAATTACATAAAGGTCACCAACCTCCTCAGACAGTACTTTTGGAGTAGAATAGTAAACATTAGTGTTAAAAATTAGTGTGTCCTTCAAGATAAATCATAATTATATATAAACAATTTCTATCTTTGCAGTTATTGTTTTATTAGATAAAGAATATAAGTTGATTATATATATTGATACGAGCATGGATAAAGTGCGAACTGAGGGTCAGACCGGAAAACTAGTTCAGGTCGGGAATCAAGACCAAGTGGCCGACCTAAGCAAAGTCGAGGTTCAGGACGGGAAGCAAGACGAGGTGGCCGACCTAGATGAAGTTTTATCCGTGCCAACCGGTCCAATGACGCGGTCACGAGCCAAGAAGTTATCCATGGCCGTTTGGAGGTTAAGCACCGAGCTGATGGCCAAGAATGCGGATGCTACACTAACTGACCGAGCTGTAACGCTCTTGACCTACTCGGACGGTGTAGCTCCTTAATACTCTTTTTCCTTGCATCCGGGTTTGTCCCACTGGGTTTACCGGATGTGGTTTTAATGAGGTTAAGGGACCACATCATTCTTATCCGAAGTTAAGTCAATAGCCGTTACGAGAAGCCAAACGATCACTCGCGAAAGGAGCCGAAGGGATATTCAAAGGGAGCCGAGTGGTCAATCAACTTATTTAATGCTTTCATTTAATTTTCTTGTCTTTTGCACTTCTTTTACGACTCTATATAAAGAGTCAGACCCCTTTGTATTTGGAATTCACTTTTCATCAATATATTTGAAATTTTCTCTTGTTCTTTCTGAGTTCTTCTTTCTTAGGTGGTTAGCCTTGAAAGTTTTATTTGGTTTATCGAATTCAATCCATAGGATTCGATGCAGCCTTCATTTGCATCTTGTTTCGATTTCGTTCAAAGTAGTTTAGGGGCAACAGGATTTTCGAGATCAAGTCTCACGCCTGTTCATTCTTTACCCGCGAGATCAACACTTGGTGTTTTCCATCCCCTCGATCACTATCTGTTTCTCGCGAACTGGGCCTAAGGACCTTCGAGATAACCTCTCACCCCTTAGCATCTCTCCAATCGAACCGACTTTGGCCGAGTTTATCAGCCTCTACCAAACAAGCAAGTGCAAGTCCTAGGGAAATCGTATCAAGTGGTATCAGAACCCACTTGCTTAATCGGTAGTGTCTATCTATCTCTCTAACTTCCGCCTTTTCTCATCTCTTTTCTTCTGTTATTTCCGTTATAAAAAAAAAAGAAGTTCAAAAGTCAAAAAAAAAAAAAAAAAAAAAACCGAATTCTTTTCTATCTATCTTTTCTTATTCTTCTCCTTTCAAACATTTGATAAACCAAGGGACCTAGAGGCAGTCATCGTGATTCGATTAACTCCTTTAGAACCGGAAGAAAATCTCTTGTGGGTTTGTGAGATTAATAAGAGAGTGAGTGAATCAAAGAGGGAAACACTAGTAAGGATTTATACTACCAAGTTTGTTCTTTTTGCGAGGTATGTGCATGTCATCTGACTTTTCTCTGAGCGAGTGCGATTTCTACACATTCAGAGACGGTAACCACGTTCGCTGGTATACTCCCAAAGAAATGGAGGCCAAACTCAACCAGATCACCAAAATGATGGAGCGTATGAGTCAAAGGATGGATCGGCTTGAAGTTCAACCAAGGCAAGAGGAGGCCAACGATCAAAACCGCGAGGAGCCAATACATATCCGCCGGGATCGGAACTTTGAGCAAGAGATGGACAATCCATTCTATGCGGATAATCACTCATCCGGAAGCAGCCGAGTCAGGCCGCGGGGCAACCGCGGAGCACACCGAGGCCGAGCTGGAGGAGACCGCGACCGAGGCAATATTTTTCCTGCCAGAAATTACCAACGTGAAGGAGGACGACCTCAGCGACCAGTCCATGAACGACGAGAAGCCGAGCAGGCTCGAGGACGTAATGATAATGATCTAGGAGGCATGAAGCTACGAATTCCCCCTTTCTACGGGAAAAACGACCCAGATGCCTTCCTGGAATGGGAAAAGAAAGTGGATATCGTGTTCAATTGCCAGGATCTATCAGAGAGGAAGAAGATCAACTTGGCGGCTTCTGAGTTCAATGGCTATGCCATAGACTGGTGGGACCAGATCGTGACCTGTCGCCATCGAAATGGAGAGCAGCTGGTGGAGACTTGGGATGAGATGTCCACCCTCATGCGACAGCGGTTCGTGCCATCCCACTATCATCGGGAGTTACATACCAAGCTTCGGAGACTCACGCAAGGAACCAAATCCGTGGAGGATTACCATCAAGAAATGGAGCGCTTAATGCTCAAAGCCGACGTATTCGAGCCGGAGGACGCGACCATGGCCAGGTTTCTAAGTGGCTTGAACCGGAATTTGCAGGATCGTATGGAGTTACAAGAGTATAATGACATGGTCGAGATGTTACACAAGGCCATTCTGGTGGAGCAACAGCTCAAACGAAAAGGTACCAATCGCTATACACCTGGAACCAGTTCGCGACCGACCTACCGAGATGACAAGGCAACCTACCCCTCGCGACCTAATAACCAACCGAGGATGGACACTAGACCGAACCAGAACACAGGCAAGGCCGAGGTCAACTCATCCAGGATGCGTGACATCAAATGCTTTAAGTGTCGGGGAAAAGGATACTACGCCAACAAATGTCCAAATCAGCGGGCAATTCTTTTGCTCGATATCGGAGAAATTGTATCCGACCATGAGGAGGAGACCGAACCGGTCTATGACGAGGAAGAGACCGAGGAGCGAGCTGTGTCAGGAGAGCTGCTAGTAGCTCGGCGCGTTCTAATAGCACAAGAACGAATCAAGGAGGAAGATCAGAGGGAAAACTTGTTTCACTCCTGGTGCTTGGTCCAAGGAAATGTGTGCAGCTTGATAATCGATGGAGGGAGTTGCACCAATGTGGCCAGTACTAACATGGTCGACAAGCTGGGTTTGGAAACCCGTAAACACCCTCACCCCTACAACTTGCGGTGGCTCAACAACCAGAGGCAACTCAAGGTCACTAAGCAGGTCACCGTACCAATTGCCATCGGACGATATGAGGACGAGGTCGTCTGCGATGTTCTACCCATGGAGGCCGGTCATTTACTTCTAGGACGGCCGTGGCAGTTCGACAAGAAGGTGATCCATGATGGTTTTTCAAACAAACATACCTTTGAGCACCAAGGCCGTAAGATCGTTCTAGCACCCTTGTCACCACACGAAGTCTATCTTGATCAGATCAAGGTGGAGCAAAACTCCAAAGGTAAAAACATTGTGAGCGATCCCCAAAACACTTTACACCAAAAAAGAGAGTCTGAGAAGAACTTAGAAATGGCCTGTGAGGGAAATCCCGTGAGTAAAGAATCTTTTCTTGTGAGGCCTAGCGAGGTGAAATATGCCTTGGCTACAAAGAAATCTTTTGTTCTACTCATCTTTAAAGATGCTTTGGCTTGTCATACTAACCCCGAGCCGGTCTTACCGAGCAGAATCTCTCATGTTTTGCAGGAGTTCGTCGATGTCTTCCCGGAAGACGACCCAAGTGGTTTACCACCCATCCGAGGAATTGAGCACCAAATTGACTTTGTACCCGGAGCCACCCTTCCTAACCGACCAGCTTACCGAACTAATCTAGTTGAAACCAAGGAGCTTCAAAGACAGGTGGATGAGCTTCTGGCTAAGGGATATATTCGTGAGAGCATGAGTCCATGCGCCGTGCCGGTCTTGCTCGTGCCTAAGAAGGACGGAACTTAGAGAATGTGTGTTGATTGCCGGGCCATCAACAACATCACGGTTAAGTATCGCCATCCTATCCCTAGGCTAGATGACATGTTAGATGAGCTTTATGGTGCATGCATCTTTTCTATAGTTGATTTAAAAATCGGTTATCACCAGATTAGGATGAAAGAAGGTGATGAATGGAAAACGGCTTTTAAAACTAAGCATGGTCTTTACGAGTGGCTTGTCATGCCTTTTAGACTCACTAATGCACCTAGCACTTTCATGCGCTTGATGAATCACGTTCTTAGGTCGTTCATAGGTGTTTTCGTGGTAGTTTACTTCGATGATATCTTGATTTACAGCAAGACCTTAGATGAACATGTGTTGCATTTGAAAAAGGTGTTAGAAGTGCTTAGGAAAGAACGTCTCTTTGGGAATCTAAAGAAATGTTTTTTTTGTACGAATAACATTGTCTTCCTAGGTTTTGTGGTGAGTTCGCAGGGAATCCAGGTCGATGAAGAAAAGATCAAAGCAATCCGGGATTGGCCGAGCCCAAAGACTGTTAGCGAAGTCCGGAGCTTCCATGGACTAGCTTAGGTTTACCAACGTTTTGTCCGAGACTTCAGTACCATAGCCGCGCCTTTGACCGAGATCATTAAAAAGGAGGTCGGGTTCAAGTGGGAACAACCTCAGGAGGAAGCCTTCCAACTCTTGAAACACAAACTCACCCATGCTCCTTTGCTGGTGTTACCTGACTTTCTCAAAACGTTTGAGATCGAGTGTGATGCCTCGGAAGTTGGAATTGGAGCCGTGCTGATGCAAGAGAAGAAACCTGTGGCTTTCTTCAGCGAGAAGCTAGGTGGAGCAACCTTGAACTACCCGACCTACGACAAGGAATTATACGCCTTGGTCCGAGCCCTACAAACTTGGCAGCACTACCTGTGACCCAAGGAGTTCGTCATCCATACGGACCACCAGTCGCTCAAGCACTTAAAGGCCCAGCAGAAGCTTAACAAGAGGCATGCCAGATGGATGGAATTCATCGAAACCTTCCCATATGTCATCCAGTACAAGCAGGGCAAAGAGAACATAGTGGCCGACGCGTTGTCTCGTCGATACACCTTGATCACCACTTTGGACGCTAAGGTGCTGGGATTCGAAATGATAAAGGATGCCTACCTCACCGATCCAGACTTCCAGGAAGTCTACCGAGCCAGCTCGAAATTTGCCTACGGAAAATATTACCAAAGTGATGGCTATCTCTTTTATGAAAACCGTTTATGCATACCTAACACATCTCTTCGCGATTTACTTGTTAGGGAAGCACATGGAGGTGGACTAATGGGGCATTTTGGAGTAGCTAAGACTCTGAACGTGGTGCAAGACCACTTCTTCTGGCCGCACCTAAGACGCGACGTGGAACGGATTTGTGGCCGATGCACGGTCTGCAAGATAGCCAAAACCCGAAGTCAAGGCCCAGGTATGTATACCCCACTTCCCATTCCTAGTGAGCCCTGGACCGATATTTCCATGGACTTTGTATTAGGGTTGCCACGAACTAGGAGAGGTAGAGATTCGGTCTTTGTGGTCGTAGATAGATTTTCTAAAATGGCTCACTTCATTCCATGTCATAAGACCGATGATGCTTCGAATGTGGCCGACCTGTTCTTTAGGGAGATTGTCCGATTACATGGGGTTCCTAGAACCATCGTTTCAGACCGGGACACTAAGTTCCTTAGCTATTTTTGGAAAACCCTTTGGTCGAAACTAGGAACTAAACTATGTTTCTCAACTACTTGTCACCCACAAACTGATGGACAAACTGAAGTAGTTAATCGGACTCTATCAGCTTTGTTGCGTTCTGTGATTAAAAAGAATCTTAGAACTTGGGAAGATTGCTTGCCACACGTTGAATTCGCTTATAATCATTCGGTTCATTCAACTATCATGTTTTCCCCTTTTCAAATTGTGTATGGGTTTAATCCGCTTACCCCGCTTGATCTAACCCCTTTGCCTATGAGTGAAAGACTTAACATAGATGGCAAGAAAAAAGCCGAACTGGTTAAACAGATGCACGAGAAGGCCAAGGAAAACATTCAAAAGAAAACCGAGCAATTTCAAAGAAAAGCAAACAAAGGAAGAAGCAAACGAACGTTCGAGCCAGGCGACCAAGTATGGATTTATCTAAGTAAGGAACGTTTTCCTGAGGAACGGAAGTCCAAGCTCTTGCCCCGAGTAGATGGACCATTCACGGTTTTGAACCGCATCAATGACAATGCCTACCAGATCGACCTCCGAGGTAAGTACACTGTCAGCTCGAGTTTTAATATTTCTAACTTAGTTACCTTTCTTCCAAATGGACCAGACTTGAGGACAAGTCCTTTTCAAGAGGGGGGAAATGATACGAGCATGGACGAGGTGCGAACTAAGGGTCAGACCGGAAAACTAGTTCAGGTCGGGAATCAAGACCAAGTGGCCGACCTAAGCGAAGTCGAGGTTCAGGACGTGAAGCAAGACGAGGTGGCCGACCTAGATGAAGTCTTATCCGTGCCAACCGGTCCAATGACGCGGTCACGAGCCAAGAAGTTATCCATGGCCGTTTGGAGGTTAAGCACCGAGCTGATGGCCAAGAATGTGGATGCTACACTAACTGACCAAGCTGTAACGCTCTTGACCTACTCGGATGGTGTAGCTCCTTAATACTCTTTTTCCTTGCATCCGGGTTTGTCCTACTGGGTTTACCGGATAGGATTTTAATGAGGTTAAGGGACCACATCATTCTTATCCGAAGTTAAGTCAATAGCCGTTACGAGAAGCCAAACGATCACTCGCGAAAGGAGCCGAAGGGACATTCAAAGGGAGCCGAGTGGTCAATCAACTTATTTAATGCTTTCATTTAATTTTCTTGTCTTTTGCACTTCTTTTACGACTCTATATAAAGAGCCAGACCCCTTTGTATTTGGCATTCACTTTTCATCAATATATTTGAGATTTTCTCTTGTTTTTTCTGAGTTCTTCTTTCTTAGGTGGTTAGCCTTGAAAGTTTTATTTGGTTTATCAAATTCAATCATAGGATTCGACGCAGCCTTCATTTGCATCTTGTTTCGATTTCGTTCAAAGTAGTTTAGGGGCAACAGGATTTTCGAGATCAAGTCTTACGCCTGTTCATCCTTTACCCGCGAGATCAACATTTGGTGTTTTCCATCCCCTCGATCACTATTTGTTTCTCGCGAGCTGGGCCTAAGGACCTTCGAGATAACCTCTCACCCTTAGCATCTTTCCGATCGAACCGACTTTAGCCGAGTTTATCAACCTCTACCAAACAAGCAAGTGCAAATTCTAGAGAAATCGTATCATATATCTACATAAAATATTTGATGACGTTTCTAGCAATATATAATGTTACATTTACTATATATCATATATTTGGGTTAAGTTTATACATCAGATTATGAATTATAAGAGATGAAATATAAGATCATCAGTGGTGATTCCTCTTGGTAACATAAGTTTGATGTTCGTTACAGTTCAACCTCAATTTGAGAGAAATTTAGTGAAATGCATTGATTTTTATACATAATTTTCATCAAAAAAACGACAAAAAGACAAATATATATATATATATATAACAACATCAAAGTATTTTTCAATTGAAAATTTATTCCAAAGATTTTTGGGTTCACTCCAACAACCTATAATCAAATATTTATTATTTTTTATTTATGATACTCGAGAATGAAATCTTGTATACATGTACATATATACTTCTTCCTACGATTAAAAAGGATCGATAACGTTACAATTTATATATGCTTAATATAGTTAAGCGTAAAATGGTCCTTTGGTCGGAGGAGAAATGTTTTTTTTTTTCTTGCATTTTTGTAATATGAAATGAACAATTTAAAAAAAAAATATGTATTAGTTCATCTTTATAAATAAAAAATAAACATTGTTTCAACTCAACTACAAAATTAAATACCAAATAAATCACCTTACCCTATATTTAAATATACAATTTTATCATCACTCATTTTTTTACTATGCCGCTGGCAAGAATCAGTGTGGTTACCAATTTTTTTCTTAACTACGCCAATTTTATATCACTAAAACAGTCAATTGGTAAATCTAGAAAACTGATTTTGTAATAAAGATATATAGAAAACCGATTATGAAAAGGAATATTATTTAACCAATTCCACAGAGAGTTGCTTATTGTGGATATATAATTTCAGTGTTTCTCAAAGACTTTGCCCCATGAACAACGACTAGGCGGTGTTCGTGGATCGATAAACTATACTAGACATGGTACGTTTTTATAATTGTTCTTACCACGTAATTTTCAAACTAATTGTTATGAATCTTCACATTAAAATAAAAAAATTCACATGGACTCATTACGTCAAAAAACTAATAGTATATCATTAACCGATAAAAATATGTTCAAATCAGGCCATGATATGTATCTTTATTGTTTGTGTTAATGTCGTCATTATTTATAATATATATATTAGTTTTTATATATATATATATATTAGTGTTTATAAATTGGAAATTTGGATATAAATAACCAACTATGTACTCTTTTGTTTAACAAAAAAACTATGTACTCTTTTGACAGGTCAAACAAGCATATCTTGCAACTTGTGGTATTTAGATATTGTAAAATGTGTACTTTTACATATGAAGTTAATATATATATTTATTTTGATTTGTGGTTTTTATAAACAGTCCTAGGATAAACAATAGCTATAAATAATACAGTATATTAGGCAAAAGTTCCAAATTAATAAAGAATCTTTTTAATTAATCAATATATGGTACTATTGCGTGGTCAGCTTGCATCTCGGGGCACATGATTTTATTGGAATATACAGCGAAGAACCACGAGGTACTCTGTTAATTTGGTTTATATTTCTGTGATTTAAAATTTTCTATTTTTCATACTATATTTGTTTGTGACATCAGTTTTGACAGTATTTTATATCTAAATTACCAATATTATTGTTTAGTGTACGATATAGACCCCCAGGCTGCAGCCATCAGCCACTATAGCTCTTAACTATTTCTCTATATTAATTCTTTTGAGAAAAGAACATTCATCTTAATTCTTTTTCCTTTCCACGTATGTAGATAACCTATTTTTTGATCAATAGTGTTTTGAATTTTGACAAAATAAAAAGATATATACTCAAGTTCTAAGTCTACTTCTCACTACAATAATCAAATTGAAATAAGAAGAAAAAATCCTGTTGCTTTTTTAAAAAAAAATCATAAGTTTGCGATTTTTAATTAAAAAAAAATACACTATATAGATTTTGTATTACTCTTACCTTACCGGCGTACCTGAACATCCAACCAAGAAATATTTCGCCGAAAATTTACAGTATTGATTTAACAACTTCTTTTATAGTATTTAGAAAATTATTTTTATTTGCTCCCCTGGTGTTCTCTACAAAAAAAATACATTAGACGTTTAGAAAGTACATAAAAAGTTTTGAAAGCAAGAAATAAATGACAAACAACACATCTGTTCAGTATATTATTTCGTTTTCACCACTCCAGCTATCCTTACATCTAAAATCAGTTGCCGGTTGACCAAAAAGGGAAAACTCACATATGTAATCATATCCAGCCGAACACACACAAAAGTAACACAGAAAAATATTTTAGAATAGTGTGGAGAAACCCAAGTTGAAGGAGTTTTTAATTTAAACTTCGTTAGATTTTAGTACTATGGAATTCCAAGAAAGATTACGGAGATCTCTTTCCATATGGTTTCTGTCTGAATTATTCGCTTCTATGTTATTGTATAAGATTCTAACGAAAAATGTTATTTTTTTTATAAAACAAAAATGTAAGAGGGTCAGTACTACATATTTTCATATACTCCATTAAAAGAAGACGACATTCATTTAATTAGTATCTAATTTACGCGTGTACACCACACTCTCGCTTTTATGTGACGCATGTGCATGCATGCATGCAAAATAGCAAATACTGAATCTGAGTTTGCCGGTGCAATTACATCGTTCCATTTAATTTTCCATACATTTATTGGAAACAAATTGGAGGACTATCATGTAAAATATGGAGAATTAGTTAACACGTGTAATATATATTTGAACCCTTTTTAATGAAAGCTCGCTAAGATCTGCAATTTCTTGATAACAACTAAGTGTATGTCGTATAATAGTATTGATAAATTAGTGGATTA
The DNA here is from genome assembly GCF_000478725.1 of Eutrema salsugineum. Lineage (NCBI taxonomy): Eukaryota > Viridiplantae > Streptophyta > Magnoliopsida > Brassicales > Brassicaceae > Eutrema > Eutrema salsugineum. The sequence goes on from NW_006256858.1 coordinate 4,238,185, forward strand.
TTTAAATATCTAAGACTACAGTAAAAGTACAGGAGATTCTTTAAAATTAGGGATAACGACATAAACTCACGTCGAAAAAAATACATGTAGTTAGTTAAAACAATTTGTTTGGATCATCAAGTTTCTGTACGAAGTCTAGCTCGACTAATTAATGACAAGTCCAAAGCCATGTCTAAATGTTGACTCTCTTTTTTCTCTTTTTTTTATTAACAAGAGGTTATGGGCGTACATCGTCTCAGAGACCAAGTTATATGATCTCATCCTAAGCGCCATTCAAATCTGTAATTTAAGCTTAATCTTTTATATTTTTCTAATCGAGCTAAGGATACTTGATAATTTTTTTATTTTATTTATGGTATATACAGAGTCGGACCCGAATAAAAATTAAAAACATGTGCTTCAACGCCGATAAAATTAAAAATATTTTAAGGACCAATTTATCTAAAATTGAGTTAAAACAAATGGTTTAAAGCAAGTAGACTTCCTCTTGGTTTTGGATTCGAAGTTGAGAGCGTGATTTAGGGGCAATTTTTTTTTCTGCTTCTAACATGATAAAAGTCAGGACTGGTTCTAGGTATCTACTAGTGGCAGAGCTATGAATTTTTTTAATCCGGATCATGGAAGACATCGAACATAGAATTAGGAGGTCAATCAAAGAATTTTCAACCAATTCTTCCAGCAAAAACATGCATTAATAAGCTCAAGTTCTAATTTTTGTAATTTAACCTGAGTCAATTGACCCCCTAACTCCAATGTAGCTCCGCCACTGGTATGTACTCAACTAGAGTAAGAAATAAGAAACTCTAAAAGTTAAATTACTAATAAGAGAACCATTATAATGTACATAGTTAAGACTTTTAAAGCGAAAATTAATCCAGTTTTACGTGTAATGGATATTTATTCATTGATGACAAAGTTTGATGATTTTTTTTTACGTTTTTAACTCTCTTAAATGTGATCGAGCTATGTTTTGTATTCCGATATGGTTACAAACTTACGGTCCATTTGATTATTGGAGTTCCAAAATGTATCTCATGAATGAATTTATTTTAGAGTTAAAATAAATTGTATCAACCGGATTTATTTGAAAAAAAAACAAAGAAAAACAATTGACTTGGATCCTCTGTTCTTAAATAGATGGACTACCCGAGAAGAGGCCCATTTCTTTAAAACTCGACTCAACTCGTCAACACTCCGAGTCATTGACACAGTATCCTCTTCTAACGAATTTTCTGATTTGATCTCAATGTACCCTCACACTGTCTTCAGCTAGAGTGTACTGTATATAGCTTTAGACCATATGTGTGAACCAATGTTTTAAATGTTACTGACCTTCAGGAAGTGCGTCTACATGCTATCAAACACTTAAAAAGACAGATGAGATACTAAGTTTAGTGGCAAGGAGACATCCTCGGTGGGCACGTCTTGTTTATGCAGTTAATCACAGAGTAGACAGAGCTTTAGCCATGCTGAGACCTCAAGCAATTGCTGATTACAGAGCGTTGCTTACTTCTCTTGGATGGCCACCTCAGCTTTCAACCCTAACTTCACCAAGCCTCGAATCAAAGTCAGACAATGTCCAAAATCCGCTTTTCAACATGGAAGGGAACCTCAAAAGTCAATACTGTGGGAATTTCCTTGCCAAGCTGCTTTTTAGAATCCGGAGGTTGAATTGAAGGGAACCAAAGAGACCAATGTTTAGTTGTGCATTGAAATTACGATTTCTTTTTAGTTGTGATGATCACTTCACATACTCTAATTTGGTAAGTTACGAGAAACGTGTTCTACTAATCACTATTGGTTTCTGGCTCCTCAAGAATATCATAATTATTGGAATCAACAAAGATGGTACGCTGAACAAACAACGGAACAAGGAGAAGTCAATATCGCGCCCTTATAAATTCACATAGACTTCAAATGATAATATGACAATTATTAAAACGGATGATGGCATAAAACCCCAAAACCATATTTTTCTAGAACATCGCTATCATTTGATTTGTTCGTTCATCATGTCAGATTTTTGCTCTATTGTGTGTGTACCGAAGCTCGTCTTTCTCTGTTCTGTAAATTTTTGCTCTATTGAGCGTTTTTGTTTTGCATTTTGTTTTACTGTGCGTTTGTTTTTTTTGATAAATTTTTATTTTATTTTATTAGTTAGGGGTGCGTTATTGACTTTAAAAACTGTAAAAGCTTAAATTTTTTTAAGGGTTTTGTATTTTACCCAACCAGGTTTTTAATGGTTTTAAAGTCCCAAAGTCCTTAACTTACTTCTTCATAGCCACTTTATTTCTTTTTATTCATAATAGACACAGTTTAATTTTTCCTAAACAAGTAAATAAGCGATGGCTTTAATATTTTTTAAAGTCTTATAAATATATTAGAGTCAAATTTTGTAAAGTTACGGTTTAAAATAAATAAAAACCTACAGTTTCAACCTTAACCAATCTTGCTTTTTGTTCTTCTCATTTTGATTCACTGCTGGTTTGATTATGCATACCTCATCGAGTTTAGTATTTTCTATTAAAGCTTGCTTGGTAGTTTTATCTTTACTCATCTGTTCTTATTTGGTAATGGTCAGAATATCAACCAATCTAATAATTGCCCCCTTAATTTCTTAATTGCTTTCTAACTTTTGTTTTCTTTTTCTAATACAAATTACAACTGTTGAGAAGAAAAAAAGATCAGAAAAATTACAACAAAGTAATATAGAATAATATAGCGTAGGATAGGAACTCATTGTTTTCTTTTGCTAGCACTTCTGTTCCGGTTTGGGAAATTGCTGGTGTATGAAACATTTTAAATTAATCAATACTAAAGTGCGTTTCTTGTAACAAAAAATAAAATTTAATCTGCCCGACATCTCATGAACCAAAAATGTGCTGAATTAATAGCATATACAAATACAAATACCAAACGCCTAACAATCGTAACCACATAAACTTTGAGAAAAGAGATTAAATAGCGATTTTTAAATATTGTAGTAATAGCTATCCATATAAATGTGCTCAACCTAATAATTTCATTCAAACGTATGTAATTCAATGTTAACCATTAACGATGTATATAATGGTCGTCGATTTTACAAGTTATATCTTACTATAGTATAATAGTTATCCTTATGATGTGTGATGAACCTAATTAATAAGCTGTTTTTATTTTATTAGTAGGACGAATCGTCTTAAGAAACTGTAAAAGTTTTAAGTTTTTTAAAAGGTTTTATCATAGTCATATCTTACCCAATCAGATTTTAATGGTTTTAAAATCCCAAAAGTACTAAACTTACTCCTAAAATTCTTCATAGAAAATTTTTAATTATTATTCATAACAATCGACACACTTTTTTTTTCAAAAACTAAAAATTATGGCTTTAACTTTTTTTTTCAAGTCACATCAAAAATATTTCAGTCAAATTTCCTACAGTTACCGTTTAAAATAAAATCCTACAGTTACAACCTTAACCAATCATGAATCATCCCTAGGATAGTCGGTAGGACCGGCCCAAAGCATAGATGAGATAGGCGACAGATTAGGGCATCCAATTTATGAGAGTATATGTTGGTTAATTTTTTTAAAAAAGTATACATATAAATAAACAAAATTTAAAACATTTTTTAAGATATTTTAGAAAAAAAAAAAGAATTTGCAAACTTGAAGGTTTCTTTAACGAATGGTATGCAAATATAGTTGATGATGATCTGTTTATAGAATTGAATATTCTCCAAATGAAGTCGGAAAGCTTAATGAAGTGCTTGATATTTTGAAACAAATGGAGGATTGTTATCAAAATACAGAAGTTTTATATCGCATATTGTTGACAGTTCCGGCATCAGTTGCTACTGCTGAAATTTTTTTTTTAAAGTTAAGGCTGATAAAGAATTATTTGCAATTTACCAAGAGCGATTAAATGGGCTAGCTTTGTTATCTATTGAGACAACTATGGTTGAAAAACTCAGACTATGCGAGTTTAATAAACGATTTTGTAGGAAAAAATATAAAAAAACCATATTTCAACAATAAAATATTAGTTTTATTGTGTTTTTTTTTATATAAACTATTTATAGAATTGAAATATTTTACATAATTTTAATTTATTTTTCTTGTTTTTGTATTATTTTTTATTTTGAAAAAAATATTTAAAAAAACGTAATTCAAATTATAGACTATTGCATTTAAATTGATTAGTCTGGCACTGATAGTCCGTAATTAGATAATTAGCAATAGGGAAAAGCTACCTATTTATGTCTCAAATAAATCAAAACCCACGACCAATAAATCTATGGTAAATTGTTGAGATAATGAAATGAAGACGAACGATAGAGATGTTCGTTGATCGAACTGAGAACCAAAATCATTTGTTTCTTCTTCTCAGTTTGTTTCACTGCTGAATTGATTACGCATACCTCATCTCAGACTTTAGAACTTTCTATTAAAGTGTTGCTAGGTTGTTGTATAATTAACTCATGTAACTTGCCCTTTAAAATTTTTGCTATCTATAACTATATACGTTTTTTTCCTTCTAATATTCATCTCTTTAATTGTGATTTCGAACTGTTTTTTTTTTTTTTTAATTTTGAATGTAAAAAGAGAGCGTTAACAATTCTCATATAAATAAGAAAAACAGATTATAGTAAAATAATATAAATTACAACGGTTGAGAAGAAAAAAGATCATACAAATTACTACAAAGAAACAGTGAAAGAATAATATATATAGAATAGTATAGCTTATGTGCAAATGTGTATATATGTAAATTATGCATGACGTGATGATGACATGTACATTCTTTTGGAATTGCTAGTTTGCAGCGGCATTGACATGGATGTATGTTTTGTCACCTTGTCCAATTAATAAGCTGCCCGCCGATATGGTTTTTCGCAATAATATCCTGTTTATGGCAATGCCAAGAAGTATTCAATTCACCCAACACTATCTCCATTAGTATATTATATATGAGAAATTTTATAAGTTAGAGTAGTGAATCAAATACGTTGGTGGATACTCCGAAATAAAACGAGCATGTCGACTCTCTTTCTTCGAAAGTAAAATAGTAGTATGAAGTAAAAAAGTTACGCATGATGCTGGTGGAATTTATATACATATATATTTTTTTTTCTTGCATTCAATTTTTTTTGTTAAGATATATTTATTTTCTACTGACCATATATACGAGCCGTTTACCATATAACTGGGTGGTTTTATAATTATACTAATATTATCGTTGTATTATTATATGGGTTTCTAGAAATGCATGTGCTTTGACAAATGAAAAGGTCCTTATACATTCATGGTAACCTTTTGAAATTGCGATCGAGGAGGTGCCGAAATTATATTAACGTTGTATTATTAAAGGGATTTCTTGAAATGCATGCTGTTTGAAAAAATGAAAATGTCCTTATGCATTCATAGTAACCTTTTGAATTTGCGATCGAGGAGCTATGCCATGCATGAAGTTTTGTCCCCTTACATTAAATTTAAGTAAGATGTTGAGTTGAGTGGCACATCGAATCAAAGTGTAATTGTTGGTCTTATATTTTTAAATAAATTAACCACTTGTTACGGTCTATTATTATGAAGAAGCAGTGGTATATTTTGAAACCAAAGATGAAGCTGTTTAGTATCGATTTTTTCATTTTGTAATTAGCTATACATATTTTAATCAATTTGTATATATGAAATGATCTCTATCAAATCCTCATTCTCCGATTTCGGATTTCAAATTGACATATATGATACACATCATTTTGTGTAGATGGAGACCAACAAAAAAAAGTTGGACATTAGTGCGAAATAATTTGAAATAAAATCACATTCTGGACCACAATCTTTTCTTTTTTTAAAAAAAAACTTGGTTGAGATCAGAGCCCATATACTATAGATATAATATAACATAATATCTCATTGTTAGATAAAGTCGATTAAGGAGTTTACAATAAGACAGAACTTGGACTCACTGAATTTTATATTCAACGATATACGACAGACATACTCTGTCGTGAATCATACATACGACATAGCATACACATGCTAACATGCATACATACATGCGAGACCAAGATGCATGTTCGCATCTATATATGTGCGTGTGCAAGTTATTTCACGGTAAATGAGAAAATTTGTTACCGAATCTAATTAATGATCATATAGAATTTTGAAACCCACATGCGAGGCTTGTTGACAAATATACATTACTAAGTTAGTTTATCCTCATCGAAACATATAGACATCTATAAATTATTCTTTGAACTCCATTTTTTTTTGTATTGAAACTTTTCATATAAATAATATTAGCCTTTAACCAAAAATATGATTGAATAGTAGGTCCTGCGTATGATTTCAATGGCTTATTAATGACAGGGTTTGAAAAATTGGTGTGTCGAGTATTAATGAGCATCCAACAAAACAGTCATATTCACAAAACAATCAAACGTTGTGAGATGTTTAGACTAAAGGGAATATTTGTGCTCCATCACTAACTGTAGTGTGAATGATGAATTGATGATCACTCTCTTCGTTCAATATATAGTATAGTCTGAGCGTGATAATGGAAGGCGTTATTATAAATCCGTACTTAGATAGTGGTGGCTTTAGGCGAACTAAAAAAATATGACCTTTATAAAAGATTAGTATAAAATATCGTCTGAATCATACACAACAATAATAATAATAATTGAAACTATAAAAATATCGTCTTTGGCCGATATCAATGAGTTTAGCCCACAACTTTGTAAAGTGTAACCGAGAATTGATTGACAAGCCAATCTGGATTAGCTATTAAACCGAATTTTTGAAAACCTAGGTAAAATCAGAAAAAACTAATTAAAATTTTGCGAATATCTATGGTTAAAACCGATAGTTCCGATCAAACCTAAATTTTGTTTTGAATGTAGGTTTTAAGCTCAAAAAAATTCTTAATGATGTTGCTATTTATTGAAGAAAAATTATATACCTCCTCTTTTAGAACATTAATGTGGGATAACTTTTTTAATTCTGTTTGTTTCAATTAGTTAAATTTCTTTTTTTATTTATCTCTTTATTTATGATAATAATATTAATAATAATAATAATAGTATATGAACTTCTCTCTAAAAAAGAACCCAATAATATTTATTTCATTAATTAACTATATATATATGAACCTAGTTAATAAAATTGTGGCCTTAAATTTTTCTTAATTTTTGGTGACTTTAAGCTAATGCCTAACTCCCAACACATAAGGCACGGCTCTGGATTTATATAATAACGTAAGCTAGGCATCGAGATCCACGGAAATACACATAGACCAACGAATTGATTTACGTGTATATATATATATATATACAAAGAATATCAGCGACCAGAATTAGTTTATACTGTGTAATTAGTGAATTCAATATTGATCGTTAAGGCTGAGATCCCACATTTTGCAATTCTGAATTTATGAGAGACATAATGCACCCACTCCGCCTATATTGATTAACTTTTCCTACTATTTATAGAAATTATATGAAGAACATAAGAACATAACCATTCAAAATGATTAAATTAGTGTCGCCAATTTAAACTAACGTAAACAAACATTAGAGAGTAGAGAGAAACCATGTGTTGCAGACTTGCATCCATCGATCATGTGAGGACAGTGTAAATATATATATAGGCACAACATGTGTGGACCGAATTAATATGCATTATGTGACATCACTAAAATAGTTATCCATACAATTGTGCTCAACCTAGCTAATAAATTTTATTGAAACGTATGTTATAGATAATGTTAACGACCATGAACTATATAGTGGTCGATTTTACAAGTTAGAACTTAATATAGTAATATTTATCGATATAATTTCATTGAAACGTATGTAATTTAATGAAAGCACTAATGTATAATTGTCAAAGTCTTAAAGGTGAATAACATGCACACATTCAATACATGAATAAATGGGTGGGTTCCACCTACTATGTGGGCATCATCGTATGCATGTTAATATATCATCATGTTTGTACGTACAACATCATCGTTATCCATAAGAAGGTCTTAAACGATGATATTAGAGCATCTGCAATGGGGGTTTTAAACGAGTTTTAAGATGGATTCGTTAATATTTTAGATTTAAGCCTAATATCTTTCAATCCGGTTCTTGCAGAAGAGATTTTAGACTCGTCTCTAAATCGGAGTTCATGAGGTACATGTCGCATTCTTATTTGTTGCACTTGGGAAAAGAAAACCCTCTACTGCTTCTCACACTTAGCAAGTTTTTTATCCAGCCAAAATCATTTTCATCACAAAGCTTCTCTTCATTAATTTCGCAACGATTTCGCCCGGACACATTCACCGTTAATCGGAGAACATCTTTGTGTCGGCTTCCATTATGTCTTCAACTCGTCTCTTCGGCTCTCGTGTAATCCGTTTCATCTCCTCTGATTTTTCGTTCAAGACAGTTCTATCATCAAGTTTTATCTCTTTAGTGTTTGACTCGGAATCGAAGACAGAGCTTTGAGAAGGTAAGTAATCGGGTCATTTGCGTTGTTATATTGTATTTTGTTTGAACTGATTTCGTCTGAAATTATGGTAATCAAATTTGGGGAAATTTTTAGGGTTTACAAAATTGGGGAATTTTTAGGGGTTTTCGTATTTGAATCAAATTAGGGGTAATTCAAAAGTTCATTAGCTTTCTGTATGTTTCCGATAATCAAATTAGGGTTCGGGATTAGGGATTTCATCCATATCAAAATTATTGCCAAAATCAGATTAACATATTATCTATTGGTTTTTGATTGTAATTTGATTATTTTGTGGATCATTGTTAAACGGTTTAGATTTTAGATACTTTTAAACTTTTTTGGTTGATAATGAGTTTATTCATATGGTTTACGTAAGTGTTTGACGACATTGAACTGGTTGTTATATGCAGGTTATGCCGATCAGCTACAGCGATATGTCTTCTGAAGAACCAGAGCAGGACTTGGGGTGGGCCTATGCTGATGCTAACTACGACATCCCTGAGAAATGCTTATGTGGCCTCCAGATGAAGCTTGAAGTCTGAACAGGTAATGCCACATGCCGCAAAGACTTCAAGTGTCCTGCTTGGGTGAAAGAAATAATGTTTTCCAGCTTATTGTAATTTTTGTTAGTTTTTGAGAATTTGTGACTCTTTGATAACCATTGCCAATGTATGTAGGGAAGGGGAGAACATATATAGAAGTGTTGGAATGAAGGCGTGAATGAGCAAATCTCTATCCTCCAGTCGCGTCTTCAAGAGCAAAAGGAGATGCTTAAGCGTGACAGGTTTCAAGGATTTAATCCCGCGATTGGAGAACTACAGGAAAAGATCCGAGTGGTTGAAGGTGAAGTGTCAAGGCTGAATGAGCTATGTTTAAGCCAAGGTAATAATTGTTTTTGTGATGAATTTTTGTATTACGACTAATGTGGAAGATATGTTAATGCTAATTGTTATATGTTTTCTCCGTGATAGGAGAACTACAGGATGAGGTCCGAGTGCTTCAAGGTGAAGTGGCCAGGCTGAAGGATATATATGCAAGCCAAGGTGATAGCTTTATGCTACTTTGTTTTCTAATTGTTATTGCTGCGGTTTCTTATATGTTTAAGTAGTATATCGTGAGTTGCAACTACTCCCTATGTATTAAAGACCATTATGTTTGACTAGACCGTTTGAGTATATCGTTTGTATTAAGACTAATATGTTTGACTAGACCGTTTGTATTATGTTAAGATTATTCGCTATTATGAGGCAAAGTTGTCTGGTTAATGATTTTCGAGAATGTATAAGTTGCTTAGTATTTATTGGTGAGAGTTCAAGGTGAAGGTTGGATGGCGGTAAGGTTATTCTTCTTACCTTTTATTTGTTAATACTCGATGCTTGGTTTTGTTTCGGGAATAATGGCTAACACGTACCTTTTTATTTGCGAGGTTATATGGAGTGCAATAAATTCCTTAACATGGAGCGAATGATCGAGTGGGTTCGTTTCAGCCTCAACCACAAGGTTAGTTTGATTCCTAACTACTATTTAGTATCGTAAGGGAAAATGTTAGATGAGTTAAAGTTAGTACTAATGGTTGGTGAAGAGTTAATGTTAGTAGTTCTGGTTGCTTTAAATAAAAAAACTTGTGTGATCAATGCTTGTTTGGTGAAGAGTAATTGCTATCTCTTAAAATAGGTTAAGTAGACTTAAAAACATTAAACAAAACCCCATTAATATCCATCTAAGCGAACAAACATCATACAACCCCTAAAAAACCTCATCCTTTTCAAATCCATTGTTCTCTTATCCCTTTCAAATCCCTTCTTCCCTTAACCTTTTCAAAACAAAACCTCTGTAAACGATCAAAAACTTCTTTCCAAACCCTTCTTTATAAACTGATAAATGGATTCTCCTAATCCATTTAGAACCTCTCAGGGGTTTGTGAATCTACTAACTAGTCAAGAAGAAATCACATATGGTTTTCCACAAACTATAGACCTTGGATCATCAGAACCACCTCGGTTTAGTAGCCAAGGTTCTGATGATCCAAGTGTAATTGTTGAAGACCGAAAGCAAAACAGGCCGTGGACATCAAAGGAGGATGTAGTGCTCATCTCTGCTTGGTTGAACACCAGCAAAGACCCTGTGGTCGGAAATGAGCAGAGGTTAGGGGCTTTTTGGAAGAGGATACAGGCTTACTTCAATGCTAGCCTCCAGCTGAGTGGTTCAGAAGCTAGATCGACCAGTCAGTGCAAAAAACGGTGGGGGAGGCTGAACGATCAGGTGTGCAAGTTTGTGGGTTGTTTCGACGCCGCAGTGAAGGATCAGAGATCCGGCCAAAATGAAAAACGACGTAATGAAGGCAGCAAACGAGATTTTCTTCAATGATTACCAAGTCAAGTTCATGCTTGAACACGCGTGGACAGAGTTGCACCATGACCAGAAATGGTGTTCAAATGCATCAAGTAAAGACAGTGGTAAGTGTAAACGAAGGAAGATGGATAAGTTTTCAGGTCAGTCATCAAGTTGCCAAGAGGAAGTCCCAGCAGAAGATGTATTAGAGGCAGGGCCGGCTGGAGTTAAGGCCGCAAAAGCTGCTAAAGCTAAGAAGGGTGGAACAACCACAACCGCTAGTGACGACGTTGGGAAGGCTCTCTTGCAGCTACAGAGTGTGTGAAAAATCAAGAAACAAGATTTGGAAATGAAAAAGAATCTGTTAAAGCAGAAGATGCTTGAACATCTACTACCAAAACCGAGCCATTGTCTGACATAGATATCGCTCTGAAGACCAAACTAATCAATGAAATATTTTATAATCAGGCCTACCAATTCTGTAATAAGTACTATGTCTTTTATGCTAAGGTTTTAGTTATTTTGTATTAACGTTTAAGAGTTTGTTGGGGATTGTAGTTATATTGTTTTATGCTGATATGGTCGATCATTATGTGTCATTATGGCTTGTTTTTATTAACGTTTAAGAAGATACTTGTTTTACGATCTCTCACATTATAGCTTAATGTTTAAGAGTTTTCTTGTGTATTGTATGTATATTGTCGGCTAAAATTTTTCTTTACTTTCATTTGCAGGTCACAGGTATGCAAGGCACAAAGAGAGGACAATGGCTGATATACATTCACGGGTTTTTGTTGTGGTTCGAATTTGTCGTTGCTCTACTTTGTATTGATATGGTTTTGTGTCACGGATACTTGATTGACCATTGTTGTTTCTCTGCTTTGTAATGTAGACCACATATTTTTTTATCAATACTTGATTAACCATATCCGTTTCTCTGCTTTGTAATGTCCATGAAATGGTCTATATATATGAGTTCATACTTTACCATAAACCAAACTCCATCTCTTCAACTCATCGACGAGTTTACACATCTTTTCGCCATACCAAACTCCATCTCTTCAACTCCATATCTTTTCTTCTAAAATCCATCTCTTTTCTTCTAAACTCCATCTCTTTCTTCTAAACTCTATCTCTTTTGTTCTAAACTCCATCTCTTAAACTCTAACTCTACATCTCTTATTCCTTTAACAGAAACACAACAACATGGCATCTTCATCAAACAATATTTTTGAGACATCCATTGACGACAGTTTTGATGAACTATTCAATCAAACAGTTGACAATATGTTTGACACCGTTTTAGCGAATCAAGCAGCAACAAAGGCAAAGAAGAAACATGCATATATTGAAAGAGAACGAGAAATAGGCCACCAACATTTATGGAATGATTATTTTAGTGAAGATGCAACATATCCTCCTCATATAGTCCCACGCCGTTTCAAAATGAACAAGTCGCTGTTCATGCATATCGTTGATCAGCTCTCCCAAGAAGTTGTTTTCTTCAAAAAAAAAAAAGAGATGCTACTGGCAGGTTCGGTCTCTCTGCAATACAGAAATGTACGACATCAATTCGTATTTTGGCGTATGGTTGTGCTTCTGATGTAGTTGATGAATACCTCCGCCTCGGTGAAACCACTGCACTTAGGTGCTTGGAAAATTTTGTTCAAGGAATCATCAATGTATTCGGGGAAGAATACCTAAGAAGACCCACCCCAGACGATCTACAACGACTACTTGATATTGGAGAGATACGCGGATTTCTTGGGATGATAGGAAGCATCGATTGTATGCATTAGGAGTGGAAAATTGCCCTACCGCATGGAAGGGACAATATACACGTGGTTCAGGAAAACCGACAATTGTGTTAGGCTGTAGCATCTCAGGATCTTTGGATATGACATGCGTTTTTTGGACCTCCAGGTACATTAAACGATATCAATGTTCTCGATCGCTCACCTGTTTTCGATGATATTTTACAAGGTCGAGCACCAAAAGTTTCTTACTGGGTCAACAGACATCAATACCGTTTGCCGTACTACCTCACAGACGGTATTTATCCAGAGTGGGCAACTTTTGTCCAATCAATTCCACTGCTACAAGGTGATAAGGCAAAATTATTTGCTACATGTCAAGAATCCGTCCAAAAAGATGTTGAACGAGCTTTTGGAGTCTTGCAAGCACGTTTTGCAATTATAAAAAAACCTGCTGTTTTTTAGGATAAGGAAAAGATTGGCAAGATAATGAGAGCATGTATCATATTACACAATATGATTGTCGAAAACGAAAGAGAGGCGTCTACTCAATTCGATACAAGAACTTTCGAGCAAGGACAAGGAAACGGAACTTCAGAGGTGGATAAGACGTATTTTACAAATATGCCTACAAATCTCAACATTTTGCTCAGCAAAAAAAAATGAAGTTCGCGATAAAAAAAATACATGAGCAACTAAAAGATGATTTAGTTGCACATATTTGGCAAAAATTTGACAATTCTCAAGGTCAAAACTAAGCATTTTTATTATATAATTTCATTTTCAAAATTCTGTATGTTTTTATTTTTATGTAATGCAAAATAAAATTGTTTTCATAAAAACTTATATGTTTACAATTACTTATATAAATAATTATTATGCAAAAATCGAGTTAAAATAAAATAAAATTTATTACTAAGAACCTTATATGAGGTTTACTATTGTAGGTATGAAATTATGAGAGATTCTAATTTTTGTAAGGAGCAAAATTTTAAAACTATTATATTAATTTAGAACCCCAAAATTTTAATACTATTATATTAATTTTAATTCTCAGGACGCTATAAATAGGTCTCTCCTCTGGTCGTTTTAGCTCACCAACTCAATCTTTTTTTTTTAGACATTCAACTTCTAATAATCAGTCAGAAGAAAAACAATATGATTAAAGAGTTGCTCTTGATATTTCTCTTTATGGCTCTCATCCTCCAGATTTGCTGTGGATTCGAATACAATGAAAGTGAGGAGCCACTACGGCGTCGGCAATGAAAGCGACATGAACCAGACCGGTTCATGTAGTGGGCATTCTTCCTGAATATCTTCCTGAACCGGTTTCAACCGGTTCGAGATATTTAGGAGGAATGCCCATTACATCCGCGAAAGCAACAAGATGGGGAAACCCTTCACGCTGAGACTGAACAAGTTTGCTAATTTGACGACATCTGAGTTCATCCAAGAATGCAACGTGGATGATGGCCAGATAAAAGCCACCTCCAGTGATCCGGAGAATAAGGTCCAGCCACCTGTTTTGCTTGATTGTCGACAAAAAGACGCTGTCACCAACGTCAAAAATCAAGGCATATGTGGTGAGTGTTTAAAAATTGATAGTTTTATCATAGTAAAGTTGATTAATCTCCCTAGCTAAGAAGATTTCTCTCAATTCCGAAGTCCGGTTTGCTTTAAAATGAAAAAGAGTAATCTTTTTGTTTTAAAAAGTCAAGGAATATTTTTTTTTTTAATTGTTATGATTTATTTTGCTTGGGGAGTTTTTGGTATGGATTGATGGAAGATAAGAGTACTTTTAGGTTACTACTATTACAACACACTAAGTCATTTGCTTAAAACAAAAAGAGAGTAAATGACTTATGAAATTAAATGATATTTGATGATGGGTCGAAGAGTAAAACTGAATCTTTCTTGAATCTAATATTTCTGCAAATTCCTGATCCATTTGTAGGAAGTTGCTGGGCTTTTGCAGCTGCTGCAAATGTCGAGGGCATTAATTTTATAAGGACAAACACATTGCTTAACCTGTCCACACAACAGCTTGTCGATTGCGATGCATCGAGTAAAGGTTGTTTATATGGTTACAGGAGGCGTGCACTAGAGTTCATAAAGCTTCCTCGTCGTTCCGTTTTACTAGTCCAACAGTGTTGGACTCCTAAAACGGAACGACGAGGAAGCTTTACTTACAGCTGTGGCAACCCAACCGGTAACAATCGGAATCGATGCAAGACATGAAGATTTCCTTTTTTATTCTGGGGTACTAACCGGAAAATTTTACATCAATCGTTATCTGAATTTTTATACTTCAGTTTCTTTTTTTTTATAATAATATATCTATCTAACATGTTTTGTAGGGTACTCTTACCACTGAAAATAAAAACTGTGGAAAAAAAACTGAGTCACGCATGACAATTGTCGGGTATGGAACAGAGTCGGACGAGAGTAAAAGAAAATTCTGGATTGTTAAAAACTCTTACGGTGG
>NW_006256858.1:4253338-4302637 GCF_000478725.1 Eutrema salsugineum
GAGTTATTATCCCTATTTAATCCAATATTCCATTATTTTAACATATTGAGTTATAGCATTCTCTTACATTTTCATATTGATATTAAATAGGGATAATAACTTTCTTTTTTTATGTAGAGCTCATCTTAAACTTAGTGGACCGGAGACTTTATTGGGTACACCAGAAATTTGGCGATTCCACATCATCCTATAGGATTGGCGATGCCCCTCTTGATGTGAATATATCCGGCTTCTCCCCAATCACCACCGTAAGAGTTCTTAACGAACCAAAAAATTTTTTTTCTCCTGTCCGACTCTGTTCCATACCCGACAATTGTCATGCGTGACTTAGTTTTTTTTTTTTTGTCAAATCTTATAGAAGAAATTATTATTATTAAATTATTAGATTACAAGATCCTAATACATATATATATAGCGTTTAACATTAACATATTTGATAACAACAAATAATGTAAATTTTCTTAATCCTTATCACAATATGTTATCTATGAAAATATTCTTTGGTTGGATTCACCGGCTTCACTTTATAACTGGGCTCTTAATGGCCCACAATACTTGGTTCGTACTTACTCTCCAAGATATCTTCAATATCCTCCCGCACGACAAAGGTTGTATGCGAAACCCAAAAATCTGCAGTCACAATGCAGAACATGTTTGTTGTGGACACTTGTCGAAGATGGACAAAACAGGTCATTGACTCTGGATATAAACTTTAGTCAGGGATGGAACTTCAGCTCGTCTTTGGTCTGAAAAAAAAGGGAATAACATCCGGTGGATGCGAATTTCTACAACTCCACAAATAATCATCTTTGTATAGGACAGTCCAGTAAATCAGATTAAAAAAATGACCTAAAAACATAAGCGTTCCAATACAAATCCATAAACCCTAAACCAACTTCCTCGTAATAGAAAAAGGCAAAACATATAAATTCTGAGATATTCTAAATTTAAGAATAAATCTCAAAGCAAAAAAAAATATATCCCGTGAAAACCCTAACTTTTAAAGAAAATATCTCTTAAGAAACTTTTGATAATAAGTTCTTAAACTTGAAAGAAAGAAAACATAAATTATAACCAAAAACTTAATTTAAAAAACCAAAAATAATGATTTGGACTAAACACACGTAACAAAAAAAAACCAAACTAGAAAAACTAATTAAAAAGAGTAGAACAAAAGAATCATGTGATGGTATTTCACGTCATCTTCATCATCGTCATCACCATCTTCCTCACCGTCTTCAACACCAAGGATCATTGTTTTCTTAATCACACTAAACTTCTATTGCGGAACCGTTAACTTTGATCATAGAAATCGAAAGCTTTCATACCATGTCAAATCTTATAAAATAGAATATTATTATTAAGTTATTGGATTAGAAGATCCTAACATATATATAGCGTTTAACATTAACATATTTGATAACACCAAATAATGTAAATCGATGAAACGTAGACAACAGCAAACAAACAATCGATGCATACATTTCGGGGTTTAGAATTAAACTATTGTGAGAGCGAGCGATGGAGCATTAATTAATTGAGGGGTTTATTGATGAAACTCCATTGATGAAAAAAGAGAAAAAAAAAAGTAAAAAGCTATCTCCTTTATTTATTTTGTTTTTGATCGATGCATACATTTATATTGAGGGGTTTAAAGTAAAAATATTTTGAGAGACATTGATTAATTAAGGGGTTTAAAGTACGTAAGCTCCCTGTAATCGAGCCAAGCCTTTTCGTACACCTCCGTCTCATAGGATTGCTACCTCTGTCGTGTCCGTCAGTGACATGGAGATGGGGCACTAGCCGGAATATTTCTCCGATCCCTCGACCACCTGACTGTCGCCGGAAACAACCTTGAGAAACTCGAGTTTGGAGTTGGTCTGTAAGTTGTGCTGGGAGATTGCGAACTTGGCTATAACATCTAGGTGAGGGTCCTTCATGTCTTCGATGGGAAGCCATTGACCAGTTATCTCGTCCTCTGAGTCCTCCATATCTTCTTCTTTTTTTTGCCATTTTTTTTTCTTTGGCTCTCTTGTTGTCTATGTATTACTTAAGGAAAATCTCAAAATCTCAAAATGTAAAGGAAACAAAAAAAATTATAATTATCCCGGATCATTTTACCACGTGGGATTGACATACATACAAGTGATAAAATTATGATATGTGTCATAATTATGTAGATTGTAACGAGGTATTTTACATTGAATAATTATATTTGGGTAATTGATTGATGTTTTTTAAACAAAAATTCATTCTTTTTAATATTTTCTAAGAAGTTAAATAGAATGAAATATACAAATTGGATTTTCATAAAGATTTGTAAATATGTATATTTTTTATGGAAATAATTACAAATCTGTATAGTAATAATTCCTACCTATTATAGTGCTTTTCATATATACATATATATATGGATATATATATATATTCAAATATATAGTAGTGATGATTGTATATATATCATTACTATGTGTTATGAAAATAAATACAGATATGTATATTAATGATTCCGAAATAGTATAGCAACATTTAATAATGTTTTCAAAGACATTAATCACTATTTAAGCACTACGTTTGAATACCATATATATATATATATATATAATTTTGAATAGTATAACAATTTTTAATAATCATATATATCTTATATATAAAAATTGCTCAACTTTCTCTATATAGTTGATACATCAGCATTGTAGAAGTTAACACTTATCACTTAAATTTTAATTAATAAATTTTAATATTAAATTTTATTAATTAAAAAATATGAAAAGTTTATTTTATTAATTGACTCTTACCTAACATTTATATTAATGTTAAACAAAAATTTTGTTATAATTAATTAAAAATATTGATACATATGTATTTAATTTTTATATAACTATAGATTACTTAATAATATTCAAGATGTATTTTAAATTAATTTTTAAGATTATTTATAATAAAATACTAACAAATAACAAATGAAATGATGATTATATTAATTTTTTTTCTTAATTAATTATTAATTAATATTTCTGTAAATATTAAACAAAAAATTATGTTATAACTAATTAAAAATATTGAATGATATTTATTAATTTTAATATAACTTTAAATTATTAAATAATATTCAACACAATTTTAAATTAATATTATAAAAAAATTTAGAATAAAATATTAACAAATAAGTCAGTAACAAGTGATGATTATATTAATTTTTATAAAAATATAAAAAAAATTAAAAAATTAAAAAGAAAAATCTGCACGTAACGTGCAGATATTCACCTAGTGTATATATGATTTAAGGTGATTTCTCTCTCTTTATGCGCCATGTCACCATTTGTAACAAGGACACATATCCCATCTTTTAATGCGTTTACTTCATCTTTCTCATTCATAAGTAAAAACAAAATAAACCAAAACAAAAAATAAAATAAAAAAACCTCACTTCCTCTTTCAATCGTCTCATTTTCTTTCTTTCTCCGTGTTTATAAATTTAATACTATTTTCTTTGGTTGTCTAAATCCAAATACCAAAAATGGAACGAACAAACATCAACATCACTCCAAAATCTAAACCGGTAATTATATATATGAAACATGACACCTGTCTTTTCACATAGTTATTAAATTAAAAATTTTAAAATGAAAAGTTCAAAACTAATTAATATCACTAATTTTAACATAATTTTTTTTGTTTCCTTCATATGTTTTTATGTTCATAACAATTAAGTTACATTAAAATTAAGGTTTTCCATATTTCTAATAAAATATATAAACAACATTTCTAATGTTTTAGTATACTAACTTGATACTTTTTCTTCTGGCTTATTTTTGTTGTAAACATTTTTCCGAAACTTGTTCTATGAACGAATGTAAAGATATGTAATGTTCTCTTCATTCACATATTTTGCGATTTTTATAGATCAACTATGATATTTTTATAGTTATATTTCATTGTAAAACATAAAACATGTAGTTTTTATCATAAACATGAGACTATATTTTAAAACAATACAACCCAAAATGATGTAGCTTTTATCTACATTTTTTTACTCTTATCATATTTATAATTTCTAGAATGATAAAATAATTTTCATGTTTACCCTACTTCTAATCCTAAAAAAAAAATTTGTTTGATAAAGATTTTTTTAAAAAAAAAATTAATACCAAACAATTAAGCAAATTACCATATTCTTATAATTAACTATGTGTATATATCAACACAAATATATTTTTAAAAATATTATGTGAAACAAAACCGTATACAAGTCTAGTGTTTTTAAAGACACTAATCACTAAGCACTACGTTTACATATAAATCCTGAAATTTGTGTATTAACAGATAAGATGTGTGTTTATATAAATAAGTAAAGTGATTATGTCATCTTTTTCAATATGGTTAGTGAAGTATCAGAACATGTTCATTATGATTCTTTAAAATAAGGGATAACGACATAAACTCACGTCGAGATAAAAATACTTTAATACTCATCACAGTTTGTTTGGATCATCAAGTTTTTGTAGGAAGTCTCGACTCTCGACCAGTTAGTGACAAGTCCAAAGACATGTCTAAATGTTGACTCTCTTTTTTACTAGATTCTGGGCTAAAGCTGGCAGTTATTTCTAACCTTCATCCTTTTTTAAGTTGAGTTAACCATACTTAATAAGGTGAAGCTTGATGACTCGTTTTATTTATTAGTAGTGTGTACAGTGTACTCAACTAGAGTTAGAAGTAAGAACTCCTAAAAATTAAAACTAATGGGAGTTTATTTTATGGTAGAACCATTAAGACCTTAAAAGTGAAATCTAATCCTATTTTATGTGTGATAGTTATTTTCTCGTTGACAAAAAATTTGATAATTTTTCTTCACGTTTTAACCCTCGTGAGTCGTGACCGTATATACATAGAATAGCTCATCAAAGCTACATTTTTGTGTACCGACATGGTTACGGACTTACGGTCCATTCGATTATTGAAGAGTCCGGAAATGTATGTTTCATGGGGAAATGAATTTATGTTACACTTAAAAAAATTGTATCAATCAATAAACCAGTTTTGTTTTGAAAAAAAAAAACAATTGACTTGGATCCTCTGTTCTTATAGCTGTCAAAATGGACTGTTCATGTCCATTTTGGCCCGTCTAATATTGTCCAATTTGATTGTGGATAAATGGTGACCATGTCCATTAGCGACCATTTCCATTAAGACCATGCCCATTAATGACCATATCTAAATGAGCTGTCTATGAGTGTTTACTGGTCACATAGCATAACTGAATAACATATTGTTTTTTTATATAAATAATATTTCATTTGACATTAATATGAAACTGAGATTTTGCGTTTTTGACGGAAAACGAGATTTTTCGTTTTTGACAAGAAATCAAATTTTTTTTGCATTTTGATGGGAAATCGAGATTTTCCGTTTTTGGCGGGAAATCGAGATTTTGAGTTTTTGACGGAAAATCAAGATTATGTGGGAAACCTTGATTTAATGGTTTTCGCGGGAAAATGAGATTTTTGTGGATTTTGGTGAAAAAACAATATTTTGCTGTTTGGAGGACATCAAATTTTTTTTGTTTTGACGGAAAAATCATAATTTTGCAGATTTTGCAGGAAAAAGTTTGATTTAATGATTTCACGAAAAAATAGATTTTGCGGTTTTTGGCGGGAAACCGAATTTTTTGTTTTTAGGAGTTTTAGCAAAATTTTTGTTTTGATGAGAAATTGTTTTGACAATTTAAAAAAAAAAATAATTATGAATATGTTATATTGAGGGTTATTTTAGTTTTTTGTTTTTAGAAGCTAAATTTGCATCCACAACTCTACATTTTTCAGCATTTTAAAATTTTAACCTAATTTTTTTTGTTCATTGGGCGGATCAATATCCAAAATGTCCAATCCATTTTATCTATGTGCGAAAATGGACAAAGCTCACTTCAACCCGTTTCAAAAATGGGTTTATCCATAACCAGTTCAAAATGCTACGCGGACAAACCATACACTGCCTATCCATTTTGACAGCTCTATCTGTTCTTAAAAAGATGGACTATACTCGAGAAAAGAAAGCAAGATGGGCCAACTAAGGCCCACTGATTTGAGTAACTCGACTCAACTCGTCAACACTTGACTCAGTGTCCTCTTCTAACGAATTTTCTGATTTGATCTCCATGAAATTGAGGCCACGACGAACCGTGAATGGACGCGATCAAACCACTTCCTCAGGTCTCGAGTTTCTCCGCTTCGCTCTTTAGCTTCCTCGATGACAGTTTCAGAGACGCCACGGATCTCTCCCAGTCTCCGGTTCTGGTTTCCGAGTTACGCGCTGAGATTTCCGATTTGGATCAGAGATTGGCCGGGCTGAATCGCCAGCTCGAGTCCGGTCTCGCTGCTTACGCTTCGTTTTCGGGCCGCATCGGTGGTCTATTTTCCGGAGTCAATGCCAAGCTCGCTGATCTCTCTTCTTCTACCTGCGTTCCGCGCTTAGCATCAGGTTCGTATGATTACGACGCGAGTTTATTGGATTCGTCTGCCGAAACAGCAAAATGCAGATTATGTTCGTGAAATGCTGTAGTCAAAGATGAAAATTCGGTTTTGGGTGGTGAGAGATTCTTGGAAATGCCGTCAAAAATTGTGACGTTCTTTTAAATTTGAGAATCTTTTGTCTGTCTTATACATTCAGATGGCGGAAAGGAGGAGGAGACGACGGAGCTTGTAGCTGGGGAGGAGCTTCCATCACTGGCAAAGGAGGTAGCACAAGTTGAGTCTGTGAGGGCTTATGCTGGTAAGTTGGCTTCCTTTGGTGTTTATGAATTGGTGTTTTTGATGGGTTGATCGAGATTATTTATACCACCCAAATTTGGAATTTGCAATCTTCTTCTTTCTTAGTTTGGTCACTGTAGAGTTCATTTTTTTCCTTTTAGTTACTTTCAATCTTTTCAAGATGTTTCTCAATGTTTCAGAGACTGCACTAAAACTTGACACTCTAGTGGGTGATATCGAGGATGCAGTGATGTCTTCTATGAACAAAAACTTGATATCACCTCGGTCAAGCAGTTTTGAAGTAAGCACACTATCTTCAGCTAGATTGTGCTGTGTATAACTTCAGACCATATGTGTGGACCAATGTTTTAAATGTTACTGATCTTCAGGAAGTGCGTCTACATGCTATCAAAACACTTAAAAAGACAGAAGAGATACTGAGTGTAGTGGCAAGGAGACATCCTCGGTGGGCACGTCTTGTTTCTGCAGTTGATCACAGAGTAGATAGAGCTTTAGCCATGGTGAGACCTCAAGCAATTGCTGATTACAGAGCGTTGCTTACTTCTCTTGGATGGCCACCACAGCTTTCAACCTTAACTTCACCAAGCCTTGATTCAAAGTCAGACAATGTCCAAAATCCGCTTTTCAACATGGAAGGGAACCTCAAAAGTCAATACTGTGGAAATTTCCATGCCCTGTGTAGCCTACAGGGGTTGCAGTTGCAAAGAAAGTCGCGGCAGCTTGGGAACCATAAGGGAGAAAATGTTCTTTTCCACCAGCCACTCTGGGCTATTGAAGAGCTGGTCAACCCTCTCACAGTTGCATCTCAGCGACATTTCACAAAGTGGAGCGAAAAGCCTGAATTCATTTTTGCCCTTGTATATAAAATCACAAGGGACTATGTGGACTCCATGGATGAGTTATTACAACCGCTTGTTGATGAAGCTAAGCTAGCTGGATACAGTTGCCGAGAAGAGTGGGTTTCTGCTATGGTAAGCTCACTGTCTTTGTATTTGGTGAAAGAGATATTCCCTATATATGTTGGTCAGCTAAATGAAGCAAACGAAACTGATCTTCGTTCTGAGGCTAAGGTTTCGTGGCTCCACCTCATTGACCTGATGATCTCTTTTGATAAGCGAGTTCAGTCTCTGGTATCGCAATCAGGAATACTTTCGCTTCAAGAAGACGGGAATCTTTTGAGAATTTCCTCTCTATCAGTTTTCTGTGACAGACCTGATTGGCTCGATTTATGGGCAGAGATAGAGCTAGATGAGAGGCTCGTCAAATTCAAGGCGGAGATAGATAACGAAAGGAATTGGACAGTGAAGGTCCAAGACGAACTCATCTCTTCTTCCAACGTGTACAGACCACCAATAGTTTCCAGCATCTTTCTGCAACACTTGTCATCAATAATCGAACGATCCAAATCAGTGCCAGCCATTTATTTAAGGGCAAGGTTTCTGAGACTGGCAGCGTCACCAGCAATCCAGAAGTTCTTGGATAGCCTCCTTCTCAGGTGCCAAGAAGCCGAAGGACTAACTGCTTTAACCGAAAACAACGATCTAATCATGGTCTCAAACTCTATCAATGCTGCTCACTACATTGAATCAGTCTTGGAAGAATGGTGCGAGGATGTCTTCTTCCTCGAAATGGTAACCGGACAATACAATCCACAGGAAGTTACAGGACTTGAGAACTTTACAGAACCTTCTGAAGGTATCTTCGGAGAAGAGTTTGAGAAGCTGGAGAAGTTCAGGCTAGAGTGGATTAACAAGTTGTCAGTGGTGGTCTTGAGAGGCTTTGATGCCCGAACTCGAGAGTATATAAAGAACAGAAAGCAATGGCAGGAGAAGGGAGACAAAGAATGGACGGTGTCGAGGGCACTAGTTGGGGCTCTAGACTACTTGCAAGGAAAGACATCGATAATAGAAGAAAATCTAAACAAAGCAGACTTTACAGCTATGTGGAGGAGTCTAGCCTCAGAGATAGACAAGTTGTTCTACAACAGCATCTTGATGGCGAATGTGAAGTTTTCTGATGATGGAGTCGAAAGGTTTACAGAGGACATGGAGGTTCTATATGGGGTTTTCAGGGCGTGGTGCGTTAGACCCGAAGGTTTCTTCCCTAAACTAAGCGAGGGGCTGAGACTGCTTAAGGTAAAGAGAAGCATGTGAAGGATTAGGGCCTTGCCTATGGGCCTATGGCTATAGAAAAGACACAATGGGGGCCCATTTTTTTTAATAAAGTCCATTTGATGAATAGTTAACTTTTAAACTGTAGAAAAATGTGAGTTTTGTTTACATTAGCAACTAATATTTTTTTTCAGCGAAAAACAACAGCAACTAATGAAAAAGTTAATCAAATTGGACAATACTGTATCACATGGAAGACTTAACAATTTCTTCTTCTTTTTCACAACAACATTATCAACTGGTATTTGCTAGTTTTGTTAAATATTTTTGTTCATTATAAATTTATTTTATATATTATTAGATTTTGCTTTATTTGTGACAAAACTCAAATAATTAGCTAATTTGTTTACTTTTCTAAAGTACTCCTTCCGTATTTTTTTAAATGTCGTTTTGGAGTTACTTTTTTGTTATAAATTAAGTATCGTTTTGAATAAATAATGTAATTTCTGCTAATAATTTCTCATATTAGCCCTCAATTAATAAAACACAAACATTCATACAATCGTAATTTGTTGTTTTGTTTGAGGTTAGTGTAGTCTTTCTCTAATTTTTCTTAATAAACGTGCAGCAATCTAAAACGACACTTAAAAAAATACGGAAAGAGTATGATTTGAAAATTTTGTTATTTATTGTAATCTTGGGAATTTAGAAACAATCAAACTATGTTATGACTTTTTGTTGAAATTAATATTATCTTTGTTTATAAAACTAAAACAATTGATACAGGTTGATAGAGTTTGATTATTACCGCAATTAGGAGTATTTCTAGAGTCCACTTCTTCTCCACACTACGAGAGAGGAAAAATGTAAAAACTACCATTAAACCAGTCCTGTAACAAAAAAAAATAAGTGATTTGGCTACCTAATTTAGCAAAACAAATATGGTTAAAAGTTTTGCTTTTAAAATTTTGGTTAGTGACTTTATAAAAAAAAAAAACAGTAGAAAAACTAATGTTATCAAATTTTTGTTGTTTATTTTCATTTAATTTAATTAGGATGATGTTAAATATTATTTATTTTGTACTAAATTAGGACAATAATATTATTAGTTTTATATGAATTAAGGTTTTTTTTTTCTAATATCGACTCTAGATTATGTATTACCATGGCTCTGTTATGGATTTGTCATCGTTATGGCTCATGGCTCTGTTATAACCATCGTCATGTTTAGCCGTGCACCAAGGTATCTCTCAAGAAATGTGTTTTACCAGTGCCACTTTCAACCACAATGACCAGGTTGTACCTTGCAACCTTAAAAAAGAATAATTCATCATTAGTTTAATTTATTAATAAAATAACTATAACAGAATTGCGTACTTAGACAAAGAGTTCGTTATACTTGCTAATAACTATAACAAACTCTTTTTCTACTTTATTACATATCTTCTATTCATTCATTCAAATACTACAAATCCAATTCCTTGATAACTTGTTTATACCACGATTAAGTCCATCTTATTCAATTTCCTTTCCAAAATCATATACAAATTCTTAGTGTGTAAGATTTAGCACCCACAATGTATTTCTATATTTTTTTTCTGACATCATGTACATTTTTATTCGAAGTTATTAATAAGAATAAAAAAATATTAGTTCACGTTTCACAATTCACAATCACACGAAACATTAAACGAATAATAATTTGTCGTCTTAAAAAAACGTATAATAATTTAATAAAAAATTAAATGTGCAACCTTTCCAGTTGCCGCTGCCAGCGTTAACCTCTCTCTCTGCTTTGCTTTTCTTTTTCCCTTTCCTCAGACTCTCTCTCTCTCCCTCCGACCTTTTCTCTACTTCAGTTTCTCTCCCTCACAAGCAAAACCAAAGCAGATCGAAATCGCCTGTAAAGGAGATTTCTTTACATATTCTACTGACTACTGATTTTCCATCAATACCCAAAATTTCTATCGCTCTTGTTTCATCTGGTTTCCAAGAGCAAAACAGAAAGGTTTATTTTTTTTTTGTGGGTTTAGTGAGAACCAAACTCAAATGGCAACGAACATCGGAATAATGGATAGTGCCTACTTCGTCGGAAGAAACGAGCTCCTTACTTGGATCAACGATCGCCTTCAGCTCAATCTCTCTCGCGTCGAAGAGGTAATGAATGTTGTTCGATTTGTGAGTATATCTGCATGTGAGCTTTCTTTAATTCTTCTATTGTTCCTTTTGCTAACTTATCTGCGATCAGAATTTCAGTTTCTTGTCCATTTCTTCCAAGGGTTTCATGTTCGTAATCTCGCTGGAGATATAGATTCGTGAAATGGTATTTTCATTGTTATATAGTGGTAGTGTTGATTTGGTTCATTTGCTGGATAATTGGGGAATTAGGGTTTAGAACTTGGAGATAATTGCAGCTTCAGGTTTGATTAGTCTCAATTTGGAAAATGGTATGAGATTTGGGGCTGAGTTATGATGAGTCTTGTGATTTTGTGAGTGTGAAATGATGTTTAGATATAAAGTGACCAAGGGTTTTTGGCTTTGGTTATGTATGATTGTTTAGTTGCTTTGAGTGTTAAAATTTCAATGTCATAGATTCATGAGTTATCTTCTCATGAAGAAATGTCCTTAACTTAGCTCTAATCAGACGGATCTAAAAGAATCCTACTAGTTCTGTAATGAAAGTTCGTGTAGGATGTTGTTGTTCTAAGTAAACTTTCTGGGGATTTTGTTAGGCTGCATCTGGTGCTGTGCAATGTCAGATGCTTGATATGACCTTTCCAGGAGTTGTGCCAATGCACAAGGTGATTTGATTTCACTTTTATTATCTATCATTCGCACGTTTCTTCTGCTTCTTAGTGGCTTAATATGTTAAGTCCTTCTCTGCAAGGTTAATTTTGATGCAAAGAATGAGTACGAGATGATACAAAACTACAAGGTCCTGCAAGATGTGTTCAACAAGCTGAAAGTTACAAAGGTAAATTAAAACATATCTCGATTTGTTGCCTTCCTGTAATATCTCTGAATGTATATCTTTCACTCACCTTGTTTTGTCCTGCTGAAAAAAAAAACTTCAGCCATTGGAAATTAACAGGCTTGTCAAAGGTCGACCACTTGATAACTTGGAGTTTCTGCAATGGCTGAAACGTTTCTGTGATTCCATAAACGGTGGCATTATGAATGAGTATTGTGGTTTCACCTGTTTGATTTTTTGAGCAATGTTATACCTTTCCATCGTCTCTCCCATATTCTGAAACTGACGGTTTCTTATAGGAACTATAATCCCGTGGAACGAAGAACAAAAGGTGGTAAAGAGAGGAGTGTTAAGGGATCTATTAAGATTTCAAAGTCACTGCAAACAAACAATAATCATCCTCCAGCAATTTCCAGTTCGGTTGGTCTTAGCAAAGCCTCAGGTCTGCCTGAAAAAAAAAACAGATTCTTTTATCCAAACATTTATAATTGTTTAATGTATCTTTCTAAACATCGTTTGAAACTTAATTCTCAGGGCCTAAGACAGCAAAAGCAGCTGAGGTCGTGCAGGCTTTGATGAAAGAGGTACACTCCCACAGATCCTAAACTCTTAGGAATGAAACTTTCATCATTTGTCAGATATAATAATCAACACTTTTTTTCTTTTCTGTGATCATGAGTAACTGAAACTTCATTTACCTCTTCTGCAATAACAGGTTACAGATCTTAAGCTTTCTGTTGATCTCTTGGAAAAAGAAAGAGATTTTTACTTCTCCAAGCTTCGGGATGTAGAGATACTTTGCCAAACTCCGGAACTTGAAGATACTCCAGTAAGTGATACTCACCATCTCCAATTCTCTGCTCCAAAATCGGTTTTCATAGATTTCGTGTTCCCTTTCTGTTATATTATCATATCATTCTTACACCAAGAAGAAAATAAGAGAGATCTTACCAATGAACTCATCAGATTTCATCAGCGAGAGAGCACATTTAGTTTTTCTCTTCATCGGAATTCAACTTTTGCAAAGATGATCGTGTTTGAATGTGATATATGCTTATGTGAAACGCAGATTGTGGGAGCAGTGAAGAAGATACTGTATGCAACCGATGCGAATGAGTCTGCACTAGAAGACGCTCAAGAGTACTTAAGCCAGTCCCTAGGAGTCGAAGCTGAAGAAGAAGAAGAGGAAGAAGAAGACGGAGAACAACAACAAGAAGAAGAAAAGACTCAAGCCTAATCTCTGACAATTAACAATCCTAAGCTCTGAAATTTCCAGCCTTGGCCTTCTCTTCAAAGTCTTCTTGGTTAAAAGGGAACTTGCCGAATCTTGAAGATGAATGAGCTTCCATTAGAAAGCTTTTAGTTTGAGAACATTGAGACTTGGCAAAACTCTAGAACTACCAGGTCCAGTGCTCCTTAGTCCTTACTATTCAAGATGTTTTTTTTTCTTGTTCTTTTTTGAAAAAAAACATCAAACTTGAGCCAGCCAGATTGAGAGAATCGAAAAGTTTCAGGCTTCTGAGAGAATCTTAAAAAAGTGTCAACCTTCTTCTCTTGGCCCTATATAATCTTGAATCATCAACGTAAAGTAAGTCAAACTACATATATTTGAAACTTTGGGAGAGAGAGAGAAAACGTGGGAGATAGAGATACGTTGCTACAAAAGTCACATTCCTTCCTTCTTCCTACATTCAAAGTTTCTCTCGTTGACTTTTCGCTCCCAAATCCCAAATCAGAGATTGATTCATCAAAAGCTTCCAAATTGTCTGTGTTTCAATGGAGTCGATCAACAACTTGAAAGGATACGGCAAAGTATCCGACCAAGAAAACCAGATTCTTCAATCTCCACTCCCTAAACCACCTTCCCGTAAAACCCTCATCGCCACCGTCTCCGTCGTATGCTTCCTCTTGATCCTCACCGTCGTCGCTTTAACCGCCGGAGCATTCACTCGTCCTTCACACCATCCTCCCGTCTCCTCCGCGTCTCTCAAGGAAGTCTGTGCCTTGACTCGTTACCCAGAGACCTGCCTCGATGCTCTATCTTCTTCTCTCAACGAATCGAACCCTGAATCAATCCTCTTGCTATCGATTCGAGTCGCTTCTCAAAAGGTCTCAAGCCTCTCCATGTCTTTCCGATCAATCAACGATATGCCTGAGGAAGCGGCGGTCGGCGACTGCGTGAAGCTGTACACCGACGCGCTGAGTCAACTCAACGAGTCGGTATCGGAGATCGAGAAGGAGAAGAATAAGGGAGGGGATTGGTTGACGAAGAGGGTCGTCGGAGATGTCAAGACGTGGATTAGCGCCGCCATGACTGATGGTGAGACTTGCTCCGATGGGCTTGAAGAGATGGGAACGACGGTGGGAAACGAGATCAAGAAAGAAATGGTGATGGCGAATCAGATGTTGAGCATTAGCTTGGCCATTGTTAGTGAAATGAAGAAGCTTTTGTTGATTCTTCACTAAAACCAAAACATAGAAAATCAAAAAGGTTGAAACTTTTTCTTCTTCTTCTTCTTCTTCTTCTTCTTCTTCTTCTCTTCTTCTTCTCTGTTTCTGTGTTTGAATGTCTTATACTCTGCTTTCTGTTCTTGCTCTGTAATTAATGACTACATTGATTTTATTTTTGGTATGTAATTTGATAAGAGGGATGTATCAAACTTGTCGTATTTTACATTCAACCCCAGAATTCTCAATCTATTTCAGTTTCCATCCCCTTTCTTTGCTTTGATCAGAGATTAGAGGCTATGTTCTCTAGTTAGATATTTAAAATCAAAACGAGCTTCGTCGTCTCCTTGTCTTGTCTACATCTTTCTTGGTCGCGTCCATTAACTGGAAGAAGAAAAAGAAGAAGAATTTGAATTCAAAGTAGGACTAACTAATGATTTCAGACAAAAGTGTGTCTTTGTGTGTACCTGCAGAGTAAGGGACCTGATTATCTCCTCTGAAGTTTTGATCTTGTCTGCATCATCACTCGCCATTAACACCGCAACTTCAAGCTTCTTCGAAGTTGTTCCCAGTTCGGCTTCAAGTTGTTTTGTTTTTCGGGTAAGCTCTTCCACCTGAGTACGTAAACTTGTTTTATCAAAAAAATCTACAGAGAAAACTTATCCTTACATTCAATAATGTTTTGGAGCTGGACTAACCTGTGCTTTGAGTACTGATATTTCCTGGTTAAGACACTGATTCGGTTTCTTTGTCCCTTCTTGCAGCAACTCCGTATCTGTAATGTCTGTAGTGAAGTCCGTTGCAACAGACTCAACCGGGCTTGATTTTATAGACAAAGGAAACAACTCAACAGAGCCTCTACGTGAAAACGGGAGACCAGAAGTCACAGAGTGTCTTACAAGAGAGGATGTGTCTGATTTCGAAGCACAATGCTTGGCGCGTTGTTTGCCTTCTTGATTAACAGAATCAAAAGATGTAAGCCTTGAGAGTCTCCGTATCCCTTTCAAGTTAAAACTACCTTTAATCTCCATACTCGAGTGATTCGACGAGCTACATGTTTCACCAATGGTTTTAAGATCAGGGATCTTGGATTGTCTAAAGAAATCAAACGAATCCACCCTAAGAAGCTGACGCTGTGGTGTTATGCCAATCTCTTCCATCTCGTTACTGCTAGATGGTAGACTCGCGTTTGAGAATCTTGCACTGTTCGCTGGAGTTCCTAAAAGTACTTCTCGAGCTCCTTCGAGTTTGATATAGCAGTCATCACACACACGGTAAGGCCTGTTCGTCTTGGGAGCCATGGCTGCTGCTAAGGACTTCTTGCTAGTGCATGAGTTACAAAAGACACTTCCACAGTTGTAACAGTTGTGTAGCTTCCTCATGTAGTTAAAAGGATGGCGACAACCAGAGCACTTTGAGCTATCTGTACCTGTGATTGGTTTGTGAAGACAAATGGTCGCTGTGTAGTTAGAGCCACACACAACTTTCCTCACTTGTTTACCTCTCAAAGCTCTCACAAGAGTCGGCACACGTCTGTACTCAGTATCTCCGTGTCCTAGCTGTCCGTTTGATCCTTTGCCCCAAGTGTAGACCTCAGCTTTCGAGTTCAAGACCGCGATATGGTGAAACCCGCAAGCCACTTCTTGTACAAAACTCTTTCCTAGAACACCTTCAATGCAAGAAGGAGCTCTCACTACATTGTCATGACTCGGATCAACGATTCCCATTGCATAGACTTGTCCGGACGCAGAGAGAGCAACGGTAATGCTCTGGCCACAAGCTACTTGTTGAAAGTTTGTTGTATCCAGCTCAGTTACACAAGATGGGATTAGTCTAGACTCTTTATCACCATGTCCTAGTTTCCCATCCTCTCCATCACCCCAAGTAAAGAGCTTTCCAGATGACGTGGCCTCACAGAAGACACTTACAACAGCAGCTGAATGCCAAACACCACAAGCTGTCTTTATCGTTCTGCAGCCACTTAACGACTCAACTTCTCTAGGTACGCTTGTGCTGATACGATCACCATGTCCAAGCGCGCCAAAAGTGCCATCACCATATGTAAACAGCTTACCTTCTGATGTCACAAAAGCTGTATGCCAAGGTCCACAAGAGATGGTTTTTACAATTATACCTTCCATCTGACCAAGTATCCGTACCGGTTTCCAGTGGCTAGCTTCACTACCAAGTCCAAGGAGACCAACATTGTGAGCTCCATCACCCCAAGCATATAAATCCCCTGAGGCTGTTACAGCACAAGTGTGAAACTCCCCACAATCAGCTATCTCCACCGATGTTCCATCAAATTCATCGATGAGTTTCGGCTGTGGAACATAGGAACAAACTCCATGTCCTAACCTGCCACCAGATTCTTCTCCCCAGCTGTACATCTGTCCCTGCTTTGTGACCAACACAGCGTAATTGGTACCGCAAGATATGCTCTGCGCATCAAGTGCCACATGTGATTTCAAGACTTTGGGCAAGAAGGATTCACTCATTAGAGAAGAACTGCTTTCACTTTTGTGCATACCACCTCCTAATAACCCATCTCCTATACTCTCTCCCCAAACAAAGACATCACAGAGAGACTTCAAGTCCTCAAAAGTGGATCCGTGACTAGATGAGCTCACTGCGCTTGAAACGCTATATTTACTTGTATCAACAGCAGGGGAGTTATTAGTAGGTCGATTCTCTAAATTCTCTGGAGACGAGTTATGAGGTTTATGGACCAGTTCGTCCAAAGAGAGTGCTCTTAGTACAGCAGTTTGTGACAAAACCTCCGAGAAAACTTTCCCCAGTCTCTGTGGAGTGTTGCAGTGAGACCCTGAGGCGGCCTTCTTTGCATGTTCCTGCAAAACAGTGCCAGATGAGATAGGATATTGACTAGGAAACAACTCTTGAAGAAAGAAACAAAAACCTCGCAGCTTGTGTCACTGCTGACGGATCTGATGTTAGACTTTGACTCCTTGCTCGAACTACTTTGTTCTCCATAGTCAGGAACAAAACTACGGCTTCTTGAGTGAACTACCAATGCAGAAGAGCTGTTTCGTGAGAGAAGAGCTCGAAGGGTAGTGATCCAGAACTCAGCTTCATCCTTGTCCTTGCATACCTATTCACAAGGCTCAATACAAGGCTTGAGGGAAGAACAAAAAGAGACCACAGAGAGCAAAAGTTACTAACCAAATCAAGAGACCGGTCGCCATATATAAGAGAAAAAGATTGATATTCCTTTGTGGGTTGAGGGTATCGTCGGAAAACTGCCTGAAAATGTTATTACAATAACATGATCAAGAATCTGCAGCAAAACACCAGAGAAATGATTCAAGACATTTTCAAAACTTACAGTTCGTTGTCCAGGTATGATCCTTGTCACAGAACTCAGTTTAAGACGTTTCTCCTTTTTCCCACAGTACCATAACAAATATATCTCATCCTGCATAAACAAGTATAGTATCACAATTGATTTTTTTTTTTTGGGGGGGAATTTGTAAAAGAGATTAAAAGGTCATCATGAATCGTTCGTTACACTTGAAAGCCGAAAAGGGTAGAATTTAGGTTTCCCACGCCGACCGTATTTCAACAGATACGCTCCTTTCTTCAGAATTGCTATCGCCTGCAATCAAAAATGTGAAGTAAGCTAAAAACATCGAATCACACTTGAGGAGGAAAATATGAAAACAGAGAGACTCAAGCAACAAGCACACGTACGTACCTGCTCGTTTTCCCTATCCGGGGGAACACTTCTCTGGAAAGAACCCATTCCAAGTTGGATTTACAACAGCAAAGAGCACCAGGTGATTCCAATGCTCGCCCCATATAAATAAAACCACCTTCGAGTTTTGGATGAAATGTGAAAAGGTTGTTTCTTCATCAAGATGTGTTGCTTCTCCTACGGAAATTAACCCTAAACAAAGATGGAATCAACAATCTCGTTTATCAATTAGAAATGCAATGACGGCAATAGATGAGCAATGGACAAAAATCAGAGAGAAATGTACCTAGTTCCTTGGTCCGCACGGCACGATTCTTTTTTCTGGAACAAATCAAATCGAATTGAAATTGCAGAACAAAAAGATGTTGAGAGGGAGAGAGAGGAGCTCCAAGCAATTTTATGGGACGAACTATATTACAAAGATCCCTCCCGGGTTTGGTCGTCTAGGTTTTCTCGCTTGACTTTCCCGAGAATCAGACAGAGAGATCGTTTAGGTTAATTTGGATTTGAAAAGGAGAGCGAGAGAAAAGAAAAGAAAACAAGGAGATTGTGACCCAGCGACGACGACGACAACAGATAAGAGAAAATGTCTGTGTAATTCTCCTTTTTGTTGGTCTCAGATGCGTTTATCTGTTATCATTTACAGTTGTTTTTTTTCTTCTTCATCATTGAGCTTCTGGTATCATTTTTCCGATAAACTGAATTTTTTTTTCTATATATATATATATATATATATATATATATATTAATTTCAGGTGCTATTTTATTTCGGTTTAATGAAATCACGTACCGGTTTACATTAAAATCGAAAATAATACAGCTGAAATGAAAAGAAAAATTTACCGATTTTTATCTAAGCTACCATATAAAAAATATATATCAGTTTACGTCTCAGAGAAAAAAATTATGTATCAGTTCATACTGTATATTTTTAGACAATTTCCGTTTTCTTAAATAAAATAAAAAAAAAACAAACTTAACTAACGGTATACAAAGATTTTTTTAATAAAAATTATCATTAATCAAACCGACCCAAACTAGGGTTCGACCGATTTTACAACAAGATTGAACCGCCAGCAAAATACGAACCGGTTTAAGCGACAATATTGAAATCGGGAAATCGGAGAAGACAATGGTGCCTACCAAGTTGCACAAAACCTTATTTGTTAACTAACAAAGCAAAGCTGCACAAAACCTTATTTGTTAACTGATTGTTAAGTCCCTCATCTATATACTTATTTTTGTAGTGATTTGCTTATATGTCGCGCTTACAGCGAGTTTCACCGTTTTTCGCTTACGTGTCAGCTCTAGAATTAGTTTCGACCACAAAAAAACCGTTTAACCTTGTTTTGCAATTACGTATCATTTCTTGATTGGTTATTATCTGATAACGTATAAAAAAACTTATAACAAACTGGTCTAAATTATTATGGTTAAATACTTAACTTCATTGTCAAATCAACCACTTTTCACTACTTCTCTCACAATTTTCAAAATTGTTTAACCTTTGCCTTCTTCTTCATTCTATCTATATAATATTTATAATGTATATACAAACAAATACAAAATATTGCTCAAAATACAAATCTACAAGAAAACGTTAAATTACTAATATACGTTATATAGATAATTGCTTAAAGAAAATTATGTTTGTCTTTGAAAAAATAAAAAAGGAAAGCTACAATTCATAACTAAAACCTAAACAACCTATATATAAAATCATGATTAATTTTAAATTATTATAGTTTAATGTTTAATTTCATAGTCAAAATTTTGGCTGTAAAAAGACTGTTTAGCCCTATTTTACAATTATGTGTCATTTTTTTATTGGTTCTTATTTCATGATGTGTAAAAAAAAAACTTAAAACAAACTGGTCTAAATTAGTAGGATTTAATGTTTAATTTTATAGTTAATCAAACTGTTTTTAAAATTATATATAACCAAAATTTTGAAAAAAAAATAACAAAAACGTTTTTTTTTAAAAAAAAATAAATTTATATCTCTTAGTGTTTACCATTTCTTATATTTCCGAAATTTAGAAAAAATCTAACAAAAATGAAAACTATATAAAAAGTAATGTAATGTCGTTTCAAAATAAATTAAAAAATTGAAATTTCAAAAAAAAAACTCTAACAAAAAAGTAAAAAAAAAAATATAATGTAATGATAGTATTTGTGATGTTTAAAACTTATAAAACATCTTTTGTACTAAAAAAATCATACTCCATGCACATAGAATAGTCATCAAAAGATTTCAAAACTATTTAAATTAAATTATTTGAATACTACTATGTTTTTATTTTACTCTCTTTTATTCTAAACTGTTTTCACGTTCATGTCTTCCAACATTAAAATACAAGAAAATCTAATAAATAAATATAGTCTAGAATAAAAATAAATGAATCCAAAATACTATTAAATTTTCAAACAATCAAATGGAAATCATATCAGTCCGCACAAGTCGCGGAAAAGTTAACTAGTTCTATGATTATTTCAACATTTATAAATATATAAAACCCTCGATCATGGGTTCATTAATAAGTTTAATATATGAATCGCAAATATATTGAGAAGTATGAAAACATGTATATATAAAGTGATTTCATCATATTGCTACTATTATACTATATATGGGGTGTTTTTTTAGAACACTCCGACGTCTAATTCATCAAACAAGAGAGGAAATAACCATGATTTTTGTGCATCAGGTCCGGAAAAAATTCGGAAAACAGAAATGACGGGTTAAGTGACATCAGATTCCAAAGAAGGAAAGATCTATAAAGTATCTGTTTATATGGTAAGCAAATTATAGTGACGCGAGAAGATTCCTCTATTGCTTGTAGATAACTTATAAAGGCTATAAATGTACAACCAACGATTACAAGTCTCTATAATTAATTACAAAGTTTCCAAATTTTTGATTTTTTTCGGCTGCAAGTAATTAAGGCGCTTGATTTGAAGAAAATATATTGTTTTTTTAAGGAATAAAACATCAATACTCTAGAATAAAAGGAAATAAAATCGAGTCTAGAAATCTGATTACACATTTTTAGAAATAAAAATTTAGTTAAATCAATTTAATTACAGATTTTGTTTGTTTCCATTGATGATTACCCTAAGAAAAAGGCAATACTAATACGTTTATAACTTTACACATGTAGGGTTTTGACCATCATATAACAAAAGGCAAGCAACTTTTTTTTTGGTTTGGAGAGAAGAATTAAACTTCACAATGTCTTTATCCCATTTTGCTATCTTTTGCATCGTCCTCGTTTCCCTCTTTGGACGTCATGAATGTAAGTACTTACATATATGCACATGTCCTTTTGGGGTTTTCTTTTTCTGTTGGTTTAAAGTTTAGGTTTTGTTTATCAATTTGCATCATTACCATTTGTGTTTAACGTCCTTTAGGTTTTGTTTATCAATTTTTCATCATTACCATTTCCATTTGTAATAACAATCATATCATAGTAATTTTCTTTTCTTTTTTTTTTATAATAGGTAGAATCATTGAGGGTCTTGAGGCAAGCAAGATAAATATATCACCGTGCTTTCCAGAAATTTGCGCGCCTGGCAATTTTAAGTGTTATTGCTGCCCCGGAAAGGTGAAATTCTGCACACATAGCGACGAAATTTGTGCAGAAGAATGTCTTTACAAAGCTTAATCGAGCATTCTCCTTCAAAGATTTAGCAATTATGAAGAGCATTTATAATATATATACGTGTTCTTCGTTTACGGTTTCTCGTGATATGAGTCTTTGTGACAAATACAAATATTAGTGACTCCAAATCTCCAATATTTATGCCATAGTTTTTGCGTTTATATAGTAATTTTGAAAAGCCACGCGCAAACAAACAACACGACCACCCGATACCTGAGGACAAGAAAAACAAACAAACAACACCAAGAAAATCAGTCAAATCAAGAGTTTTTTTTTTTTTTTATAGGTTTTAATTGATTTGGAAATCTTAGAATGGTTGGAAAATGGAAACTCCACGTAGGATTCGCTGATTTTTAATAAAAAAAAATTAAGTGGATTTGAGAATTGAATTTATATTTTTAATAATTCAATTTTCATTTGGTATTTTATCTCAGTTTAATAATCACGTACCGGTTTACTTTTTAAATCGAAAATGATACAGCTGAAAATATAAAAAAAAAAAAATCAATTCTAAGAAATATCAATTCATTTATTTTTAGACAATTGCCGTCTTTTTAAAAAGAAACAGCTTTATTGATATCACATCGATTTTACAAAAGCATCATACAATATGTCAGTATATAAGGAACGTAGAAAGATCATAATGGCAGCTGCCATTATTTACAACCATTGCATCATCTTTTAAATTCTTATCTTTGTCCTCTAGATTATTTCGCTTAGTATCCATCGTTTATGGCTAGTACTACTTCTTGTGATTTTGCTTCTCTAAACAGACCCTTAATCACTACCAAATTATGGATTACTAGCTACTTTAATTTGAGGCAGTCCCTTATTCGATATATAACGAAATTAGGGAATTTACCGCCTTGCGTAATTTCTTAATCAGAGCCATAGGCGTTCTCGTCAATCCTCTAAACCTATAAATGAAAATCATACAAAATATTTGATTAGTTAATTAAAACTTGTTGAACACTGGTTAAAACCCAAGAGCCAGATTCTACAAAATCGAGTCGACACTATACAAAGCCTAACCTTCTACAAAATCGAGTCAAGTATACTTTTAACTGTACTCTTGCTCTCTTAACTATACAAGAACCAAACACGTTCATAGATGAACGGAGAGACTTACTGAGAAAAATACACCAAATCGTTTTTAAGCATTGTCCATCACATACATCAAATCGTTTACCTACACATGATCAATAATCATAAATCAGCTCACTGTAACATAAAAAATACAAATCAAATCGTTGTAATAAAATTATGTACCTGAGGCGGCCAGATTTCTTTGATTTGATACACGCATTTGATTTGTTGGAAGGCGCTTAAGAGAGTGAAAATGGTAAAAACGCTTAGTGTAAATTTTTTGTCTAAGTATTGGCGGTCGTAGTATAAATTTAGGCTCCAAAATTAATATTTTGTTTTCCGCTTCGTAAAATTACGGCTTGGCATTAATAAAATGCGATAACAAAGTATTCCAGTCTAATTCACCTTCTTTAACAGCAGTTCACGAAAACGTGCTATCCTAATATGCTATCAATGTCCACTTTTTTTGTATTGAAGATTTCTAACATTTTTCTTACATATCTTACTTACCTGGAGATATATACGAGCGCATAAAACCGAATAAATCAAATTGTATTTTGAAAACAAAACCCGGTATAAAATCAGATGAAACGGTTTCTATACCAAACCAACGTAAACCATATTAAAATCAATTTAACTAAGAAACTGAACTGATTGGCTTAAAATGAGGTCCTAATCCAAAACGGGTTTATTGAAGTCAACAATGTCGACTTGGCACGATTTACTTCAACCGTCGTTGACTACCGGTTTAATCTCACCAAACCAAGGAACCTGGTCAATATTTGGAAAATGATCAAAATCAGATTTACTTTAACCGACGGAAAATGAAGAACATGCATGGCCGGAACTTTGCCGGAAAGTTAGGTCAACGCTGGTCAACAGTGGTTCTTGGTGGCCGTGAGTTGTAAACTCACTTTAAAAGGCTTGTTTTAAGAACATCATTCTTAACTAACGTATTACGTATTAGAGTAAATACCGGTTTAATGTATTGGTACAATCATGGTTAAGTTTTCTTTTGCTTTCCATGTATATATATTAAACTCTGTAATCTCATTTGTTCAATAATGAAGAAGATAATTTCCCTTAATATGGTATTAGAGCTCTCTGGCATGATCTTGATAATGAAAAGGATTGAAGACAAGCTTTAAACCTTAAAACTGTTGGATAAACTTCTAGTAGTTTCTAGTAGCTTATAGCCTAAGATATCTCATTAACAAGTAGGTTAAGAGATAAGAGGCAAAACCTTTAGGATTAGGAAATATTCTTCTATTAGGAAAAAGAAAACAGTGTTGTGTTTTACTTATATAAATAGCTTTGTTAAGTTGTGACAAAGATTAAGAGTTTTGAAGTTTAGGTTTTGAGTTATTTTCCTAAACATTAATAAAGAGAGTTTGTTATTCTTAAAGCTTAACTACTTTATTTGGTATCAGAGCTCAGCAAACAATATCAATCAAAACCCTAAGCAGATAACGAAGATCATTCGATACGAAAGGATGGGAGATATAGTTCTAGCGATTCAAACAAAGGAGACTATACCTTCCTCTATTCAATGTCCAATGCTCACAACCACAAACTACACCGTGTGGTCGATGCGGATGAGGGTCATGCTTCGCATACACAAAGTTTGGGATACAATCGAGCCTGGATCGGAGGACAACACGAAAAACGACATCGCAACAGGACTGATTTTTCAATCAGTTCCGGAGAATCTTATATTGCAAGTTGGCGGACAAGAAACTCCAAAGGCGTTATGGGAAGCTATTAAAACACGAAACTTGGGTGCAGATCGGGTAAGAGAGGCAAGGTTGCAAACTCTTATGTCCGAATTTGAGAGAATAAAGATGAAAGACGGTGATACGATTGATAACTTTGCGGGAAAGTTATCAGAGATAGCGTCTAAATCGGCAGCTCTCAGAGAAACAATTGAGGAATCACGGTTGGTAAAGAAATTCCTCAACAGTCTACCAAGGCAGAAATACATTCATATCATCGCTTCTTTAGAACAAGTTTTGGATCTAAAGACAACCGGATTTGAAGACATTATCGGCAGACTCAAGGCCTACGAAGAACGTATTTTCGATGAAGAAAATACCAACGAGACACAGGGAAAGCTACTATATGCAAATTCCGAACAGAGTTCGCGTGGCAGAGGAGGATACAGAGGACGAGGACGAGGTCGATCAAACTCTCAGTCTCAAACAAGAGAAAAGAGAGACATGTCCAAAATTGTATGTTACCGATGTGACAAATTCGGGCACTTCGCCTCAAAGTGTCCAGACAGACTTCAAAAGGCACAAGAGACCAACATCGCCGAAACAGAGGAAACAGAGGAAGAAGAAGCACTCTATATGCATGAAATCGTTTATCTAAACGAGGAAAACGTAATGCCTAAGAAATACGAGACTGGCACAAGCGAGAAAGGTGTATGGTACTTGGACAACGGAGCAAGTAACCATATGACAGGAGAGCGTTTTTTCTTCTCTGAGCTGAATGAAAGTGTCAAAGGAAGAGTAAGGTTTGGCGACGGCTCCTGTGTTAAGATTGAAGGGAAGGGATCGATACTATTTCAAGGCAAGACGGGTGAACAACAACTTGTGACAGACATATACTTCATCCCGGGCTTAAAGAGTAACATAATGAGTCTCGGACAAGCCACCGAGTATGGCTGTGATGTCAGGATGAGACATGACTATCTTACTCTCCACGATCCCAATGGACGACTTCTTGTGAAGGTACTTCGAGCTCCAAACAGACTTTACAAAGTAAACCTTCAGATAGGAAACCCAATCTGCTTACACTCAAAACTCGAAGAAGAAACTTGGAAATGGCACGCAAGACTCGGTCATATCAACTTTAAAGCCATAAAAGCAATGTCCGCACTCGAGATGGCAAGAGGATTACCGAAGTTAGAAGGTGTACAAGAAGTTTGCGAATCTTGTCTTGTGGGAAAACAAGCTCGGCAAGCATTCCCAAAAGCCACTCAGTACAGGGCTTCACAGGTCTTGGAACTACTCCACGCAGACCTATGCGGACCGATATCACCACCTACATGGGCGCAAAACAGATACATCTTTGTTATAGTAGACAACTATACAAGATATATGTGGAGCTTTCTGTTAAAAGAAAAGAGTGAGACCTTTGGAAAATTCAAAATCTTCAAAGAACAAGTGGAGAAAGAATTGAAAAAGGATATTATCACTCTGCGAACCGATAGAGGCGGTGAATTTACTTCCAAGGAGTTCCAAGATTTTTGTGAACAAACAGGGATCAGACGTCATCTGACAGCACCTTATACTCCTCAACATAATGGGGTTGTTGAGAGGAGAAATAGGACCTTGATGGAAATGACCAGAAGCATTCTAAAGGCCATGAAAGTTCCAAACTTTCTATGGGGAGAGGCGACAAGGCATTCAACATATCTAATTAATAGAACTCCCACAAGAGCACTGAAGAATCAGACACCATATGAATGCCTCAGAAACAGAAAACCAAGCTTGGAACACCTAAGAGTATTTGGGTGTCTCGCGTATGCTAAAGTGGAACCAGTTAACTTGAGAAAACTCGATGACTGATCTAGAGCCCTAGTTCACCTTGGAACAGAGACTGGATCCAAAGCTTATCGACTTCTTAACCCGGTTACCAGGAAGATTGTGGTCAGTCGTGACGTAATTTTTAAAGAAGAAACTTGCTGGAATTGGAAGGGAGCCGATAAAGACATCAGTTTCGAACCAGGAATGTTCCGTATGACTTGGGGATCGATAACAGATAATGGACATGGACCATTCACGATCGATGACACTCAGAGAGATAACGAGACGGAGACACCAGCTCATAATCACGACGATGAGATTATCGAGCCAAACGAGGAAGAAACAGAACAGAGTCCTGATGAAGCTGAACAGAGTCCCGATACAGAGCAACCTCAACCGAGACGCTCCACTCGTACAAGAAAACAACCAGGTTATCTCGAAGATTTCGTAATGTTGGTTGAGAGAGAAAGCGAGATGCTCCTCTTATCAATTAACGGCGAACCAACAAGCTATCATGAAGCAAAAGATGTCGAAGAATGGACTAAAGCTTGCTTAGAAGAGATAAACTCGATTAACAAGAACAAGACATGGGAACTTGTGGAGAAACCCATAGGAGCAAAGGTTATTGGTCTTAAATGGATATTCAAGATAAAAAGGAACGCAGATGGATCAATTAACAAGTTTAAGGCTCGTCTCGTCGCCAAAGGATACGTACAACAATCGGGAATTGACTTCGACGAAGTTTTTGCACCAGTAGCTCGCATTGAAACGATTCGGTTACTTCTAAGCTTAGCTGCATCAAAAGGATGGGAGATCCATCACCTGGATGTCAAAACGGCATTTTTGCATGGAGAGCTAAACGAAGAAGTTTTTTGTCGCAACCTGAAGGCTTTGAAAGGAAGGGAGAAGAACACAAAGTGTTTAAACTTTCAAAAGCATTGTATGGGTTACGTCAAGCTCCGCGAGCATGGAATACAAAGCTAGATCAAATCTTAAAGGGAATGAAGTTCAAAAGATGTTCAAGAGAAAGCTCCGTATACCGCAAGGAAGAAGAAGATGATCTTCTAGTTGTAGCCGTATACGTAGACGATCTATTTGTAACAGGAAACTCGGCGAAGCTCATTAGCAAGTTCAAAGCAGGAATGTCCTCTCAATTCGAGATGTCAGATCTTGGTAAACTTACATACTATCTTGGGATGGAAGTAAGTCAAACTGAAGATCAAATAGAAGTGAAAGAAGAAGCATATGCTCGCAGAATCTTAAAAGAGGCAGGATTAGAAGATTGCAACCCAACTCACATACCGATGGACTTCGGATTGGTATTGTCCAAAGGAGAGGATGAAGAAACAGAGATTGATGCCACCACATATCGAAGAAGAATTGGGTGTCTAAGATATCTCATTCACACCAGACCTGACCTCGCTTTTTCAGTCGGAGTTTTGAGCAGATTTATGCAAAGCCCCAAAGAATCTCACGGGAATGCACTAAAACAAGTTTTGAGATACCTTCAAGGAACTATAAGTCACGGTCTTATCTTTAAAAAAGGAGGAACTCAAAAGATTGTGGGCTATAGCGACAGCTCTCATAACGTTGACCCTGATGATGGAAGAAGCACTACAGGTCATGTCTTCTACTTTGGAGAAGCTCCCATTACTTGGTGTTCACAAAAGCAGGAAAGAGTGGCCTTATCTTCATGTGAAGCTGAATTCATGGCCGCAACTGAAGCCGCAAAACAAGCTATATGGTTACAGGACTTACTGAGTGAAATCACCGGAAAGAAGCATGAGACAGTAGTGATTCGAATCGATAACAAATCAGCGATTGAGCTTACAAGGAATCCAGTCTTTCACGGTCGAAGCAAGCATATCCATAAGCGTTATCACTTCATTCGGGAATGTGTTGAAGAAAACCAAATTATGGTCGAGCATGTACCAGGAGAAGAACAGTGTGCAGACATTCTCACTAAAGCACTTGCACGAATCAAGTTCAAACAGATGAGGACATTGATTGGAGTACAAGATTTGTCAGAAAACTACTTGAAGCTTAAAGGGGTGAATGTTGGATAAACTTCTAGTAGTTTCTAGTAGCTTATAGCCTAAGATATCTCATTAACAAGTAGGTTAAGAGATAAGAGGCAAAGCCTTTAGGATTAGGAAATATTCTTCTATTAGGAAAAGGAAAACAGTGTTGTGTTTTACCTATATAAATAGCTTTGTTAAGTTGTGACAAAGATTAAGAGTTTTGAAGTTTAGGTTTTGTGTTATTTTCCTAAACATTAATAAAGAGAGTTTGTTATTCTTAAAGCTTAACTACTTTAAAAACTTACCTTGAAGATCAAGTAAGAAAAGTTTGAAAGACATTTCGAAGCTCATGCAAGGCTTGAGCTACAACTTGGGAAGCTGAAGACAAGACTGAAGAGTCCTCACAATAAAAAGAATGGGTTAGAGACAAGAAGAGTCGATCAAAAGACGTGAAAAGGGGTGTTTTTGAGACTAGAAAACTTTAGATCATATCTTTTATTGCTAGAATAACTTTTAATTAGAGTCATTCTAGTGAAGTTATTTTAGATTTTTCAGGACTTACTGTTTTATAAAATTTATATTGTAACAACAGTCAATTCCCGAAAACCGAAAATAATGTAAAACATTGGTTTAGGCAAAAATATGATGCTCTAAGATGATTA
The DNA here is from genome assembly GCF_000478725.1 of Eutrema salsugineum. Lineage (NCBI taxonomy): Eukaryota > Viridiplantae > Streptophyta > Magnoliopsida > Brassicales > Brassicaceae > Eutrema > Eutrema salsugineum. Next base: position 4,282,309 of record NW_006256858.1, read on the forward strand.
TCTAGGGGTCCTAATCATATAAATTTGGGATTTGTTCGGTTTGCCATTAATCGTTCTACAAGTTACAAGTTACAACGAGAATGCCCTATTTAAAACCTTATAGAACTTTATCCTACTTCTCAATCATCATCGTGATAAAAGAAATCAACTCTAAATCGGGACTTTACCTAAATCAAAAGGAGTAGTCAATCAAAGAATCACAAACTCCACAAACTCCTTCAAGGAAAACTCTTATTATGAAAATCACAACTCACCTTAAAAGTAGGAAGGGACATTTACCTGATCAAAAGCGGAGAAATTAAAAACGGCAAACTTGGTTTCTGCAATACCTCTATTTTTCCTATTAGAAAATGAGTTATTTAAAGATGTGGTTAGAACACAATTAGGCACGTAGAGATCGGTCTAGTGTAAGATATAGACATAAGCAAAAGAAGAATGAACTTACCATTGCTGCTAGACCAATGTCAAAATTTAAACACTGCGCTGTTTTGATGTAACATGAGGTATAAGAAACTGTAGAGACAAGTCAATCTAGTAGTTGGAGATGAAATACATACCTTCATGAAGATCTCATTCTTTTTCTATGCAGGAGTTTGAATACTTTATTCATAAAGTCTCAACCTAGATAAATGCAGAGGACTGGATACTCAAAATCTATCATAACATATTTGCTCTAGAAGATGCAGGAGTTACAGAGTTTATTCCAATCGGAAGTGGATATATATACCACATGCTATCTTGGACCAGCAATATGTAGAGTTTAAGCAGATAACTGAATCATAGACAAAAGTTATTAATTCCCATCAATATGCAAGCACTATATAAAATAAGTATTTCATGTTATCTCAACAAGATAAGATATAGAGCTTATACAGTGACTCAAATTTCTCATTCTTTGGAGCCGGCCCTAGCTAAAGCTCATAAAGCCTTAGTTTTAGACGCCAAAATTAATAAAATTATTTAGAGCAGCAAATTTAACATAAGTTCTTTCATGGTATATTGGTTAGCACATCCTTTTTTATCAAACAACTCAGGTTCTTGTCTCTTACATGTGTCTATATATTTTTTTTTTATATTTTGTTTTAGGTAATAAATCTATTAGAACCGGTATTTAGAGACATAATCACTATATATGTGCAGAATATGTACAAAAATTTAAACTTTTCAGTCTTGGGACCTGTATAATTGGACGAGCTTTTTCAAAACCAGATCTAAGAAGAATATTGAAATTCAAAAATATTACAACATCGTTGAATATTTTATCAAGCTGTCATGACTAGGAATAGAGGTTAGAAAGATATTTGAATTAATTCTCAATCTCGAGACACTAGGCTTCATTCTAGTAAGATGAAAGTTTTAGCAGATAGTTTAGTTGAATTTTCAAACCTCATAACACCATTTGAAATTTTGAACACCATTTGAATAAGTAGTTGTTCCTCCATCGATTGGCAGATTAGTGAGAAAATAAACACAGAATATATAAAAAAGGCAGTTGGGGCATACATGATTTTGACTAATTTTAGGCATAGTCACAAAAACTATCTTATGAACGTTTTGTTTATCAAATTTGGTAAAGAAGAGTGCTTGGGCTAAATCAAAAGCACAGTTACCACTTATTGTTTGCATTCGATATAATCTACGTATTAAAATGAACCAAATATTATTTTCTTTTCTTTTTGTGTATCACTTATGTTGTACATAAAATGATAATGCAGAAATGGATGCTCACATAGCTTGTACAGAAGAGGACCTATTTTTTCCCAACAACTGGTATCTGTTTCAGTGCACAACGATTCTTATGAAATTCTTCTAAAAATCTGAATGATAGACACATATGGATCAAGAAAAAAAAACAGACATTAAGATTGGTAGGTTAAATAATATATCATACAAGGTATGGTGTAATAGTAAATACCTACAGATATGTATTGATACACCACTCCAAACATTACTAGTATGACCACAATCCAAGAGTAAAACCAAAAAAAGCATCCAAAACAAGTTGAGAAATGGTGGAAGTATTTCATCTCGAATTATACACTTTATCATTGGGTTAGTTACTACTTACTAGGAGATCCTAAACGCTCTGGTAATCCAATATCAAGGTCAAACTTGAAACTAATTCTTCCCCAAACCATTTCGTTTTCTCCATCTAAAATCTAATTGATAAATTATTATTTCAAGCCACCAACTACGACTTCCATTGGGTTGAAATATCTAAAAAGAATTCAATTTGAAGAAGATAAATTGAAGAGAATAACATAAATATAGAAATGTGAGAGGTATTTAAGAAACAACAATACAATACAAGATGGTGTGCAAATAACAAAAAGTAATACATGTTGGTTTAGAAGAGCATTTATAGAGAAAAAGACTACTTCTGAGGTTTACAAAGAGTGTTTTTGAGTGATAATATCACAAGATCCCATTTTGGAGAAGCTTTTCTCTATTACTCATCGAAGGTGCTCAAGAAACCACCAATGAAACCAGCTCCATTGCAGTCCCCACACAACACCTCCTTCTTACCTCTGGCCACAAGAAATTAAAACTAGAAATGAGTTTTTTGTGTTTTGGAGAAGGAAGAAGAAGAAGAAGAACAACAATAAAAGAGGAAAGATGTTGCAAACCTGCAAAGCCAACAGAGCGCACCAGCTTTAAACTGCCCATTAAAATGATCAATCAAATTCACACCACCTCCTTTGCATTGAGAACATGCCACACAACCTTTGAAAACATTTTAAAAACAAAATCTTTGTCAAATTACTACAAATTCAGTTGTACAAACTAAAGAGATTATAAGCATTTACCGTTGCCTTCACAATTTTGACAAAGTATGCTGTTCGTTTTAGGTGTCTGAGTACCGTTTGTGGCCTATTGTTAGATTCCAAAAGATGAGATTTTTAGTTATGAAATGTTGAATTGGAGTAAGAACACTTGGTAAGAAAGGAACAGAGTATTGTGAAAAGAAATCTAACCTGAATCTCAAAACTTTTGGATTTCGAAGTCTGATGCAACACTTCTCTCTTCGGAGCCAAAGACGAGTTCTTATTATCACCAATTAAGAAGAAGCGAGTAGTTTTAGGGTTTTTGCTGGGAGATTGGAGGCAAAAGGTAGGAGGAGAAGCGAAGAAGCAGAGTGAATTCGCCATTTTTTTTTATTTTCTGATTCTTCTTACCCACTCGATAGCAGATAAGATGCTGCTCTCTATCTCCCCACTCTGTTTTTTTTGGTTTTTGTGTCTTTTACCAAAATACCATTTTCTTTACCCGCTTTAACCAATCCAAACCGGAACTAATTATTATATACCGGTTTTGTTGGGCTATATGTCTTGTGTGGATATCTTAGGGCGGTAAAAGACCCAACACAATGGCCTAGAAATCTAGAATAATGTCTCTCACAATAGAGATCTTAGGAAGAAGAAATGGAGCCTTAAAACCAGTGTTTAAGTTCATTTGTAGACAAGGAAATATGTGTATTGAATCCTTGGCAAGGAAGATCATTAGTTATTTACTAAGCTGTTTTAGATTCATGTATCCAACCATTGGTTAAATACTTAAATCCAATGGTGGAGAAAGAGAAACAGCTCTTTGTTTAAGTATTTAAGTTAATGAAGGTTTGATTTGAGGTTCAAACAAAAAAAGAGAAGCGCTAAACGTTTTAAAGGCGGTTTATAGTAAAACACAGGCCTAGAATCCAGGACCGTCACTGTATCCAAGTAGCCGAGAAGGCCACGAGTCACCTGCGCTAGCATACCTTGGACACGGCTTGCTCACATTTGAGCTACTATACATCATTGGCGCTTGTGTCTGCACACGCCCTGTCATGTCTGAAGTATCTTGTGTCTGTAGATCGGGTGGCAAAGGAAGGACAAGAACTGTGGCACCAGGAGGAGTTGCAGCAGATTGTTGAAAGCCGGCGCCTTGGAAAATTGGAAGTCCTGGAAACTGAGATGCGAGTTCGGGATGTTGTTGATAGTGATGATGGTACTCAGGTGCAGGAGAGGTGTTCAAGTCGGGTTTAGACTGATTCGCTCTTGCTTCTATCTCGTTTTGTAGTCTAGAGATCTCAGTCTCAAGCACTGATGTTTCTTCCTTCAGCTCATTCTTCTCTGTGGTTACCTACACACAGTTTCCATCACAGAGACTATTAAAACTATTGAGACAAACATCTTGAAGAATCATTGTTTAAAGCAATGAATCAAGGTTACTATAAGAAGAGAACAAGAGGGCTTACGTAGTTAGATTCAGAGAGGAGAGAAGTGTGCTCCTTTCTAAGGGACTCAATCTGACCAAACACGTCTTTCAAGAATCGAGTAGCTTCGCAAAGAATGGAGGCTTTACCACTGTTCTGCTGATTCAGTTCTGAGAAAAAAGAAAACTTTCCTGGTTAGAGATATCACAAACAGTAACACCATCTTATTCACAATTTGACCAGTCAGATTTCACTAACATTTCTATTTGCACAATTAGAGCCCAACACAAGTAATTGTTCATTCAAATCTATGGAAACAAACTTGGATTGCAAAGATGTGAAATTTACCAAGTGTATCTGCTAATTCGATGAAAAGCTCATTCAAATGCTCGCGTTTAAGCCTCTCCCGAACAGCCTTGTTAATCCTTTTGGGTACTTTACCTTTTCTAGACCTGTTGTAGCCAAAGATCCAAAGATGAACAATTTTATACACGAATATACACACACAAAAAAACCCATTTTCTTTTTTTTTTATCGGATGTCCCCGAAGGGACAAAAAACCCATTTTCTATCTCAGAAAATTCTCACCTTTCATCTACAGAAGCATTCGCTTCATCAGTCGATGTGGAAGGAGTTTTCGACCCCATCTTCTTGCTTTATTCTCTGTCAAGTCACCTGGAATTTAAAGAGAAAGGTGACTGATTTAAAAACAACCCAAATTGATGATTCTACTCTTATAATGAATGAAACTGACAATTCAATTAACCCCTAATGTCAAAACACAAAACCCACCAAGAAACTTTGGGAGCAGAAAAACAAAAACTTAAAAAAAAAAAAAAAAACATAATGGTTGGTCGTGTGATTTTGATTCCTCAAAAACTTAAAAGGTTCTGTTAGATCCTCACTTTATCACCATATTCTTTGTCAAATAAAAAAACAGTGATGAATTACTACACAAACAAAATACGGCTAACTTCTTCAAAAACGAAAGCTTTAAATCGAAACAAGTCAGAGAAATGAGAAATCTACCTCTCTCAGGCCAAGGCGGGAAGATATTTCCTTCAACACTGGTGATATTTTCTATCGGAAATTGTTTGAAGATCAGAGTTATTGTTTCTCTAAAAGCTACGAGAGATTCAGAGAGGGATTTGATAAATTGAGGAGTGAAATTGGAAGGAAACAACACCAAAAAAAGGATAAAAATGAAAAGAAGAGAGGAGGGCGTGTGGAGGCGCGTGGAGAGCATAGAGGAAGTGGTGCGTGTAAATGGGACACGTGAGCTCGACATGCGCCTTTCGCTTTTCCACTTTCGTCGTCTTCTATTACGTTGCGTGCCACTAAGCTCATCGATTATTTACACGTCATTCTAATCTTACATTAAAAAAAATAATAATAATAATAATCGAGTGGAGTGATTTTGATTATTCAGGTAAAGTTGAGTGTACCATTTTTAACCCTTTTTTTGTCGTCGAGTGTACCTTTTCTAACCATTTATGAAATTTCTACCGATTGTATAAAAATCTTTAGAATAAAAAACTGTAAGTACACAGAAAATTAGAATTCGTTCCAAAAAAAAAACATTTATGGCCGGTTTTTGACTTTTAAGTTTTAACGGAGAGGCGTGTGGGGGTCCACCTGATGGATTACGAAGGCATGAAAATGGTCCGTCTAGAGTTGATGACGTCCGTCTTCCGCCGCGGCTGGCGTGTGCCTCCCACAAACTCTTGTTGATTTATTTATTTATTTTATGGTCCATATATATCCTTACCATTTAAAAATTTATATTTATATTTATATTTTAGATATCTATCTATCTATATATTCATTTGTATAGTGATTTGCTTATGTGTCGTGCTCATAACGAATTTAACAGATTTTTGTTTACTATCAACTTCAGAGAGAGTTTCGGCAGTAAAATGATCAATTAACCCCAATTTGCAATTACATATCATTTTTTAATTGGTTAATATGTAATAATGTGTAAAAAAAAAAACTTAAAATAAATCAGTTTAAATTATTATGGTTTAATGTTTAATTTCGTAATCAATCAAACCATTTTTAAAATTATATAAAACTAAAATTTAGAAAATTTTTAACATAAACCTTTTTTTTAAAACAAAAAATAGAATCTATATCTCTAATAGAATGGTATATAAAGCTCATTGATCATTTTTAAAAAATTAGATCTAGGTTAGTGTTTTTGATAACTATGATATATAGGTTAGTGTTTACCATTTTTTATATTTCCGAAATTTAGGAAAAAAAATTTAACAAAAATGTTAAAAGAAACAAAAAATAGAATCTATTTAAAAATTAATGGATAGTCGTTTCAAAAAAAAAAATCAAAAATTAAAAAATATGTATATATATAATAAAAAATTTAAATATATATATATATATCTAACTAATAGAATATCGTTTTAAAAAAAAAATCATATCTAACTAATGGAATTCATTTATTACCGATTGGTTTTAAAAGTCCAGAAAACTTAATAAAATAAAATTGAAATTCATTTTTGTTTTGAATGTGTTTTGTGACTTTTGTCCAGCTTTTGAAAACAAAATTCCGAGGGCGATGTTGTAATAATTTTTTTTACTAGTACACCGAGATAGTAAATAGTGCTCCGTCAGGAGTAATACAGTGTATTTACTACGATGTCACGTGACATATTTACCTAAAACGAAGTCGTTTTTCTTATCACTACCCAATTCGAATCTGACGAAACTGAACCCTAAAATTCTGGCAAAATCGATTTCTTCTTACTTAGCTTCCTCGACATCGAATTTATCAGAATCGCTGCCGCTTTGTACTTCGCCGCCGGAGCCGTCGTTTTTTTTCTTCTTCTTCTGAGCATATCAAAGAACACGAATTCGAGCTCAGTGATAAGTCGTAACTGGTAATGTTAGTTTACAAGCTACTTCTCTATATCTCGATATTTAGAATCGAGACCCTCTGCTTTTGATGTGATTTTTTTTTCTATTATATTTGACTGTGTACACCACTTGTTCGATCATTTGCCTCTAAGAACTAATTAACTTTTTGAAAAAATCTGTGAATTGATTATGCATAATCGCAACTGTATTTGGAGGTTCATGTTTTTGATGGATTTTGGGAAGCAATCATAAGCACTAACAAAATTAGGTTCAGAAGATTCTGATTAATATGTGATTTTATGCTATGATCGTTATAATTTCATATGTAATCGATTGTTTATTGCACCTACATCTCTAGAACTAATGGTAGAAGAAGATTGGCATTAGTCAAAGTCTGAGTTTTTTTCTTCGTTTTAATTCTGTTCAGCAATGATGATGATCATGTGATGGTTCTTGCTGTCCTGAGCCAGTAAGTTCGCGGCGAAACAGAAAGTAGACGCATTTCATTTTATTACAAGCTTCCTCTGTCGGAATGGAAACTACTCAAAGAGATGAGCTTGCAAACTTCTTAAATGTTCTTCCCCCTGTGGATTTCTGTTGTGTTTATGGTTCGACGTTGCACCCAAATAACCAAGATAAGGTATTTATCTTCTCTTGGAACTCTGTGTGATAAGCTTTCCTGTTTCTGATGCGACCTTTGCTCTTGCAGTCTAAAATGGTGGACTATATCCTTGGAGTCTCTGATCCCATGCAATGGCACTCTGAGGTGAGTCTCTGAAGAGAGCTGACAAAACTTTTATTATAAATCGTTGGATTAGAAGCTATGTAATCCCATGGATCCTAATTGTTGTCATTATGTGAATCAAGAATCTGAAAATGAATTCAGATCACTATGCTTCATGGATGGTTCACCTTGGTGGAGCCAGGCTGGTATATTTCTCTCTATATCACATACTCTTGCATTGCTTATACAGCTTAAACACTAAACACACACTTTCTCTTTCCTAGAACAGATTACGAATGTTGCAGATAAAGTAGGAGTTGGAGTTCACTTCAATCCATTTGTCAATTGGAACGACAGGGTAAGAGCTATCCCAAGAATCTGTAGGATTTTCAAAACATAATGAACAATCCAGTTTTGGTAATCCACGCTTGTATTTCTATATCTCATATGTTTACATTATGCTCAGGTTGTTCATATTTTATGTAATTTTAAGCCATTTTTCTTGCATGATTTACTTTCTCTGTGAAGCTCTTTGCAGAAGCTAAAGTATGGGGTTGTTCGGATGCATGAACTAGTACAGGACATACTGGACTGGGACAGATTCTACTTGAGTGGCCGTTTACAAAAACCGGTACGTCAGTTGCTTGGTCTTCTTACTGATAGCCGTGGATCATGAGATGTTTTACCTTTGGTTGCAGGTTCATTTACTTGTTGATAATCTGGACATAGAAGATGTGAATTCCGTTAATAAGAAAGCCGCAGTAGCTGCAGCCCTTCTTCTCTTGCCATCAAAATTCACCGAGGTTAGGTTTTTGTTCAATGCTTATAAATTTTGAAGTTTTATGAGACTGTACACTATATATCTCACAGAACTCTTACGCAGGAAGATCTATACGCCAAAATATGCAGCCTTTCTTACATGGGTGACTTGCGCATGTTGTTTGCAGAGGACACTAATAAGGTGAGAGAACCCTGTCCTGTTCTTGAGTACATCACATAGCGAAAATTATTATCAGAACATGTAAATTACTTACTTTTTGGGGATGAAAAGATTTCTGATCCATAAGTTCGACTCCTATGCCTTTTAGGTGAACAAGATTGTAAAGGGACAATTTGATCTTTTCCAGTCAATGTATAAGCCCTTTCTTGAAGAGTGTGAAACCAAAAACTTGCTGAGATCCTCATCTACTGAAGCTAGTCAAGCTAAATTAGTTCAGGTAGACACTGTTTATATAGCTCCATGGATATATATATATATATTGGCTGAATCTTGAGATTCTTTGAGTCATTGTTCTGATATTGATCCTTAACCAACTTGTGGGGACAGGACTCTAGCCTCTCAGCATCACGCTCTCTGGTCTCTTCTCTTCCCGCTTCAGTAAGAAGCCAAATGGGGAAGTTACTTGGGGAGAAGAAAATCTTGAGTGAGACCGGTATCAACTCTGATCTCTCTCGTTCTCTTTCTCTCTCAAGTTATATGAGGATCCTATAAAAGGAAACTGAGGGATGGTTGAACTGGTATATATATGTATAGGTAGAGTATTGGGAGAAGTTTGTATAGGCTCAAGAGAAGAAGCAGCGAAATGTATGGAGAAGGTAATGAAGCGAAGGGTAATGGTCTCAAGCGCAAGACAAGCTGTGTCGGGTTTCTTGGCTGCTGGAGCTATCAATGCAACTTTGTATCTTTCTCAGAAAATGCGCAAAGCTTGGAATTCTCGGTCATGACTTTGCCAAAAACTCCCCACGATAGTCTAGATGAACAAGTTGAAGAAAGTAGATCTTGCCAGCAAATGTTGATCATTCTTTCTTTTTTTTCTTCTTTTTTCGTTACTATGTCTTCCGATGATCTATAGAAGCAAATAAAAAAATCTCTTTGAAGCTAGCGTTGCTAATTTTAAAAATTTTCATAGAAGTTTTGTATTCAGACTTTTATCAGGAAACGTTTTAGAAGTTTGTAATTTACGTACTTCTTAATTAGTTTGTTATAATATAATTTTGTAGTAGATTGTCTATGTTTAGGAGTTCATAGAAAATGTATAGATAATTTTTTTTTCTATATGATTTTTATTGATAAATGCATTTTAGTCTGTCTTGTGATATTTTGTATGGGAAGTTTTGGGTCCTATACAACGAATATCCAAGTGGTTTATGTTTCACTATATCAATATCAACTAATACAAGTTTTTAGTATATAGAATGCGATCTATATTGATCAAATTTGCTACTACAAGTGTAGTTAATCCAGTCACGAACCCGATTATATATAGTTACTGGGAATCGACTTTCCAATTTTTCTTTTTGTTTTTTACTGTAGCCAAATATTCATGTTGTGTCCTCAGCTCTTTATTTTAGGAATCCTCACGGCTCAAATCTGGGATTCATGACATCACATAGGCTGGGCGTTCGGTTTTTCGGTTCGGGTTCGGTTGGATTTTTCGGTTATCGGTTATTTCGGTAATTGAATTTTAGCACCCATATGAAAACCGATATAATTTCGGATTTTTTCGGTTCGGATTTTGCCGGTTTCGGATCGGTATGGATGCTTGATTTTGAATCCGATTTTCAACCGAAAATTAACGGTTATCCGAATTTAACCAAAAAAACCGATTAACCCCGAAAATTATCGGTTATTTGAAACCAAATTATCCGTTCATAACCATTTTAACCCGAAAGATACAAAAAAAACCAAGTACAACAGCAAAAACTTTAACCAAAAAGAGAAAAAAAATGACAAATGAAAGCACATATGTAAGTTCAAACTTCAAACTTCAAAGTTTCAACATCCAAATTCCAAAATCCAAAGTTCCAAACACAAATGACAAATCCATTATTCCAAACTCTAAATAAAAAGATAGAAAGTTGCATAAGCAAACAACCAATCAACCAAAGTTCAGATTTCTAAAATGAAAATAAGATAGAGATAAAGTAGCATAAGAGAACGGAACCAAAAGCATTCGCCGAAGAGAAAGAACCGAAGAACATAAGCATCCACATTTTGCAGCTTGATGAAGAAGAACCTTGTAGTCTGAAACTTAAACGATGCATTTTGTAAGTCATAACTCATATTCTCATAAGAATTGAGAAATGAGAACTGATAAGTGATACCTTTTACCGTAGAAGACATCAAAATCCTCTAACTCCAAGAGTTGTTTCCACTTTCCACTATTTGTTATGAAACTCTACAACAAACACGAAAACATATAGTGATTAGTGATTACTGATTAGTGAATATTGAATAACAAGTTGTCAAGTACAAAACCCACTATATTTAGTCATTTACCTTTTTGATTTCATCTTGTATTTCGATCTCTGCCATCAGTTGCTTAGTAGTTGTAACTGAACCCTTTTCAGTTAAATGTATAGAGCATTTAAGCCACTGCTCTGTGCACATAAGCACCTCAATCATATAATGTGTAAGACAACTTTTATATGGATCAAGAATACGACCACTTGTGCTAAAAGCGGATTCAGATGCAACAGATGTCACCTGCATTGCTAGCACGTCTCTAGCTATCTCAGACAGAATAGGATACTTCACAGCATTGCGATGCCACCAGCCTAACACACTCCACTCTGTTCCCTTCATAACCATAGGATTCTCAACCTTCTCTTTCAAATAAAGCTCAAGCTCATCACTAGCATCCTGAATCCCATTTTCATTAACCATTTCTCTGTAAAGATTGTCGATTCTTTCATACCCACCACTACAAGTTTCTTCATCTAAATCCACCTCAAACTGATCTTGATCACTCTGAGATGATGGGCCAGCTGAATGAGACTGAGACGCACCAGTAGAACTAGTCTCGGGTTTGCTTAAAACAGAAGTATACTCCTTAAAAAGATTCTCTAACACTTTTGTGACTGATTTTTGAAGCTTAATGCTTTCTGCACTACCCTTTCCGTAGACCATCTCAAAACACATCACAGCAAAATGCATTTTTTTCCTAGGATCAAGCACACTAGCAATAATCAACAGCCGGTTAATTTTCTTCAGACCTGCCCAATACTTGTCAAACTTTTGCCTCATTGCAACTGCCTTCGTTTGCAAAGTAGAATCCGACTCCTTACACGAGTTAATGAGATTCTTCTCAATAGTACAAATCTCATTATACCAATAGCATGCATTAACCCGATTAGAAGCAGAAACCACCAGTGTAGATTCATAAAAAATTTTGAGAAACTTTACCAACCTGGAAACCGCATCCCAATCAGTGTCACACGGAGGGCCAACCCTTTTTTGTCCGTCTTCATTCTCAGCAAAGTGATCAACGTACAACTTATCTTCAAGCTGCATCTTATCGACTGCCACCCTAAACTTCATAGCTCTTGTTAACATCAGATATGTGTTGTTCCAACGAGTTTTAACATCTAAACTCAAGCTACCTCTGCTCATCTTACCACTGTCAACTTTCAGCTCAAAAGACTGTAATCGAGCAGAAGAGCTTCTCACATAGGCCACACCATTACGAATAGCAGAAATATTCTCATCCACGGCTTGCATACCATCTTGTGCAACTAAATTGATGATATGAGCTGCACACCTCATGTGCATGAACTCACCACCTAAAACCAAAGCATTTTCTCCCACCTTTTTGAATTCGTCCTTGAACTCCCTGAGACCTGAGTTGTTAGCCGTAGCATTATCCACTGTGATGGTAAAGATCTTCTTTATATTCCACTCAGCCAAGCAATCGAGAAGACATGTTGCTATAGTCTTCCCTTTGTGATCCGAGACATACTTAAACCCGATTATAAGCTTTCGCAAACACCAATTTGCATCAATGAAATGAGCAGTTACGACCATGTAGCTGTTACCTGTGTTTGGAGCAACCCAGATATCAGTGGTTAGAGAGACCCTTCTATTGCCAATCATCTTCTTCATTTCTTCTTTCTTCCTCACATACATTGCAACTAAATCCTTTGTTGTTGTCCGTCTTGATTGAGGATTGTGAAGCTTCACCTTTTGGCAGAAATGTCTCCACGCTAGACTCTCAACAAATGATAGAGGCAGCTCTCCCAAAACAAGTAGTTCATTAGTAGCCTCATGAAAAACATCTTCAGAAACTTTACCAAACTTAACAGTACCTTCTCTGCCCTCTCGTTGCAAAACAGCCTGGTTTTTTTGCACTTCCTGCCACACCGTGAACTGCTTACACTTTTCCAGATGGTTCTTCAAATTGGTTGTACCATTAACCGATGGGCAGCTAAATTCCCTTCCACAGTAGTGACATTTGCAGCGATCATGGTCATTCTCAAGCCTTGTGTAGTGATCCCATACGAATGATCTTGTGCAAAGCTGCTTCTTGGGTTTAGATGATGCTTCACTTCCCCGTGGATTGTTTTTGGCTTTTCTTTTTCCAGGTTGTGCAGTGGCGTCGTCGGCATCAGCAGCCACCGTTTCTGCGCCTTTGTGTGTATTTGTGTCATCCGGAAATGCAGAAGAATCCATCTGCCAAATAAAAATTTGAAAACAGCAATAAGAAAACGAAATCAGATGAAGACATGAAGTGAAGAAATGATGTCTGCTTACTATAATCGAGTCTGTTAACTAAATCGAAAATAGAAACGAAATTAAACGAAATACATACCTGAGAATGCGAGTGAATGCCTGAATTTTCAGAAGGAGGATTATCATTTTGCAGAGAAGAGGCGAGTGGATTGAGTATGGTTTTTAGGGCTTCCAGTTTTGCGGCTTGATTAAATCGCTTAAGAAGGGGAATACGATAAGGTTGAATCGATATTGACGCTTCGAGAATCGAGTGAATTTAGGATGTTTTGAACAGAATTTGGGAAAAAATGAATCTCAGAATCTCGAAGTGAAAATGAGATATGGGAAGAAGATCGGATTCGGATATGTTTTCGGATATCGGGTTTTATCCGAACCGACTCAATAACCGAAAATTCTAAAAAAACAAACCCGATCGGTTATATCCACAAAACCAAATGTAAACCGAAGTGCTTTTTATCGGATCATATCGGTTCGGGTTTTCGGATTCGGGTAAAAAGCCCAGGCCTAACATCACATGTAAAAAAATAAATAACACTCATTTTTAAGATTAAAACTTCACGGATCAAGGTCTGAATTTATTATTAAGTCATATGTCAAAAACAAAAAAATAATAATATTCAACAGTTAAAGCATTTATATATATACTTCAAATGTGTATATTTATAAAAAAATAATAATAATAATAATCAAAACACATGTATGAGATTTTGATATTTATAAAAAACAACCCCGTGACTAGTTGAAGGTTGACACTATTAATCGTACATTGCTAACTTTAATGTAATTTTTACTACGGGGGACCAATTTTTCACGTTTTCCGTACGATAGCATTCGATTCTCTATACCCATGTGCTCTAGAACTTACCCCAACAATACGATTTTTACTTGTTTGAATCTCTGTTCTTATAATCAGAGCCGGCCTTGAGCCCAAGCAAAGTAAGTTCATGCTTGCAGCCCATATTTTTACGTGAAAATTTTCTAAAACAAAGCAGCCTATTTTTGAAAAAAAAATGTAAAACAATCCATTTTTTGCTCTCTAGCTTGCAGCCCATGCAAAAAATATGAAATTCAGAGTTAGCTATGCTTATAACTAGTTGACTAGTTGTGTTGAATTTAATTGGTTTGTAGATATAAGTTGTCAGAAATTTATCAAAAATGGTTCGGAAATTAATAATGTGCTTTAACAGTTATTTTAACATTTATGATTTTTTTTTTTGAATAACATAACTCTATATAGTTAAATCCCATAAATATTTCTAAGAAACTACCATACTATATACACACATAAAAATTGTGGAAAACTAAACAGAAAGATAAGTAAAAATACTTTTTATATGAGAAAAAAAACTTTTGAACGTAACTAACTATCAAATTGCGTAGCTGACTAAACTGTCTAATAACTAGAATGATATCCATTAATCAATTGACGAATATAAAACGTGAAATTTACCCTTGTTATAAAAAAAAATTATATAAAAACGTGAAATTACAATGCGAGAATTTATAAATATAGACAATGTGAAGTTTCCACTGTATAAATAATTTTTTTTGGTCGGCTTTCCACTGTATAAATTAAAAAGAGAAAGAATTTGTGTCAGTGACCAAAAAAAAAATTAAAATAAAATGAACGTTGGTTACGGAGAGATAATCAGATGGAGTCGGGTCCACACGACAATCACTGCACCTGATAACGTTTTGGGTCCCATACCTCTTACAACACTACAGTCCTCATGTCACCACCACAATCAATCTCTTTCTCTCTCTACTTATTATTACATTCAATGATATATTATATAGTCTGAAACTGTGCAATAATACTTATTTTAATTTTGTCTCCCTCTTTAGAAGATCCATGCGTATAGGTTTATCTTCTAGAGTAAATTGCGTTCTAACTATAATATACTCATTTTACAATTAAAAAATATTGCTCGATTAGAGAAAAGTAAAATGTTTGTTTCATACTTTCATACATGTTACGTTTTAGAGGTAAGCAAACACAAAAAGAATAGACTGAAACAATCAATCTTTTATTTGTACCTTGTAAGTTGTAACGTTTGCTAAAAACAAAACGAAAGAAAATTGTAGACCATATTTGATAAGTCTTTCAAACTAGATCAGAGTGCTAAATTAGCCTTGAAATTGAACATCATACACAAAAATCAGATCGATTTTTCAGTGGGGACAAACGACAAAGAAATAAATATAAAACGAAGCATATACTAAAAAAAATACATTTATTATATTTCCTATCATATGAGAATAAGATGAATGGAGAATTTTCTATGTTTTCTGTATCGTTTTTGTTCAACCATGTAAAACAAACGAGACACTTTGGTGTTTCCTATTCGCTTCGAAACAACCACTTTAAGGGCCTAGTGAGAAAGAGATTGGTGGGCCAAGACAAGAAAGAGGCCCATCTCGCTCCTCGATATATTTAATTTCTCAAATCATGACATATTTGTTTCACATTTAAAAATGTGAAGTTGCTAAAAACACAAAGATTGAAGAAACATGTCATACTTTGATAGTCTGATGTACATATTAATGTTTGGGGAACACTTAATTTTTTTTTCTTAATGCATAATTTAATTAGTTTTCATAAGGTATAAAGAAAACCAAGATGATTGAGAATCGAGACAGTGACACTAACAGAAACAAATAAAAAACCATTAAAAAATAATAATGATAAAAAAGTGTCATATTCTCCTCAAAATCCAAAAAACCTGACAGAAAAAATCTCGTGTACTATTTAATCACTCACTCACAAGAAAAACTCAAATTTAAAATCAAAAAGTAAAAAAAAAAAAAATTAAAATTAAAAAAATCTCACGTTCTCACGTATTTTTGTTTTTTACTTAGCAAAAAAAAATTTACTACAGAAAATAAAAAAAAAATTCACGGCGAAACAAAAGTATTACATAGTCGCCGCCGGCGGCGAATCCACCACGATTAAATTGTTCGAGTCACTAATCTTGCGGATCCTCCTCACCGCCTCCAAGTGAATCACTAGCCTGAGATTCGCCGGAAACTTGCCGTCCGTACTGATTTAAACCGGAGAGAATATTATGCTGTTGTTCTTGCTGTTGATGATGATGATGATGATGATGTCTCTGTGTGTTATGATGATCACCACCGTCACTTCTCCCTCCTTCATTATTATCTTCATTGATCTCATGATTACTACTCGTTGCTAGCTGTTGTCCAGTAAGAAACGCCATTGGCGCTGCGAAATTCATGAAATGTAAACCGCTCGAAACCGCACCGCCTTGAACGCCCGAAACGCTACTTCTGTATAACGCAGCAGCCGCTGTATTAATCGAAGGAAACGTCCAAACAGGCTCTCCACCGCCGCCTCCTCCACCGCTACCAACAGAACCTCCTCCTGTTTGGTTGTTATTACCACCACCACCACCAGCCGCAGCCGCAGCCGCAACCATCCAGAAATTTCCTGGAATTTGCGCGGTTGTAGCGGTTGTAGATCCACTGTTGCTAGATTGAAGAGTATAGCCTAAGCCACTGATTTGATCATGTTGGTGTTGTTGATGCAAATCCGACGTCGTTTGGAGTCTTCTTTTCTTCTCTGAGTTTAACTCTTCCGAATCTTGATCTCCTTCTTGTTTGGTCTGACTATGAAAGTTCAAAAACGACGTCGTTGGTGTGAAGTTATCGATTCCAGGGAACAGAGACGACGTCGTTGCACGTCCTTGTAGATGTTGCTGGTGATGATGATGAAACCCACTTCTTTGTTGCTGTTGTTGAAGTAAAGAAGAGGGAGAGAAGATGTTGTTAGGGCTAAAAGTGGAAGCTGCGTTACGGAAATGAGAAGGGAGAGACATGGAGGAGCCTGAAGAACGTAGAGAGATGTTTAGAGAAGTGAAATTCGCCGGAATTGTTCCTGTTCCGGTGGCGGCGATAACGGAAGGCTCTGCTTGTTGGAGAAGCCACTCGATGGTTTCTCCGTCGGATTTATGGCCAAGCTCTCTCGTAAGCTGAAAAACCCTAGCTGCGCATAACGCAGGCATCCTTATCCTCCTCCCTCTTCCGTCTACTTTCGTGTGTCTATCTTTCGTGGACGCTCGTTTCAACGGCGGCTTTTTAGCTGCGGCTGCAACCGCAGATTGATCCTCTTGCGTTGTTGTTTGTAACTCTTTCTGCGTTGGTTGCGTCGTCTTTTGCTGCGGTTGCGGTTGTTGCGATTGCGATTGAGATAGTTGTTGGTGTTGATGAAGGGAGAAGAGAGAGGAGGAGGAGGGGGAAGGTTGTTGTTGTTGTTGATCGTCGGGGTCTCGTTTTCCGAGGAGTTGAAAAGGGAAAGTAGGGCGGTGATGGTGGTGAAGGTGACGGTGGTGATCGTCTCCTCCACCTCCTCCGACGCTGTCTCCACCGTCCATTATGACATTTAGGACAGTAGATGCTGGTTTTTGCATATATAAGTGGGGAACTATTTTTATATTTATGAAATTAGGGTTTTGGTTTTATTTATATGTGATTTTTCTTTGTTGACAAGAGGAAGAAAAATATAGAAAAGATGCTATTGAGTGAGAACGAGAGGATAAGAGAGAGATACGGAATGGGAAGAAAAGCTTAAAGAAAACGAAGATCATGAGTGAGAATTATACTGGTGACTGGTGAGCTTTACAAAACATTTTTATCAATAAATAAAGAACGCAAAGAAAATAATATTAAAACTCTCATTGCATTTTCTCTTTCTTTTTATTTTCCAAACAAAAAACTGTTCATTTCTCCCTTTCTTCTTTAGATATGCTTCATCTCTCGCTCAATAATAATAATAAAAATACTCAGAGAAACGTCAACAATGGGAGTATCATTTATTAGTTGAAGAAAATAAAAGTATGATATAATCAACGCAAAATGGATTGATGCAATTGGCAAATATGTTTTGATCATCTAACCGTAAATTTGAAACTTTCAACGTTAAGTCCAGCTATATATGTGCCAATCAACCCGTTAACTTAATGTCTACTAAATCCTTCTTAGATTTGACACCATAATTTTGTTTTTTTCCAAAATGAATTTGTTATTCTTAGACCATCTCCATCACTAAGCTCTACAAAAAAAGGTTTTTAAAATTAAAATATTATTATTTTAATATAATTTAGTTATTTGATTTAATTTTAACTATTATTAAACAGATAAGCCAATTAAAAATTGATAGGGGTAGAGACTTTCTTTTATGAATCTCTTATATAAGAGATTTAAGAGCTTCTCCTATAATTTCTCTCTTAATTTTTAAATTTTTTTATTTATTTTATTGATGAAGAACCCTTCCTCATCCCCTTATTGGAGATGCTAGGAGATGAACAATAAGCAATACAAAACCACTGTCACTACATAGATTGTGTTTTTATTGGATCATCGTTTTAGACATTAATTAATAGACGGCAAAAACAATATTTATTCTCTTCTAGTCTTCTTTCATCGTTTCTTTTCTTTATGTAATACTTCAAACTAGTAAAGGCCACCGTAAAAATGGACTAAAATATTCACCGTACAATGAAAATGATTTTTCACGACTAGTTAAAAAAGGAAAAAAATCTGAACGTTGCGTTAATAAATGAGATGAAACTGTACATCGTCGTCTTTAATTTATATACATATATATAAAAATATAAGAAAAAGGTTTTTAAAAAATTCTTCTAATAAATAATAAAAATGAAGATATGGTTGGAGAGAGTCGTTGTGGCTGCAGAGTCCACGTGAGGTGTCCTCTTTTATCATTCATTCCATAAAGACAATGGAGAGGTCGACGCGAAGGTGATGGGCCCCACACTCCTCTTAAAAACCCCATTTGGTCAAAAAATAAAATTAGAAAAAAATACTCTCTCTATTTCAAAACGTTGGGTCCCACATCATTCACGTAATCATTCTTCCTCTGCTACTTTTGCCGGAAATACATTTTACTATAATTATTCATAGTTAATTATTAATATTTTACCAAAGTTATTCTCTTTCTTTTTTATAATCAGATGGCAAATCTCAATACAGTTAATGACTACGTAACACGATTGGCCAAAAGCTGAATTGTGTTTTCGCTAAAATGTTATGTTCTCATTTTATCTGAAAATCCCATTTGAAAACATAAACATTTTAGCAAACAAAATATTAACTAGCACCTCGATTTTATATATTACTAACATTTAAACCTCGTAATTCTTGAATTGTCAAACTAAAACACTACTACTATTTTTTACTCTTCATAACCCTTAGAATTATTTAAACTAAAACCCTAATAATTGCAGATGAAAATCCGACAGTATATTTATGTCAAAATCAATTTTAGTACTATATGGTAATAAATTCATTTAGTTTTGATACACAGTTTCTGTAAATAACAACGCAATATACTTTATGGCGCCATTTTGTAAGTCAAATAGTTTAAGATATATATATATATATATATACATATATACATATGTTGAAGATATTAAATACAAATAACATATTTGTTTTCAGGTTCTCGTTACCCTTTTTAGCTATATCAACCCTCATTATATGTGGTATTATTCGAAGAAATGGTAGTTTTACATGTATGTTACGAACTCTTTTGACGTATTTTACGTATCTGATTTACAACATGGCGCCATAAAGTATAATTCGTAAAATTAACTTTTACAACAGGTAAGAATATATAGAAAGGAGACATAATGAATTTAAAGTATGGTAGAGTAAATGTGGATGATGATAGCTTTGGGATTCCCTCTCTTATTTTTCAATTATCTTTACAAAAACTTTGATAACTATGAATGATGATTATATTTGATGATGGTACTTGCTTTCGTCTATTGGTCTTTTAAATTAATTCTTTGGTTAGGGTTTTATTAAAAGAAAAATCGGGCACTAGCTAGGGCTCAACCTTGAATAATTACACTCTTTAGTTTATTACTTAACTAATTCACTAATCAATTGGTTTGTACTATTAATTAATTATTGTAGATTGAAGTCTACTCCCACCTAGGACGGAATCAAATGGATTGTTCATATACATAAATGTAAAATGGCAGAAACACGG
>NW_006256858.1:4302737-4304104 GCF_000478725.1 Eutrema salsugineum
GGTCGGTCTAAATTATATAATATTACCGTACCTTACCATGTGTCGCGTAAATTATAATTATTACCCTATTATATAAGAAATTACGCCCACAATAGTCCAAAAACGTACGTTAACAATAAAACAAAATAATAATAAGTAAAAATTCTTCAGACTAACCCTTAAAGTTAATGTATTAACAAACTTAACCTAATATATCCATCAGCTTACTAGAGTAACGTTAGAAAGTTGGTGTTATACCATTTTGTCTAAATAATGAATATTATTACCAGATTGCCATTCTATTTTAAAAAACCTTAAAATAAAACATTTTACAAAAAAAAAAGAAATCATAATCCAAAACATTCTTAAAATCGAAAATCGAAAATACAAAAACATAAAAATAGAAGCTGAAACCCTAATATCCTCCGGCGGCGACTGTAAAGGCGATTTTGCGACGAAGGAGACGATTTCGGCGATTTCGCGACGAAGGAGACGATTTCGGCGGCGACGAAAGTTTTTCGGCCACTCATCTCGTAAGTGTTGACGTCTGGGTTAGTTTCTCGTCGCGAACAAGTTTTTGACTTCGGTTTTCGCGACGGTTATGTTTGGGTTTTACTCGCGACGGTTGTGTTTGGGTTTCAATGGTGGTTTCGCGCTAATGTCGGAAGAGAACTCCATCTTTTCGTTCGTAGTCGAAAACCCTTTACCCATAAATCGTAACCCTTTGTTTTTTTTTGTTTTCAGGGAAGTATTATCGGCGGGTTCCGTCTTTCGAGAACGGTTTCTACTGAGCCCAGACGATTTCCGGCGACCAATTTCTGTTTGTAGTGGTTCGGTTCTAATTTCTTTTTGGTAGACTTTCAGCAGTTGGTTGCAGTTGTTCGATTTGTATATGCTTAACGGTAGATTTATTCGTGTTTAATGGAGTTCTTTTCTATGTGAGGTAGATTTGTTTTCGTTTCATTGTGTGGTAGTATTGTTGGTTTATTTATATCATGTGTGGTAGAGTTGTGGTCGTATTTGGTAGAGTTATATACTATAGTTGCTCCCGGGTTTGGTAGATTTTATATTATAGTTGCTTTCTTGTTTGGTAGACATGTTCATGGTAGATTTGTTTTCATATGTGGTGAGCGTTTGGTAGACTTACGAATTCTATATTTGCGTTCTCTCTTTGTGTGTGGTAGATTTATGTATTTATTTGGTAGATTTGTGTTCTATATTTTCTTTTCTTTTATTTGTGGTAGATTTGTGTTCGTTTTGGTAGATTTGTTAATGTTTTGTGTAGGTATTTTATAGTTGTTGTCGAGTTTGGTAGATTTGTTGTTGTTCATGGTAGATTTGTTTTGATGTGTGGTAGATTTGTAAGATTTAAATATTTTTATTTGTTT
>NW_006256858.1:4311899-4313181 GCF_000478725.1 Eutrema salsugineum
CGATCGGTCGACTGCCACGGCCGTCCTAACAGAATGTGTCCGGCCTCCATGGGTAAGACATCGCACAATACTTCATCTTCATACCGTCCGATTTTGAATGGCACGGTGACTTGCTTGGTGACTTTGAGCTGCCTTTGGTTATTAAGCCATCTGAGATTGTATGGATGCGGATGCTTGATGGTTTGCATCCCGAGCTTCTCCACCATATTCTGGCTTGCCACATTCGTGCAACTCCCACCATCTATGACCATGCTGCAAGTCTTTCCCATGATTATACATCGGGTGTGGAAAAGATTTTCTCTTTGATCCTCATCTCGGACCGGCTCTTGTGATACTAACACTCGCCGTGCTACCAGTAGCTCTCCTCCAGCCGCATACTCTTCCTCAGGCTCATCGTCATATTTTGGTCCAGCTTTACTTTCAGCCTCGGAGACGACCTCACCGGTGTCCAACAGAATCATAGCTCTCTGAATTGGGCACTTATTCGCGTAGTGACCTTTGCCTCGGCACTTGAAGCATTCGATATCCCGAGTCCGTGCTGAGGTTACCTCGGGTTTGCCTTTGAGGTCGGCGTTTTGACCGGGCTTGGCTTCGAACTTTGGTCGCGTAGGGTAGACCGCTTTGTCGTCTCGATAGGTCGGTCGCGAGCTAGTTCCGGTAGTGAAACGATTTGTTCCCTTGCGCTTAAGTTGCTGTTCCAAGAGGATTGCTTTGTGTAACATCTCGTACATGTCCTGATACTCCTGAAGTTCCATTCGGTCTTGAAGGTCTCGGTTTAGACCGCTCAAGAATCTCGCCATCGTTGCGTCCTCTGGTTCGAAAACATCGGCTTTGATCATAAGCCTCTCCATCTCCTGGTGGTAGTCTTCTACAGACTTAGTCCCTTGAGTAAGACGTCTGAGCTTAGTGTGCAGCTCGCGTTGATAATGCGCAGGCACGAACCGTTGCCACATCAAGGTGGCCATCTCTTCCCAGGTTTCAACAGGCCGTTCGCCGTTTCTTCTTCTACTGATCACAATCTGATCCCACCAATCTATAGCGTAACCCGTTGAACTCTGATGCAGCTAGGTTGATCTTCTTCCTCTCCAGAAGATCTTGACATCCAAAAATGATGTCAACCTTCTTTTCCCATTCCAGGAACGCGTTCGGTCGCTCTTGCCATAGAACGCAGGAATCCGGAGCTTCATACCTCCGAGGTCGTTGTCGTTTCGGCCTCTAGCCGGTCGGCTTCGTAACGCTGCTGTGCCGTCCTCCCTCGTACGGTCGTCGGGTTTCTCATGGG
>NW_006256858.1:4313302-4315239 GCF_000478725.1 Eutrema salsugineum
GTTTTTTTTTTTTTTTTAAACTTTGGACTCTTTCTTTTATTTTTTTGACTTTGAACTTCTTTTTTTTTTTTTTTATGATCAATTTACAAGAGAAAAGATGAGGAAAGACAGAATTTTAAAGAAAAAGAAAGATAGTACCGATTCATAAGTGTGTGGCTCTGATACCACTTGATAGAAGTCCGTCCTAGGATTGTCACACACTTGGTTCGGTGGAGGTGGATAGATCCTTGGATCCAGTCCGATTCGGTGAAAGAGATGCTAAGGCGTGAGTTGTGGCTGGGAAATCCTTAGGCCCAAATTCAAAGAAGAGGTTGGAAACGAGGGGATGGATAAAATGATCAAGGGGGTTGCGATACCGGATGTTAGGGTGTGAGACGAGTCCCGAAATTCCCTAAGCCCCAAATATGACTACAACTCTCTTTCTCACTTTGGAATCGAAGGCTACGTCAAGTAGGGTGAAACTACTTGATAAACCGAAGATCGATCAATGGCTAACCACCAAAATATCGACAAAGTTCATAAAGAACAAAAGAGAAAACTCAAAGAGAAATTTTATTAAAATATAAGTGATGATAGATCCAAGTACATTGTCGCCTTTATATAGAGGCTAAAAAGGAAGACCATAGGTCTTAACGGAAATTAAAAGACATTAATGAAAACTAAACGAGACTAGATGCGTTGAATAACGATTGGATTTCCAGATGACCCTTCGCGTCCTCTCACTAGACCTTTAAGCTTCCTTGACCGTTATACTTAGCCGCGAATCGAACCATGGTCGTGAGATGGGCGTGCATTAACCTCGTTAAAACCCCATTCGGAAAACCCAGTGGGACAAAACCGAATGTAAGGAAAAAGAGTATTAACACAACACCCCAACCAGGTCAGTTCGGACCAGAGTACCTGAGAACGGTCATGACTTTGTTCACGGGTGTTGGGTCGTCAGCTCGGCCTTGGTTCCTTAGCTCAGTAAGGACTTGTTGGATGGTCCCCATAAGCTTCTTTGTACGCGACCTGGTCATGGGTCCAACTGGTATGGCCAGGACATCGGGCTGGTCGGTATCTTGATCTTGTACCCTTCCCTGAACCTCGACTTCGCTCAGCTCGGTCACCTCGGCCATTTGATCTTGCGTTTCGGGCTGAACCTCGATTTGTTCCTCGTACTTAGCTCCCATCTCGGCCATGATTCTATCATCCCCCCCCCCTCTTGAAAAGGACTTGTCCTCAAGTCGGCTTCATCTGCGTGAAAAGGAATGATATCAGCAATATTGAAACTTGAGCTAACTGAATACTTACCTTGGAGATCAATCTTGTATGAATTGTCGTTGATCCGCTCCAAGATTGTGAAGGGTCCGTCCACTCTTGGCTTTAATTTAGACTTTCGCTCTTCGGGAAACCTCTCCTTCCTTAGGTAGATCCACACTTGGTCTCCGGGCTCAAACATCCTTTTGGTTTTTCCTTTGTTGGCATACTTCTGGAATTGCTCCGTCTTTCTTTTGATGTTCTGCCTTGCTTTCTCGTGCATTTTCTTCACCAGCTCGGCTTTCTTTTTCCCATCCATGTTTTCACGCTCATTCATTGGCAAAGGGGTTAGATCCAAAGGTGTAAGAAGATTAAAACCATAAACTAGCTCAAATGGTGAAAACAAAGTTGTAGAATGAACAGCTCGGTTATAAGCAAACTCAACATGAGGTAAACATTCCTCTCAAGTCCTAAGGTTCCTTTTAATGACCGATCTCAAAAGAGCTGACAAGGTCCTATTGACCACTTCGGTTTGACCGTCGGTCTGAGGGTGACAAGTTGTGGAAAAACATAGTTTAGTTCCTAATTTAGCCCACCACGTTTTCCAAAAGTAGCTGAGAAACTTGGTATCTCGATCTGACACTATGGTTCTAGGAACCCCATGTAAAACGACGATTTCCTTAAAGAACAGATCGGAT
>NW_006256858.1:4316342-4544663 GCF_000478725.1 Eutrema salsugineum
GTAGACTTTTAATGTTTTCTTGGAATACAAGACTAACTTTATGTGGTAGATTTTTGGCAGTGATATTTATATTAAGTAGATTTATAATTAATTCGGTAGATTTTTAGGTAGATTTAGTTATGTTATTATTTGGTTTGACTGATGTGAAATTACTATACATGCCAAGCAGTCGTGGATGACGGAGATGCAGGAAACATCAGAGCCAGGTTTTCCTGTTGCAAGAGTTGTTACAACCCCAGCGTCGAGAGGAAAGACTGTAACCAAAGTGAAAAAAGAACATGCTGATCCTAAAGAGAAGAATAAATCAGGCACAAAGTCAAAACCTGATTTAAAAGACAAAAACGAAGAAAGCCAGATAATCAATATAAGCGACGTTTCACGCCCACTACAGTCTAGACGAGTACAGATCCCTTCCCTGCAAGACGAAGACGACTCAGCGATTGAAGCTATGAAGAAACGCTTAGATAAGCTGGTGGAACATGCAAAAAATCCACCTGCTGAGAAGGAAAAAAGGGGACGCAGCCTTGCACCGACCCAGGTTTCACCCTACCTTGGTAACTCAGTGGTGAGACGCATCATGGACCCAGCAGGTCCCCCTCCTGGGAGGTATGATCCTTTTGAAGCGGTGGACAGTCGAATACTGGATAATCTAACCCGCTACGTAGCTTTTGAAGCGTAAGTCAGTTTTAAATTTCCATGGTAGACTTACTTGTTTGATTTGGTAGACCTATTTGTTTTATATAGTAGACTTATTAGGTATGTTGGTAGACTTACTTCGGAGTCTGGTATGTCTATGTCATTTTTCAGGGAAAAACAGTTGGAGAGTCCATATGCAGGAGGAGAATTTTACCTGACACTAATGACCCCTAAAGAAAGCTGGCCGAGAAAGGAGTATGGGTGGTTGCATGATCAGGTATGTGGTCGTATCAGTCACCCGATCTTAGTTTCAAAAGGTTTGGTAGACTTTGGAAATTGTTTGGTAGACTTTGGAAACTTAATGATAGAATTACTGTGGTAGACTTGTAGTAACAAATGGTAGATTTAGTCATTATGTTTGGTGGACTTGTATTATATTATGTAGTAACAAATGGTAGATTTAGTCATTATGTTTGGTAGATTTGTAAAGCTGGTTGGTAGACTTATATAAATTTGTTTCATTACCTAATGCAGCATATGTGCAAAGGATTAGACATGTTCCGGCAACGGTCTATGCGGTATCCATCTCCTTACAAAGGGGGAAGAGTTGCTTTCATTGATCATATCTTTTGTCGAGTTTGGTGTGGAGACTATCGAACCAAATTTCTACCAAACGAGAAGAGTTGGATATTCAGTGATGGTTATTTGGACGTTGCCAACGGTCACTACGACCATTACTTGCCTACACACAAGAAATGGGGGACAGATGTTGATTTCGTGTATATCGTCCACAACGTGAACAACGAACATTGGGTAGCCGTTGAGGTCGACATTCCCAAAAAAAAGATCCGAGTGTTTGATTGCATTCCAGATTTATACAGAAAAGGCGAGGTGGAGGAGTCTGTGAAGCCCTACGCGAGGATGATTCCGCTGTTGTTGAAACATATGGCACCACCGGAGCTCAAGAAGGGTATGAAGGAGGGGCAGTTTCATATCTACATGGATAAAACAGCGGCACTAAACAGACAGACAGGTGCAATGCAGCTCTGTAGATTTGGTATTTTTATTTGGTAGACTTTTAACTAATTATCGGGTACTTGTTATCAGGTGATTGTGGCGTCTTTACTTTGAAGACCATCGAGTGTTTTGCTTTGTGCCATAAATGGGACCAGCTGAAAGATAGCAACATGCCTCTCATTCGTATGAAATACGCAGCTGAGATTTTTGATGAGGTACATGAAGCAGAAGAATCCCGGATGTCTGATCCTAACCCTCAAAGTTTATTGATGACAAGTACGGTTTACAGACAGACTCCGCTAACTGAGATCTTGGTTTGGTAGACTTTTGGGATCTGAAATCGTTTTTTGGTAGATTTAATACTCAGATCCAAACTAATTGGTAGACTTTTGGTATCGGATATTGTATTTTGGCCGATTTATTACTCATAGCCAGCCTCTTTGGTGGTCTTTTGGAATTTAGACGTCGCTTGTGTTTTGGAATTTAAAGCGACTCGCCATGGCTGTAAAAGGAACCTGCTTTGTAGATTTATAACATGATTGGTAGATTTATTGCATGAATGGTAGATTTATAACATGATTGGTAGATTTATTGCAATATTGGTAGATTTATAACATGATTGGTAGATTTATTCCATGAATGGTAGATTTATAACATGATTGGTAGATTTATTGCAATATTGGTAGATTTATAACATGATTGGTAGATTTATTATTGTAAAATAGTAGAGTTTAGATAAAACAAGTTCCAGATTTACAAGTACATAAAACAAGGTTTTCAAGCGGATTATTGCAGTCTATAATAGTACAAATACAAGGTTTTCGATTTGTCAACTAAGCTCGACAAGTTAGGCGATTATGTCCGCCTTGGCCACAATTACCACATTTGGGGATCTTCCGAGGACGTTTACTGGCCATGGCGGCCTCGAACGCACCCTTAATCCGAATTTTCTTTGGCCTGCCGGGTCGGTTGCGAACATCAGGCGGGAGACAAATTTTGGTTGCTACTTCATCTGGCACAGGGAGTGCTACGTCTCTTGGCATCACACTAACAGCATACGCTTGTTGCAAGTAACTAGTGTGGTAGTAATGATGGCAAAGAGAGATCGGCGGCGGCTATGGCATGTACGCAAGGAATTTTATCCAAATCAAACCGTCGACAAGTACATGTTTTCTCCGTTAAATTGACAACATGTGCAGATGTTGTGCCTAAAACCTCTGTACGATGCTGATCAATCTCTTGCACAGGTAAGAGTTTAGCATCTTCAACTCTAGCCTGTCGGCAAGGAATTATTTAGAAGTTATATAAGTCTACCACATAGAAGTAATAACTCTACCAAATAATTGAAAGTCTACTAGGAATTATTTAGAAGTTATATAAGTCTACCACATAGAAGTAATAACTCTACCAAATAATTGAAAGTCTACTTAATAGCAGAGATAAGTGTACCAAGTCTACCAAATAATAGAAAGTCTACCTAATAGCAGATACAAGTCTACCAAATAATAGAAAGTCTACCTAATAGCAGATACAAGTCTACCAAATAATAGAAAGTCTACAAGGTAAAGTAGTGTCTACCTCCAACAACTTTTCAACGCCCGTTGTTAGAGTGGTAGCCATGTTATTGGCATTCACACGTCTTTTAGCAAACCACCTGGTCAGGAAACTCCTTATATCATCCACTAGTCGTACGATAGGCTTACCTCTTGCAGCAGATAGCACCTTGCTTAATGACTCCGCTCTGTTGCTAGTGGTGAAATTGTACCTATCACCTTGGAAGTGTACACGACTCCACATACAAATATCTGCCTTCACCAAGTATGCATGCAGTGCAGGATTTGCCTCTTGAATCTGAGCAAAAAGGGCATTGAACTCGAGAAGTCTATAAGCAGTGGCAGCCTTCTTAACAAGCTTGAATGTTTCAGCGCCTCTGAATTTCACCATAATGTTCTTATGGAGATGATATGTACAAATACCCCGACTAGCAAGAGGGTAAACCTTCCCTATAGCATTTCCTATGGATTTATGCCTATCACAAATAATGGCAAGTCCTTCATCATCAGGAATAACACGGTGTAGTTGTGTAAAAAACCATTCCCAAGACTCATCGTTCTCAGTATCAACAACAGCAAAGGCTACGGGAAAAATGTTGAAGTTTCCATCTTGCGTGGTGGCGAGTAGTAGTGTACCTTTGTATTTTCCATGTAAAAACGTACCGTCGACCACTACCACTTTCCTCATGAAGGGAAACCCCTGTATGCTTGCGCCAAATGAGAGGAACATAAATTTGAATCTATCTTCCTCATCAACTTCTAGCTTGATTAGTGTACCCGGATTTGCTCGCCGAATCATATATAAGTATGAAGGCAGATCTTCATAACCACTTTCAGACATCCCTGATACTAGTTCTCGAGCATACTTTAGGGCCTGATGTGCTTTCCAATAGTCAACCTGATAATGAGAAATAATATAGTGAAGTCTACGAAATAAGATAATAACTCTACCATAAAGATAATAACTCTACCATAAAGATAATAACTCTACCATGCTAGATAATAACTCTACCAAATAAATTATATAAGTCTACCAAATAAATTATATAAGTCTACCAAATGAGCTAATAACTCTACCAAAAAATAAAAAAGTCTACCAATTGAGCTAATAACTCTACCAAAATAATAATATAACTCTACCACATACCTTTATACTATATCGTTTGGTCAGAGCTTCGGCGACGTGATTTGGTAAGACTTTTGGGCCAACACCGCCGACGAAGTCCTTATATAGACGGCCTAGAACCTCATGGGTTGCATGGTGGGTGCGTTGTGATCGCACAGTCACAGAACACGTGTGTTCTCGAGTATAAGTTTTAACCCAAAAACATTTGCTGCTCCCAACAATTGAAGCGCGAACCCTCCATTTGCAACCATCTACCCAACACTTAACAGTTAGCAATTTCTTACTCGAATGATCGACATTGTAGTCGAATTTGTGAGCAATGGAAAGAATTTTGAGTCGCATCTCGAAGTCCTCTTTTGTTTCATAACGCTGGCCAACGGCTAAGTCTAAAGATGAAAGCTCTAGACTTTAAAGTCGGGAATTGTAGTCGGTCCCCTTTTCTTCGGTGGTAGATTTAGCGACTCCTCCTCATCTGAACTCTCACCATCTGGACGTTTCTCACGTCTACCGTACTCTTCGTCATCGGAACTTGCACCATCAGGATCTTCGCATCCATCAAATCTGGTTGACAAATCCTCTTCTTCATCATGCATTTCTTCGTCTTGTCCAACTTCAACACCTTGTTGCGGACGATCTTGGCGCACTTGTTCTTCAGGGACTAGATTAGGACATGCATCTCGATCTTCGTCTTCATCAACAACTCCCTTCTGAACTTTTTCTTTGATCTCAACACATAAACGAACCGTTTCGTTTTCGTTCTGGAATTGATGCAAAAAACTCTGCAGCTGTCTTGAATTACCAACAAACACAGGAGGTGTATCCAGAGGTAATTTCCGCCGGACTTCAGACGACAACATATAGCTGAACTGAAGCTCATAAAGATGTTGATCCAACCCGAAATCTTCATATGCGATTTCAACCAAATTGGCAAAGGACGTTTTGCGGTCTATCCCTATAAAACTACATCTCCTGGACTGATCTACGATGAAGACCCACCTCGTTTTCTTTAAAACCCAGTGACCACAAACCAAAACAACTTGATCCATGAATATAAAAGTGGATAAGAGGCACAAGATCGAAGTAGAAGGAAAAAATCAAGAGTTATCCCAAGTTTAACAGCTCGACGGCGAAACCTAGAGGTTGAAGATGGACTCTGGTTTTGTTCCGTACTTTAGACAATACATACAGGGCAAAAAAGTAAAATCGCACTGCCCGATAACTAAGTCTACCACATTGATATTGAATCTAACAATTTACAAACAAATCTACCATATAGGTCACTAAGTCTACCATTAATAAAACATATGTACTTGTAATGTTTATAGCTCTACCAACTAAAGTACAGTACATTTAAGGAGGTGAAAACCCAGCAGAAAACATAAACTTATGAGCGAGTTTTGATATAAATCGGCTGGTCTTGCGATATAAGCGAGTTCAAACGGTAATAGCGACGTCTTGGCTTCGTCGATTCCACCGACGGCGAAGGAGTACTCACACATTATTTGGTATGAACATTCATAACCGCGGTAAACATTTAGTGTTCATAGCATTAAACGACTTTTGTTATAGATTATTGGAGTTTTCTATCATTGTTGGGGTTAATGTTCAAACTAAAAGTCGTCCTGCTTTAGTAAAAGTGATAAAATGCATCTATTTCGTCGTCGAAAGGTTGTTTCTCGGCTATCGGCGGCTGTATGCCTAAACCCAGAAACCCTAGTTTTTGTGTGAGTGGTAGACTTTTTAAATATGTAGTAGAGTTTACGTATTTTCATTTATAGTAGACTTTTCTGGTTTTATGGTAGACTTTATGCTGATGGTAGACTTTAAATATTTATAGTAGACTTTTGTTTATTTTGATTTGTGTTGTTTAGTACTTTTCTTATCGACACAGACAATGTCGAGCTATAGCGACAGTTCTTCTGAAGAGCCGGAAATGGATACGTTAAAGTGGTCGGGTTTTGGGGACTTTGGGATTCAAGAGAAGTGTTATTGTGGTCGGGATATGATCCTCAAATCAATGCCTGGTGATACGCCCGCAACACCTGGCCGTAGGTACTACACTTGTCCATTCTGGTTGAAGAAGGTAAGTAGCTTGAGTATTTGTCATAAGTTTTCTTAAAAATATCCATTTGTTAATCTTTAGTTAACTGTTGTGATACTTAATGTATGAGATTGGCCTGATGTATGTAGGGGAATCCAGACCATATCTGGAAATGGTGGGATAAGGCTGTTACAGAGGAATTGGAACGGTTGAAGATTGGCCTTGAGCAGAATAAGGAGAAATTGCAAGAGCTTAGCAGGGCTCAAGCTTTTGATCCTTGTTTCATGCGTTTGGAGAATCGTTTCCAGTCATTGGAGAGGTCTATGGAATGCAATGACTTGGTCGGAGACATTCGGGAAATAAAAGATGAGATACTCCGGCTTCAAGGCGACTTTGTTTGGATGACGGAGCAAAACGCCAGGGGTGACCACTACTTGATGATGGCGTTGCTGTTCGTGTTTGCAGCCATTGCGTATATGTTAAGTACAAGTCCGTTTCCTTATGTTTAGTAGATTTATATTAAGTCGAATGGTAGACTTATATTAAATTGTTGGTAGATTTGTTGTAAAAGACTTGTCATGTTCCCAATTACAGTCGAACGAATGGTAGACTTATATTATATTGATGGTAGATTTGTTATAATTAATAGCTTTCGAAATGAATAACACATAAATCTACTTAACACAACATAAATAACATAACATAACTTTCATAAGTCTACTTCATAATAAAAACAAATCTACTTAACAGAAGTCTGTCAACAAACATGAAAGTACAACTACTGATGCAAAAAACGTGGCCAATCCATAGCAAACGACGGTACTACCCACCATAAATTGGCACACTCCAATTTCCAGAAGCAGGATTCACAAAGTTGATCCCCATACGTCTCTAGCAGGTATTCATCTCCCATCCATTGCATGTCTGGTACTTTGAGACAACCACAAATCCTTGTACTTAAAGACTTTTTATAAGCCTGGAAAACCATTTCCACCAGTTCCTCGGGCTTCTGGAAATTGAACGCAGGCATGAAGATCTTTTCCATTGTCAATCTCATTTTCTTTGCATCTTCCCGGGAGAGAGCTTTAACAGAGTTAAATACCTCTGATGTGCCATCCATGGTTAGATGTAACATAGTGTGGCAGTACTTACCCATGAGAAATCCGTTGTCTGATGCCATTTGAATGAAATCACACCCTGCTTGGAGGTTGTGTTCGAAGAAAATCAGCGATAAACCTCTTCGCAATTGTGCGGATGGATTTCCTGCCGCCAAGCATCGACTGAAGAATGCACCGACCCTTCCATGAACATCCCACTTCTACGGCAAGATAATGTTGATTAAATCAAAATTCCTAAGAAAACCCGCTTCGTTAGAGATGTTGTTAAGTGTTTTGGACGAAACTTTTGCAAGACAAAGATCCGCATACGAGTTTGAAGATATTTTTAACAATATCTCGTACAAAAGATCAGAAGGAAGCGACTCGAGATTCGCCATAGGGTTTAGCGGGATGGGAAATGAATCGTCTCGGTTGTGGTATTTATAGAGAACTCACAAGAGAACTCGAAGCGACTCGAGTCAATAGAAGTTCTCGAAATCGATGCGACTGTTCGTTGGAAAATGCATCAAGAGAAGTTCTCTAAATCGATGCGACGGTTCGTTGGTAACGGTTTATGGTTACCGTTACCATAAGTCTACCATATGGACGAAAATTGCAAGACGTACAACACTGCAACCATAAGTCTACCAAACAGTAGGTTTTTTTGTACATAGAACAATTCTTTTGGACAAAAAAGTAATTTTACTCCATAAAGTCAAATGTCTGCCAAACATTAACTACTAAGTCTACTTCAAGCATGACAAATAACTCTACCATATAAACAAGTCTACCATAAGCATGCCATATGTCTACCATATCAAGGTTAACTCTGTAAATACCAAACTTAATTAATCTACCACATTGTTATTTCAAAAAGTCTACCATACGGCCGATAAGTCTACCATATTACATAAACTCTACCAAACATACAAACAAATCTACCAACATCTTGTAAGTCTACATCATGTCATTATTAATCTACCACAAATCAGAATGAAATTTATTTAAAATATAAGTCTACCACAAAACAAACATATCTACCACAAAACAAATAAATCTACCAACAGTTTTTAAGTCTACCTCATGTAACATATAATCAACCACTCACCGGAATGAATTTTAAGTGAAACAAGTCTACCACAAGTGAAACAAATCTACTACAATAGCTAAAACTCTACCAACTATATATAACTCTACCATTAAACAGATATATCTACCGCACGTATTGACAACTTTTTTCACATAAATCTACCGCTAAAGGAAATAAGTCTATCAACTCAGAAAATAAATCTACTTCATTGTCAATAAATCTACCGAAAAAGTCAACTATGCGAAAAAGTCAACGCTTTTGTTAACAAGTCTACCAAAACTTTTGACAAGTCTGCCATTCATAACAACAAATCTACCGAAACATAATAAATCTACCTCTCATCGTCAAAACTCTACCAAGAAAAGTCTACCAACATTTAAAAACTCTACCAACTCTTGGACAAATCTACCATCGCCCTAATAACTCTACCAACAAAATTTCTGCGTTGACCAAATTTTCATAAGTTTACCGTCATTGCTTGGTAGACTTATTAATTTTTGAGCACATAAATCTGCCTACGTGGCATTAAAAAAGTAATAGTATTTTCGTAATAAGGTTTTTTTCAACAAAGGCGAAAATAGTGTTTTGGGTATGCTAGGTTAGTTTTGTAAAAAAAATAAAAGTGCGTCGAACCAGTAATATAGATACTTTCTAAGGTTAGTGTAGTAATCCTCCAATAATAATAATAGTCCAATACGTATTTGCATTCTAATGAAGAAACTAAAATATTTCGGGATGCTCTTTAGACGGATACGATCCGTCTCTGATAATATTCTATGCGTACCCAAAATCCGAGATAGATCAAAATAGCTATAGGCTAAATCAAATAATTAGACAATTTGTTATTCTCGCTAACAAAAAAAAGTACACAATCTTAAATTCAAAGTTTTGTTACTCAACTTTTTGTTATAATTACGTGTTTGTTTTAATTGGATAGACAAGTAGGACGATATACAGGCAAGAAAATACAATTGAGGATTTGGATTTGAAATAAATATGTTTCATTTGTGTGAAACAGTTTACTTTAATACAAAAAATTGATTGGTCTCTTTGATGTAACATATCTTAGCTTATTGTACAAAACAGGCTGGGCATGTTTCATTAACTAAATGTATGATGAGAGAGGTGGGTCATCGTCTAAGTTCCTAACATATATCTCATGTGTTTTAGATTAGTTTTTGTCGCATAAGTTTTCGTGTGGGTCTAAGCAGCTCGAAAATAAATCTCATGCTAATAATGAATTAATACGTGGCAGTTGTGGAAACATTGGCAGAATATTTTTCGAAGATTTTTTTGGTGATCATTTTTTTGTTGTCGTCAATTCTTTTGGTGCTCAAGTTAATGTGAGTTTCGTGATGTCTGATGATTTTAGAGAATCACAGACGTACTTTGCTATTTTTTAAATTTTTTAAAAATATTTTTGGAGATGAAAATAAAACAAGATAAAAATAGAAGATTGTAAGAATATGTCTAAATTTTATTTAATAGTTATTACCTTTTTTCTTTCTAACATAGAACGATATTATCATTCATAAATTTATGCATATTTAATAGATTGTAAGAATATGTCTAAGAATAGATTGTAAGAATCTTTATGCATATTTAAAATTTTAAAAATATTAAGATAAAAACTGATTCTGTAGATTTTATTTTACTATATTAACTTTTGAAGTTTGCTACGTCAATTTATATTATTAGCTACTGGAATATTTGGAAATGTGACCAATGTCATTCCAACTTTACCCCATTACCCAGGTTAGAACATACATAGCTCATGCGGTCATGTCCCCATGATTTGCTTAACCCCACAGTTTTTTTTTTTTTTCTTCAATTCTTGTCAACATAGAACAATATTATCATTCATATATATTCCCTGCTTATTTCCAAGCAATTATTTAGCTTTTATGAGTTTATCTTTTTTTCTCCAGTTTCTTCGTTTGGCTGTCACAATATATTGTTTTCTTTATTAATCAAACAGTTGTAACGTCAAAAACAGAATCAGTTTATTATACGAAATTATCACATGTTTAAAATTATAATTTCGTATTCTTGATGGAAAATACTTTTTTTTTTGGTACGATAGAAAATTCTTAATTTTAGAAATACAAATGCGACACATTAAGAAGCGTGTGGATCAACCTTCAATGCAACTCACACCAAGAATTATGAGGAGTAAGGGTCTCTCAAAACGTGAATTCTCCGATGACTCAACAATTGATCTTACCACTTACCGAATACTAGGATAGAAACCTACGAAACCTAATGAATAAATTTTGGATTTTGCTAGTAAGAGGTTAGGTTACCACCCTTTTGTCTTTCACATATGGACTGCTATCTTTTGATTGGTTTTGAATGTATTCCTTATAAGTTATAGCCAAAATATAAGAACAATTTTGTAAGCGCCAATTTTTTTTGAATGATCGAAAAGAAATATAATATATATAAAGAGGAGGAACCGAGGAAGTTAACCAGTATTGATCCGATGGCTTAGAGATTAAAATTAAGTAGTGAAGAATTTAGTAATTTAATTTATCATAAAAGTTTTGTTAAAAGGCTTAAAGTGTGAGGTTGCAGGTTGTAACCAGCAAGCTTTTACAGATAAATTACAACTTTCTTCAATTTTTTGGACCCACTTGTCTCTAACCTTATAATTTTTCCCTCTGCTCAAACGCACTAAAAAAAAAGCTAAAAAATTGAATGTATAGTATCAGCTCATATAATGCTTTGTATTTTGGTAGTACACTTCCAAATAATGTATAATGGTAAATTAATTTACCTCAAGTATATAGGTAAATGTAAGGCTAAGCAAAACAAGCCAATTATATACATTATTTTTCCATAACAAAAATTTTGAATCAAAACTCATATTAATATATACTTAATTAGGAACTTGTTACTCTTGTAACTGAAAAATCGTAGTGACATACTCAAATTCGTATTCGAGTTCGGAGAATTATCGAATACGACATCATGTCTAACCAAAACAATCTATAAAGTGTGAGATTAAATCGGAGTTAACAAAACATATAGGCTAAAAAGTAAAAAAAAATATATAGTAAAAGTAGTGATGGTTTGTTAATGCAAATTAAGCAGTACATTTTGAGGGACTTTTGGTTGAAACGCAGTTGCGGCATGCATACAGCGATTGGTACAGCTGGTGGTTTGGTTTGTATTGATACAAAGTGTTGCGTTTAGAGAGACCACATGGCGTTTGCGGTATCGTTTGCACATAAATGTAGCTATTGACATAGACATCTTACCATATAACATGTTTGCCAGGGGCTCCGGTGGCATCTTTTGTCCAAATATTACACCTTTAATTTCTCTTTTTTTTTCTGTTTCTTTTCTATCTTCTTTCTTTGAATTTTCATCATCAACATCTGTATATTCTTTCATACTAGTAACTATTCTGTCAGTTGTAATACGTTTTTCTTAAGCTCCAAACATATAATATATATTGAAAAATTGATTGAAAATATATATGATCTCAGTTAATGATTTTTATGATGCTTTAGCTAAAATATGGAGTTTTAAAAAAAAAAAATATGGAGACTAATACAATTTTTCTGTCTAGCTACTCTTAGAATACTTTAGAAAGAATCTAGGTTGCCTGAATTCAAATAGCATAATTTTTTAAAAGAATCTAGGTTGCCTGAATTCAAATAACATAATTTTATTAATGTTTATTTCTTTCTTATTTTCATTAATATTTTTTTTTTTTAAAAATGTATCTGACTTTAGTTCGTTGATAGAAAGATTTCAAATTTACACCGTGGAGACTAATCTTAAAAAACTTAAGTTTGAGAATCTTTTATTTGACGAACAGAGTCAGATTTTGCAGGATTCTCAAATCAAATAAATTATATTTCCAAATAAAAATGACAAATTTTTTGTCGCATTTTCAAAAATAAAACATTTCACCACCATGTTTCTCAACTAAGATTTTTTTTTTAAAAAATCTTGCCTTCATAGTATATCCATTTTTTTAAGGAATTGAATTTTGATTCAAAACGTTTGTGAAACGAAAAATGTGATTTAAACGAGATTTTCATAGCATTTAATTTCGAATGAACTAATTATTTGAACTTTTTTGTTCTCACCTATATGTTAATTTGTTGGAAATCGGCTTAATGATGGAAAACAAAATAATAGTATTACAATACTGCAATGTTTACCAATTAATTGTTTTGTGGTTTCCACCATTTTTATAACAAAACAAAACAAAACAAAACCATGATATTCTATGGTTTCTTTCACAAAGGAAAACAGTATGTAAATTATGTATATACATATATGTATGACTTTGTGTGTGTATATAAATGAGCTAGTTTTCCGATTTTCTGGTAGGGAGCAGATGGAATCTTTTCCATTATAAGAAGTCATGGGTGGGTGACGTCATAAATGTTCTTTTAATTTAGAAATAAAAGGGGTTTTTTTTGGGGGAAAAAAGGTGTGGATAGCAAAGGGACTTGTGTCGCATCATATCAATGTTGCTTTTTTATCGACCTTTCCACTATTCATTATCAAGAATGAGGAGGATTATATATTGTCTTAATCATAATTAATTAATTATAATATACTAATGCACCATCAATATTATTATTTTTTTATTTTCACCATCGGTGGGTGGATAATGGATTCAATCAAACAGGCTCGAATTTGCAAAAAGTTTAACTTTTAGGTAGTTCTCCCGGTGATCTAAGATTTGTCTATGGACTATTATGTGTCGTTATATATAATAATACAAATTAAACTCTTCTTCTTCTTTTTATGCGTTGTCGGCACAAATTAAACTTCTTTTGATCGCTTCAGTATGTTTATTGATTTATTCATATAATCAAAACAAAAATATTGTAGATAGCTTTTACAGAGTATTTTATGATTATAAAGCAATAAACTAACTTTCATTATATTCGAACAGATTTTACTCCCCATGACGACAAATTCAAATAATAAAAATGAAAATACATAGTGCTCTAAGAAAAGGATTTGATAGATGGGAACACAACACGTTACACGTGGAGACGAATAATCTTATCTTAATAAAACCAAGAGAATTTAACGATATCCAATCACATCGCACCACGTAAGCCAATGAGAAACCGAAACTTACGAACACGTGATCCTTGACCGACGGCGTATCAACCATCCGACGTGGACTCAACAAAAGAAAAATTGTTGACTTTTAAACTGAAGAAAAAAGTATACGGTTTGGTAAACCGGAAATCTTAAACCGGGCTTGTATAATTCATTCCCCAATGGCTTAAAAAATGATCAGTCGTAATCTAAGGAACATTCAGCACCATCTTCTACATGAAGCCCATCGATGACTGATGATGGATCGGCTTGTAAGTACTTAAGCTCACTCCTGTCATGTTGAACCCTTCCTGTGATCTCTAGACACAACCCGTTCCAGTTTTTCTTGTTGTCTCTCTTGGATGTGTTGCTGCTGCTGCTGGTTGGCTTCTTCTCGGTTGGTCCTGGATCTAAGAAGATTGGAATGAGTTTTGCCGTTGGGTTCGGTTTTATTCTGTTTACGGTTTTAGTCTCGGATGGTCCTAAAATCCTGTTCCCTGATTCTAACTCTGAGATATCATCTTCGTTTAACAGTACCTGTGTGTCAAAACCAATGAATCTTTATGGATCTAGCAATTTAAGCATTCACAAAAATGGACAAAGATCATAGAAATGGATGGTAGCATAACAATGCAGAGTTGCAGAGAGACCTGAGAAAAGGAAAATGAATCCGAAACTTCAAAGAACATTTAGATTCTAGGCTTTCTATGACTTATGTTTATGTCTAAATGTAAAGATACTTCCTAGTTGGGAACGAGCAGAAAACAGGGGAATTTTCTAGAGCTACCTTACGGCCGACTAAATCAAATGACATAACCACTTTGCTCTTCTTAGCTCGTTCAGCTTCTTCAATCTCCTCTCGCTTCTTCCTCAAAAGCTCTTTTTCCTGAGAAACAAAACCAAAAAACGAGTAGGAGGTCAATGAGCAGGGGAAAACAAACGAGTGTGTCGTTTACCAATGGAGACTACATGTATACCTCTGCAGAAAGCCAAGTACTACCCTCACTTTCATAGTAATCACTCTGGTCATCAATAACCGTTGTTCTTGCGGCTGAGTTTCTATCATACTCTACAAGCCTTTTCGCATAAGCTTCAGCTGCAACATCAGCATCAGATACAGGAGTAAACCCTTCCTCTAACCCAGCATAAGTACTTCCTTCTTTCAGCACAAGCGCTCCGCAGAAACTGCACGGTCCTTCTCCTTCTTGTTCACACACTATCTTCCCACAAGACAAGCAGTTGCTCACTAGTTTGTGTCTACGAGCTTGGCATGCACACGGTTTTCCTTGCTGAAACACTATTGATCCTTTAGCTGCCTCTGCTAGAGAAATGACTTTTCCACCTTTTTTCTTCTTGGGATTGGCTTGATGAGCCGGAGCTGTTGCTTTCACAGTTCCAGCTTGCTGATGATTAGAAGATGTTCCCTCTTTTGGTGTTTTAAACGGTTTCTTGATTCCACTAGAAGCAAGATTATCCACTTTTGGCTTAACATAAACCTGCAGTTCTGGAACAGAACTGTTTGCTACATTGCTGGATGGATCTTTGTATCCTCTTCGCTGTAGATATTCTGCAATGATACTTTTGCCTTCTTTTCCGATTATATTCTGGAGTAAAGTCATCAACATAATCAATCAGTCAAACTTTTGACGATGCACAACTCTCCTCAAGCCTCAAGCCTCAAGTAATACATTGGAGACAACTATAAGCAGCTAAGAAAATCTCCTTATGCGAAGCTACAATTCATGAACTATTCTTATCTGATTCGTATCTAAAAAGCTAAAATTAAACAACCTATATGTACAAAAGCAGTTCTTCAATGATTCAAAAGGCTTAATTCTAGGAACCCACACTATCCAATCGAAATCAATTAGTAAGCTACGACACTACCCACGATCCATTTCCCAAAATCAGAGAATCCAAAGAACACAACCATCAAACGAGATTTAGTGATTCAGTTTTTTTTTACGGGAAGATGATGAAGAGAAGAGAGGGAGAAAAGGATTACGTCGAGATACTCCTTCGCGTCAACAGGCTGAGCGAGATCGCAATAGGAGACTAAACCGGAGACGATATCACGATCGAAATTTAAACCGGTTTCTGGTCTCCGGCAGAGATCAACCAAAGCTTCCTCTAGCCACTGCCCCACCGCCGTTCCCATCTTCTTCTCCAATTTTCCGTCGATTTAGTCTCCTCGAAAATTTGATTTTTCCTCTCTATCTCTCATTTTTTTTTTAATCAAATGCACAAAAATAAAATAAAATTGAGGCCCATTGTATCGAGTTTGGGTTTCATTGGCTCGGCCCAAGTATCTGGTAAAAAAGGGTTTAAATGTCTCGATGGATTACTTTCCCAAACCGGTTCTCGTCTAACAATTTTTCTGTTGGTTTAGCTAGTGTCACTCGACATAAACTTTAATCAACGTTAGGTAAACGGTAAACGTAAACCCTACGTACCTCAGAATACGAGCTTTAAAAGTGTGGTTTGAACATTTCGCGTTTCACGTGAGGGTTGATTTTTAGTTGCTAAGATTTTCTTTTATCTATGTAACTATGTTATTGTTTCTATCATTTTTATATGTTTGATCTGCATTTGATATTGATATACGATCGGTGCTCGTAGTTTAATGTTTTGTAATTAATAATACCGCAGCCGTGTTGCTATACAGATTCAGATTCCATAATGTGCACATGTGAGCTGTAAACGATAACAATATATACAGTATATATATATATATATAATTAACATACAATCAAATAGTAACTCTAGTTACAAATAAAAACATACAATCAAATAGTTTGTGAAAAAAATACTATCAAGTAAATTTCTTGAAAGCAATTTTTCCACCGTTTAATTTATTTGATTAAAAAAATATAGTCGTGGAAGCAATTTATACAAATTTTACAAGTCTGTCATCTTTAATTTCATTAGCCAATAAGGTTGGCATTGCTTTCATGAAGCGGCCAACGAAAGAAAACTTTCTTTATTTTTTGACAACAATGCATTATATGCATGAAAAATGAGTTATCACTTATCAATTATCATTACCATATAAGCTCAGATAATAATACTGATGCAAAGCTATACTTCAATTTCCTTGAAGATGTCGAGGAATAAACGATACCAAGACAATGTGAATTGTGAACAAATCAAATAAAAATTGACTTACAGACCTCGAGCTCATGGTAAATGCAAAGTGTCAAACCATCTGGGATCATGTGACGTCGAAGAACTATATACAACACGTGTCAACACGATCATACCATCATGGTCCTATACAAATAAAATAGAACGACCAATAATTTGCAATTTCGCTTCAAAAAACAAATGCATGAATCAAAATATGCAAAGTAATAGCAATGTACACAGCCCATGCATATGTACATATCCAAATTAAGTTCATACTGAAGGATCGAGATCTTGATCTTATTGTAATCTTCAAATTTTCAAGTCGACAACGGTCACGATGGAAGAAGTCGTAAGAATAGAATCGTCCAAGTAATCAGATAACGACACGTTACAACTGAAGTGGGGATCACTTGGGAGCTATACGATAAAATATTGCTTTTTCAAGTGGGACCTATAAACATACCCAACAAAAGAAAGCAAACCTTGGCTTGCTTGCTTGCTTGATTGATGATAATTCGTTGCCAATGTCTTGTCCGAGATCGTCGCTTTCTATATCCGGAGAGAGTTTTACGTGGTTGCATCCCGGCCGTACACGCTATATGCTTCGACACCGATGTGTTACGTGACAAATTGTTTATTTATATTCGACGTGGCAATTGAGTTTACCCACAACTATATTGAAATTCATTTGAAACGACTGGATTTTAATAAAATTGGATTTTAAAAGTTATTGAATTTTGAGAATAACACTGAATTTTAATGAAGGATTTAAAATCTTCACTACATATAACACCAAACTTTAAAATATCTTACGTATGATTTATAAAAAACCAATAACATCATGGATTTGAAAACATAATGTAAAATTATTAGTTAAATAATAATGGATTGGAGCAGGAATTCAATTTTTTTAAAGCAATGATTGGATACACTTCTTTATTGAAAATTCAAAATTTGTTGTAAGTTTCAATATTAGTTGTCGCAATTCATTACTAATATGACTTGTGGCATGATCATTTTCCAAGCAAGATCATTTTTCAAGCAAGATCATTCTTCAAGCAAGACTTTATATATTTTTCTCTAACTGAAAAGCTGGACTAAATATCCATACACGACTATGTATCAGATAAGTTTTATTAGTTATTATTAAAATTGAATTATATATATACTCACTAATAAAAATTGCCTTGTGATTAGTGGTTTCCTTTGTGAGTTGAGGTTCAAATCCTCCAGCTTATAGTTAGTTATTGTGGATATAGTATAGTAAATATATTTACATAAGATATTCAGATTGGTAGATTTCAATTTGGGACTCCCCAGTGCAAGTGCATGTATATATATAGCATGTATGCAGTCGCATGCTGAAAATTACATTTGTACAACAAGCAGTGTGAAGACTAATTAAAAATCACGAAACGAAGTAATTAACCAAAAATACTAAAAAAATAAAAGCATATTAGTATGAACTCGGCGAAATAATTGAAACCCTGTTTATCCGACCCATAAAGCGACCCAATAAATAGAATCGTGATGTGAGTGCTGTCTTTGTTTTGTTCCACAAAATTGAAATTTCAACTTTATACGCATTTATATGAATACGGCAACGAAAATAACCATGATGTTTTGATTGGTTTAATCCACTATGAGAATTGATACAAATCATACCGACATGCGACAGTGATTAGACATTAACGCACCAAAGAAAACATTATATAATTTTTTGGTGTGACCATACTTCCTAAACACATATACAACGAGGTCGAGATGAGAAATTGAAAATGATGATGCTTTGTAAAACACTGCAAAAGTAAAATGAGTGGTCCGCTCAGATCGAGTTCAGTTTGGGTTATGGCATCGTGTGTATTCGGACTCTAATATTATGTTTTATGTGCTTGCAACTTAAGGCTAATTGACAATGAATAAATTTACACCTATCATATATCACTCAAAAGTCTCATTTTATTTCTTATGTAGAATATCTCACATCTATGATATTTAAATCTCAGTCATCAATATTATTCATCACC
Source organism: Eutrema salsugineum (assembly GCF_000478725.1). Classification (NCBI taxonomy): domain Eukaryota; kingdom Viridiplantae; phylum Streptophyta; class Magnoliopsida; order Brassicales; family Brassicaceae; genus Eutrema; species Eutrema salsugineum. The sequence continues at coordinate 4,335,132 of NW_006256858.1, forward strand.
AACTCTGATTATTTCTTTAGCGAGCTTCAAATTATAATTCATTGAGTATTAATTTTAGCGGTATTCAAATTAGTTTATTTCTATAGGGCATAGGGAGTCAACCGTCACGGACATCCACTCTAAAAGGACATATTTTTTGCGGCATCTATTTTAAAGGAACATATTTTTTGTAAAAAAAATTATTAAGGATCAAGCTTTAGTTTCTCTAGAATCCAGTTTGAATAGTTCCAAAAGTATAAACAAACTTTTGAGTTTTTGTTTGATATATAAAAAAAACTAAGATCGGCCAGCAATGATAGTTTGAAGAGATCAGCGAATTTAGAGGTTTCTTTAAAAAATATTACAAATTCAGACATAGATGCTGATGATCTGTTTATGGAACTGAAAATTATTCGAGTATCAATACCAGATGATATTCATAAACCTATTCAAGTGCTTGATTTTTTTAAAAAAATGGAGGATTGTTGTCAAAACACAGAAATTGTTTATTGCATATTGTTGACCATTTCGGTATCGGTTGCCACTGCTAACAGAATTTTCTCAAAGTTGAAGCTAATAAATAATTATTTGCGCTCTACTATGTCACAAAAGCAATTGAATGAGTTAGCTTTGTTATCAATTGAAACAGTTATGGTTGAAAAACTAGACTACGTTTAATAAACGATTTTGCACGAAGAAATGCAAGAAGATCTATATTTTATCAATAAACAATATATTTTATTGGATCTTTTTCTTTTCTTACAAACTATTTATGGAATTTGATTGTTTTATAAAGTTTTGTTTCATTTTTTTATTATCTTAATTTTGAAAAAAATATATAAAGGTATATTTATAAAAATTGGACGCAGACATCTAAATTGATCGGTCCGGTACTGAGTTTTTGTTTTCGGAGAGGTCTCGTACCTCTGTCGGTTTTGTCCAAGTCTATGTTTCAGATCGGGATGAATAAAACTTTTCAGATGACCAAAAAAAAAAAAACTGTCTTCTAGTCCACTTGGTCTTTTTTCCTTTCACGAGACACGCTTTTTATTATTTTTATTTACGAACCAATTTTGTTGTTGTTGTTGTCAATGAACCCATTTTATGGTTCCATGGATAGACGTAAGTGAAAAAATGTAAACATAACGCGTCAATGCCAATGAATGGAGTAAGTCAATCAATATTCGAAACTAAATGGATTGAATAGTTCAATAAGTTAACTTTTTAACATATAAGGCCAAAAAGAAATTTTCATTTAGCAAGTGGACTAGGAGAAACAGCTCACTAGATTCCGGAAGAAAGTGTTTGTCAAGTCTCCAATTTCAATTTAAAGTGTACAATTGATAGGTTTTACCTAGTATAACCCGGGATTTAAAATCTCTTAGTTATAGTTAACTAAAATCTTTATATGTATTGAGTATTAACTAGCCTTTAGGCGTCTAAGTAGATCAAGGTAAAATATCTTAAGTATCTCGCGTTTAAGATTTTGACTTAATTTGAGAGTGAGCAAGTTGGATTGGACAAATACATGTATACATCTAAAGTTTCCTTAATTAAAACTAAAACATGTTTTTTTAATTGATTTTGACAACATGGACTTTTTTATACGTACATACATACATGTCGATCGTTTTAAGAAGATATTGAACTCTATTTGACTATAGGTTCTAATAACGTCTTCACCGTTTTGTATGTGTATTCTCACACCATTAAATGATGATTGGACTAATTATATAGTATAGGTATTGATTTTTGTCGCGACCTCATCTCAAATATAGCAAATTTGTCAAACTCTAAGTCTCTACCCATATTACCGCATAAGCTTTTACCAAGGAACGTTAGCTTATGTTCCGTGACAATTACATAAGCTGGATTGCACCGGGACCTATAGTTATATATACTTCCATGTCATTCTATCATGCACATCATTTAATGATAAGTCCAATTACTCTGACTTGATTATTATTTACTGCAGGTTTTTATTATTTCCTGCAAAAATTGACGCGTGTCTCCCATTCCCAATTAACCGCTTGGGGGTTAAAATATTGAGCCTAGGTTTAGCCTACGAATTATTTAATTGGATATCGTATAAATTAAGAGATATCCAAAGAACGTCGAGATCCAACATAGTCGTTGACTTATACTCAGTCTCGTAACTAAATATATTTTAAAAAACTGTAGGAAACATCGGAGAACTTTCAATTTTGATCGTTGGAAACAAACGAAACCCTAGCTAGCTAGGCCTTAAAGATATACAATTTCATAAAATTTGTAACAATCATCTATTTATGAAATGGGGGAAATATTTGAAGTCAATATCCCAATCGAACATTATTTTTAATTCCTATATCAATTTTTATAAATTATAAAGGTACTAAATCACGTTTCCAACTTTTAATATAATTAATAATGATATTAAGCCATTTAAACGGATTTTAAAGTCTATGTATTATGTTTTCTCGCCATCATACCTTTTTTTCTTAGCCGCATAAACATATAGCTCGTCACATATGTAATCTTGTGGTCCTGCAATTGTATTGCATTATCAATTTTGTAATCCATGTCTTAAATATCGATCTCGATCATCCTATTTAGCTTTGCCTTCATTAAATTTAAGATCACTGAGTATCCTAGAGTCTTTAGTATTTAGATTTTATAAAAAAAAAACTAAATTTAACCTTTTTTTCATTCCGCATAAATCAGTGGTTAAAAAATAAATAAACAAAAACAATGACAAAACGATCAAAAGTATATAAAAATGAGGTGAAGTGAGTTATGGTTTGATATATTCTATTTATCTTTTTCAGTATTATATTTCTTAAACTTTTGTTTATTCATTTTATAAATTTTTTTTTGAGCATTTTTAACTGTTTTGTTTTGGAGTATTTGAATTTTTTGTGAGGCGAAAAATGAAATTTTTGGACACAAAATGGATGAAATGAAGCAAGTAGCAGAAAATATAGAATTTGGAGGAGCTCCTGATGGATAACAAGTCATTTTGGGAACACAGCTCACATGATAGTTGCATGGGGTATATGCAGGGCCGAGCATAGACGAGGTAGGCGACGGACTAGAGGCCGTATATGTTGATATAAATGGTTTCAGTTTTATGTAAATACTAATTCTGTATAGTTTTGGATTTGGTATGCGTCTGTATAGATTTTGGTCTATAGTTTGTGTTAAGGCTCTGTTTTAGGCCTTGGTCAATTGTATATAACAATTGTATATAAACCCTCAATTGTATCTTTTTGATTGATTAATGAGAATGAGAGTTTGTTTACTAATATGGTATAAAAAATAATCCATAGTAACAAAGTTCCGCGATTTGAATTCTAACCGGATTCTAATAGTATATCTCAACTGATGTCAACCTAATGACATTTTCTCCATTTTGAAGCATGGCTCCCAAAGTAATATACATTGTCGAAAGGATTGTAAGTTTTTTTAAAAAAACACAAAAACAAAATGGCCAACATTAGAAACCATTGTTGATAGTCAATTATCATTTCTACCATATAAGAATAAAAGTTAACTTCTTATATCTATATGGAAATATTAGAATTAACAATATATATTACTATGTGGGAGTAAGAAAATATTTGGCTAAAGAAGATTTTATTATAAAAATGTAAATTTAAAATTTACCAAAATATTAAAAAATATTGCATGAAGGCTCTCCAATAAAAATTGTGAATACGTCGACAATAATTTCTTAAAATTAAACTTAAGTGTCCACACAATATTTTTTTTTAACATTTAAGTTTTCTAAAATATTGCATGAACTCTTCTATCTTAGTTTTTTATAACGAAATTTTGAGACAATGGTCCAAAATTCAAACTGTTCAATATTCATTTTGGTTTGATTGTTGACACCCTACAACAATGTCTTAAAAATATTACCTAGATAGCTCGGTATACCATTGAAACCACAGTAGAGTTTTTCTACAAAAAGTATTCTAAAGATTGATTAGTGCAAAAAAATGAAAAATCGAATAGGAACAGCTATTAGGGAAAACTCAGTGGCCGACTAAGATTTTGCGTGAAGTATATAGGAAATATAACATATATTGGTCGAAAAAAATGTAATGTTATTTTGATTGATGAAAATGATGTCTACACCAACAAAAAAATGGGTTACATTATCACCACACTGAAAAAACTAGAAAGGAGAAAAGAGTTACTTTTGTATATATTTTTTTCTATCTCAATTATTCTAAACACAAAAATACAATAGCAGATAAACTAGCATGAAGTGCTCTTGTCATCTTTTTGATATTTTGTATATAAATTCTGTGTCACTAACTGGATTTTCAAACTATTTAAAGCCTCTTATCTGTAGAGAAAGGAATACAAAAAATCAAACAAATTGATTCTAACTAAAAAAATCTCCAAAAAAATGATTAATACAGGAAAAATACCAGCAAAATATATTTTAATAAAAGTAATTCTTGGTTCTCTTGTTTCAAAACAATGGTCAAACGGGAGCGTGGGATATTAATTTAGTCGATAATATCAGATAAAACGTAAAATCATAATCTTAATCTCAAACACCACACAAAAACATTTTTTTTTTCTGTTGAGTTCTAGTCAGTTTGATAAAATATACCAGCAACGTAAATATAGTATCTAGTACTATAAACAACGTAAATAATATAGCTCTTTAATTTAAAATATAAAAATCAGAATATTGATAGGTGTCTATATGCAAGTTTAGTCAAAGTAAACTTTTAATACCATCATCTTCGGGATATGGGTTGCGTATACAAAAAAGACGTGGCGTATGGGTTTCAAGTTTAACCTATTTTGTTCAATGAAGTTTCTACGGCCCGCTGATTTTATTTCTATTTTATTTCGGTTTCTAATTCTCTATTTTATATTTAGAATTTAGATAAGTACTATCATATTATTTCCTATCCAAATTAGAAGCGCAATACACAACAACGACGATGCCTCGCAACATTCCTTTCGTTTCTTGTAAATTTTTTGAGTTCCTCGAAGTGATTTTTAATCCAGCGGTACAAAAACAATCCGTATTATATAAATTATCAAAAAAATCTACCGATCCAAATATGACCAAACAAGTCCAACATCACAAAAATATCTAAAAAAATGTGTGACCATTTTCTTTATTGAGAATGTGGAGATATGTGTGTTACAATTACAATTTATATACCGTTCAATTCAATACCTACAAAAGCTCACACTCTGGCCCCAATCAACATTTTTACATGTTAGACTAAATTCTCATCAATATAAGGTTTAGCATATATATATATATATATTTAATTATAAGGTTTGGTACTTATGTGGTGCTTTTGGTGTCCATTTTTGATTAATACTTAAGGGTGGGTGGTTTGGTTTTTATTTGGTTTGCTGCGATATATAGTTTTTTGTTTGGTTCATGAGAATCGGACGGAATTGAAACCAAAATATTCATTTCGATTTTAGTCCAGTATGTTTCTAGCAAATCAACACTGACCAAACAACGATTTTTTATTTATTTAGTTGTTTACTTGTTTGTAGTTAAACATTTTCTATGATTTGAGATCATAATATATAGAAATTTCATATGATATTATATACCAATTTGGCGACTGCATAACTCATACACTAGCTAGATCTAGAGAGTCAAATTAGTTTAAATTTCTGTTCATGGTACTCAATTACTAGAGAAACAAAAACAGTACATCATTTTGGGTAGAAATGACATTATTTACTCATGCCTTATATGTATGCATGCATGTGGGAAATCAAAATGTACAATTTCACAGTAAAAGTGTCCTTCTAAAAATTTTCATTTAGAAGTTTTTACATCAATATAAAGTTATAAACTATATACATTTCACTCTCATGTGGAAGTGTGGAACCATAAATGGGATCAAAGGCTTTGAAATCTAAACTCAATCAGATAGAACAGATGTTCAAATGAAAGGACAAGTTAAGGGTTATTTTAGCGATAAACCTGAAGGGACTAATTAGAGAAAAATTGAGGGCTAATCAGAGAGAGAAAGCATTGAGTAATGGTAGAAGAGAGAGAGAGAGAAAGAGAAGGGCTGACTTTGGAGAGCAAGAGAGTAAATGCATTTTGCTGTCCATGTTGACTCTTTGAAAGCAAAACCCCACTCTTCATTATTACTTTTAACTGTATTATTATTGCTACTAATTTACTTACTCATTAGCTTTGCTCTCTCTCTCTCTCTTTCTCTCTTTCTCTCTCTATAAATATAGGCAAGCTAACTCTCTACATCCTCAGACAAAACCAACTACCACTTGTACCCCTTTGTCTTAAGTACTCTTAGCCCTACAATTTCCTAAGCTTCCAAGCAAAAAACCTTCGAAGGATTAACGTTTTCTTCCTCTATATATCTATCATCATCAAGACCCCTCTCACTGCTCATACCACAAACTATTCCGTTCTTCCCCTAAGCACAGAGAAATATATAGGAGATTGTGATGGGAAGACCACCGTGCTGTGACAAGATTGGAGTGAAGAAAGGGCCATGGACACCAGAGGAAGATATCATCTTGGTTTCTTACATTCAAGAACATGGTCCTGGAAACTGGAGATCTGTGCCTACTCACACAGGTCTCTTCTTCTAACTTAATATTATATTTTGTTTTATTTTTGTTGATAAAAAGTAATATTTTAGTTTCGATTTTGTAATCCCTACTCTTAAGAAGTACTTTAATGTTTTTTGTTTTTTCTTGGGTTTGTGATTCTTTTGTTCTGGCTTCAATTTGGTTGGTATGATCATTAAAGAAAAAGAAAACTGTAATAAATGTCCGATTTTTCTCACACCGGCTTTTTTGTCCATACATATCAAATTAATTACCCTTTTAATTTAATGAAAGTTTTGATTTTTGTGGTGATTTAGGTTTGAGGAGATGTAGCAAAAGCTGTAGATTGAGGTGGACTAATTATCTTCGACCTGGGATTAAGCGTGGAAATTTCACCCAACACGAAGAGAAGATGATTCTCCATCTTCAAGCCCTTTTGGGCAACAGGTAACATACATATTCACATGCACATGATCTATAAAAGTATGAAGATAAGGTTTATGAACTTTAAATAACTTGGGGACCAAATAAATATGAAGGTGGGCAGCTATTGCATCATACCTTCCAGAAAGGACAGACAATGATATAAAGAACTATTGGAACACACATTTGAAGAAAAAGCTCAAGAAGATGAATGATTCTTGTGAAAGTACTATCAATAATGGATTTGATAATAAAGACTTATCTTCATCAGACAAAAAAACTACTTCACATCAAAGCGGCAGCTCCAACAAAGGTCAATGGGAAAGAAGGCTTCAGACAGATATCAACATGGCTAAACAAGCTCTTAGTGATGCCTTGTCTCTTGACAAACCACAAAACCCTACTAGTTTCTCTATAACCGATCTTGGTTATGGACCTTATGGTCCATCATCTTCTTCATCCTCAACAACCACCACACCCACAAGCAACACTAATCCACACCCATCTGGTGTCTATGCCTCAAGCGCTGAGAACATCGCTCGGTTGCTTCAAAACTTCATGAAAGACACACCAAAGACCGAAGTGCCCTCACCGGTTGCAGCTACCGAGATGGTTATCACCACGGCGGCTTCTAGCCCTAGCATAACAGAAGGAGGCGGAGAAGGGTTTGATCAGTCTTTATTCAGCTTCAACTCCTTGGATGAAGCTGAAGACAAGCCTAAGTTAATAGACCATGACATTGATGGTCTACTTACACAGGGTTCTCTTTCTTTGTTTGAGAAATGGCTCTTTGACGAGCAAAGCAACGACATGATCATTAATAACAACATGTCATTAGAGAGCCAAGAAGTGTTATTCTAGAAAGAAAAACTTTGACGATTTACTTGAGGAATGAGGAGGCTTATAGCTAGCTATAAACAAAATGTATAATTAAGTACTCTTTAGTTTTGTTGTAACTTGTGATCCTCAATTATCTTTCGTATATTGCAGTAATTAGGGATTTTGGAGTCTTAAGTAACTTTAACACGATTTTCTCTTTTTTTTTTTTTTCTAGTGTGGAAAAGTTATCTTCTTCTTGTTTTTTCTCTATCTTCTATCATGTAGTAGAAACTCAAAAGTGTACATCATCTTTATTAATGTAACATGTGGTTCTATATCGTGGCTCATTTAGTTACAAATTCATTTCACTTTATTAGAGTTGATATGGACCATAAGGTTAGGTTTCAGATTTTATGTTTCCATAAATTGCAATCAGTAGGTAGCACATACACATTTATCCTGATTAATATAGATGCATGCATGGCGCCTATAACTATAAGCCTATTGATCTTATAAAATTTTGTAATCATTTTAGAGAATACTCATAAATTAACCTTATTATACAAAATATTTAGGTAAATTGTTATAATCATTATAGAGAATACTCTCAAAATAACCTCTTACTATACAAAATATTGGAAAATTCTTGGGTTCACCCCTAGGGGTGAATTCATTCATTCACCCTTTTTCATCTAAGGCAATAAAAATCTACCATGTAATATTATCTTTAAATAAAAATTAAAAATTATAAGTAAAACATTAAATACTCAATCAAATATTTTGTTAAAAAAATATATATAAGAAATAAATAATGTATATAGAGATTAGAATTTAGGATTTAAATTTTTTTTTAAGGTTTATAAATTATGATTTATAGTATAAAGATTAGAATTTAGAATTTAAAATTTAGAATTTAGGGATTAGGGTTTAAAATTCCGAATATAAAATAAATAATTATATAAATATATATATATATATATATTAAAAATATATAAATAAAATTTAATATTATGCTTGGGTTCACTATTTCCAATTTAGGTTTTAGTTTTTCTTTATTTAAAATTCCAAAAATAAAACAAATAATTATGTAAAAATATTTTTTATAAAAAATAATTGTGCATAAACTTCAATATTATGCTTGGGTTCACTATTTCTAAATTAGGGTTTAGTTTTTTCTATTAAAAAATAAATTAATATTATGTTTGGGTTCATTATTTCCAATTTAGGGTTTAGTTTTTTTTCATTTAAATTTTGAAAATAAAACAAATAATTATGTAAAAATATAATTTTATTAAAAATAATTCAACATAAACTTTAATGTTATATCTGAGTTCATTATTTCCAAATTAGGTTTTAGTTTTTTCTCATTTAAAAAAAATATTTAAAATATGCTATTTTGATAAGTTATTTTAATTGATTTTATCATATGGCAGATTTATATTGGCTAAAATAAGAGGGGGTGAATGAATTCACCCTTAAGGTGAACCCAAGAATTGTTAGGTAAATGATATAGTACTTACCACACAAAAGATAAGCGGTATCCTAATATAAAATCTATCAAGTAACTTGAAACCAAAGGAGAAATGATGATTGTGGACAAATAAAACGATAATAAATAAATACGTTTCAAGAAAAATAAGAGCCTTATATCTGCTGTTAAGAAAATAAAAATTAAATTCAAGAGAAACTTTGCATCACATATATACACGTATACACATTAACTCACGCACATTATTTTGGCAAAAACAAAAGAATTTCACGCACAGATCATTTTCATATATAGTTACATATCTGATATGCTTATATAGAGGCAAAATCTAGTGGTCCTGTCCATTGGAAATGTGAAACTAATATATGTGATAAAAAAAAAGAGGAGCAAAAAAGAAAGTAGTGAATTAAATGCAGAAGAAAAATGTGAGTGTTTGACTTGTGCCTGTGAAGCACAACACAACGAGCATGAGCCAAGTCAAGATGCCTTACCTTTGCCACCTCATAAATTTTAATTTCACACTGTCTCACACCCAACTCGTTGACTTTTTTATTTAACCAAAAAGTTTCAGAGATTCATAATGTTTTTTTTTTTTTGGGTAAAAGATTCATAATGCTTTTCCGGCGGATACCATTAGATGTTAAATTAGTTCCATTTCCATCGCCGATGCTCGAATTCAAAAACTTCCCTTTTTTTTGGGGTGGCAAAATTACATCGGGTTAAATTATTAGACGTTTTCGACTTTCTTTTGTTTATCTAATATAATTTTTTCCTCGCATGACACTACCATAAACTATATACATTTTTTTTTATGTATGATTCATTATTTTTTCGCCACGCTCATAATTTCGAGCTCTTCGTACCTAAACGTGAAGCTTCAGCTGAATGCATATAACAACAATGATGAGTCTTGTAACGATCAAAATCATTAAAATCCTAGTCAAATCGACAATACTGTATTCGAACCACTTTGGAGCAATCGTTGCAAATCCAAGTTGAGTTCCATGGTGGTCTACAAATTGACTAGTTAGTTATATAAGATGGACTAATCATTGGAGTCCAAATGTGTGGAGCTTATAATATTCATGGATCATTCATTTCATCCCAATCCCGTCTTCTACTAATTAATTGCCAATAGATTCTAAGGATGATGCAGCATCTTAATATTTTAGGCCGCAAACAAACAACAACTTTTACTTATTTACTTTATGTTATTGGGTTTTTCTTAATTATGTCGGTTTCATTATAAGTTAATTGTGATTTTTCATTTTTTTTACGAAGACTAATCCTACACAAAGGACACTTTCATTCCTTGTAAAAGACAGTTTTGAAGTTATAAAATAAGAGTAATTTTCTTTTCCCTTGTATTGATTTGATTAAGTTCATCAATTTAGAAAGCCTTGCATCAATTTGATTTAATTCATTGATTCAAGAAGCTAGCACTCTAGAGATTATTTTGATTTCTAAATTGAACTGAAGTTTTAAAAACTTTACGCTGCGCCAGGTTGGTATCAGAGCAAAACTCATTTGTTCATAATGCCGAGAGGTCGTCGCGATCCCCCTCCGACGGAAGCCGAGCTCATGCATCAAACTCTTGCGGCTCTTCAAGAGCTGATGCAGCAGTTAACGATAGCGATTCAGGCGATGGCTGTGCAACCGGTGCAACCTTCTCCATGAATCGTTGAGGATGACGATGGTGAACTTGAAGAAGATGACAATCCGTTCGCTGGATAGAGACAACATAACGTTGTTGATCCTGCAGATGATTGGCCTTGAGAACAAGGGTTTAAGTTTGATATTCCTGAGTTTCACAGTTGAAACACGGCGGAGGAACTCTTTGATTGGATCGTCACGGTCGAAGAAGTTTTTGAGTTCAAACGGATGCCTTTAAATGAATGTGTCCATGTGATTGCGATGCGGTTTCGTAACAGGGCTGCAGCGTGGTGGACACAATTGAAAACTTCACGAGCAAGATTGGGCAAAGCAAAGATTTTATCTTGGGATAAACTGAAGAAAAACTTATGAAAAACCTTTCTGCTGTATAACTACGATCATCTTATGTTTCAGAAATTACAAAATCTGAAACAAGAAACTCGTTATGTGGAGGAATACTCGACATAATTTTTTTCTGTTATTGAATCGTATTGATCTTCAAGATAGAGAACAGCAACTAGTAGCTCCTTTTATGGGTGGTTTGAGGCAGCAAATTCAATTCACATTGAATTTGTTCAATCCTTTGTCTGTTGCGGAAGCTCACCAGCAAGCTTTAACGGTTGAAGCTCAAACTAAAGTGAACTTCTCGGCGTGGAGTTCTGTTCGTCCTCCTCGCACTACTCCGACTTCTGTTTTCCCTCCACCAGAAACAGTTGCTCCAGTCACAGCTATCCTATGGAACGAAACAGTGCTGGTACCTGAAAACAACCAGCATTCAAATGGACCAGGAAATTTGAGGTGTTTTAATCGTGGAGAAACCGGCCACAAACAGTCTGTTTGCCTAACCCGAAATCAACGTGGTATCTTTTTAGATGCTTTGGGCCGTGATGTGGAGATCGATGTTGAAGACACTATTCATGAGGAGCAATGTGAACTAGAAGCGGATACAGGTCACTTATTGATGCTGCGGCGATCTTGTTTGGCGTCTCGCGGAGAACCAGAGTTTTCTCAACGAAATACCCTATTTCAATCACGTTGTAAGATCAACAGACGAGTATGCAAATTCATTATTGATTCAGGCAGCTGTGAGAATGTGGTTGCAGAGGAAGCTGTTAAAAAATTGGCTCTTAAAGACGAAAAGCACCTTACTCCTTACAAGTTTGTGTGGTTAAATCAAGGCAATGAAGTGTGTGTGACTCGTCGCGCTTTGGTGAATTTTTCCATTGGAGACGCTTACAAGGATAAAGTCTACTGTGATTTCGTTCCCATGGATGCGTGTCACTTGTTACTTGGATGCTCTTGGGAGTTTGATCGAAAGGTTCAACATGATGGTTTTCTCAATACTTACAGTTTTTCCTTTCAAAATCGCAACTTCACTTTGAAGCCTACTCTTCCGTCGATCACACCAGCAACGAGAGCTCCTATCGTATTGTTACGACATGCGTTATTTGAAGAAGAAATGTGTGAGGAAGGTTTTGTGTTTATGTTGCTTACAAAACCAACTCTTACGGTCGCAATCCAACAGATTCAGCCAACCTTTCGGGAGATTATTCAAGAGTTCTCCGATATCTTTCCTGATGATCTTCCACACGGTTTACCCCCTCTGCATGATATTCAACATATGATTGACTTGGTGCCAGATGCTTTATTTCCCCATCGACCTCATTATCGAATGAGTCCAAGTGAGCATGAAGAATTGCGACATCAAGTTGAAGAACTGCTTTCTAAATGGTTTGTGCGCGAAATTTTGAGTCCATGCGTGGTGCCTGCTTTACTTATTTCTAAGAAAGATAGATCATGGCGTTTGTGTGTTGACAGTCGTACATTAACAAGATAACAATGTGTTATCGATTTCTCATTCCAAGACTAGATGATTTACTTGATAAAATCGGTGCTGCCACTTTGTTTTCTAAACTGGATTTGAAGAGTGGCTATCTTCAGATTCGTATACGACCTAGAGATGAATGGAAAACTGCTTTCAAGACCTGGGAAGGACTTTTTGAATTGTTGGTCATGCCTTTTAGTTTATCAAACGCCTCTAGTACCTTTATGCGTGTGATGAATCAAGCTTTGAGACAATTCATTGGTAAATCTGTGGTCGTTTATTTGGATGACATCTTGATCTTTAGTTTGTCGTTTATTCATTTGCATGAAGTCCTGAACGTACTTCGGCGTGACAAGCTCTTTACAACAGTGAAAAAATGCGAGTTTGGGTCTCCTGAAGTTCAGATTCTTGGCTACATAGTTTCTGCTAGAGGCTTAGCTGTTGATCCTAACAAGGTCTCGGCCATTATCTCTTGGCCTCTTCCAAAGACGCTTACGGATACTCGCAGTTTTTACAATTTGGCATCTTTTTATCGCTGTTTTGTTCCACAATTCAGCAGTCTTATGACTCCTATAACAGATTACATGCGAGACATTTGTCCGGACTCCAGCAGCGTCTAAGGCATTCGACTTGAAAAAAAAATAATTTCTGCACCTATTCTAGCTCTCTCCAACTTCAATTTGGTATTTGAATTACATTGTGATGCTTCAAAACTGGGAATTAGAGTCATGCTTAGTCAACAACATCGGCCTATTGCATTTTACAGTGAAAAACTGGCGGGTGCTAACTTCGTTATAGCATTTATGATCTTGAGTTTTACGCAATCATCCAGGCAGTTTAACATTGGTGTCACTACTTATTTTACAAGGAATTCATATTGTGCACGGATCATGATGCACTTAAGCATATTGGAAATCAAGATAAAGTTTCCGCTAGACACGCCTCGTGGATTGTTTATCTCCAACAATTCACTTTTGTCATTAAGCATACATCAGGTGTTAGTAATCGCATGGCTGATGCGTTAAGTCGTCGACATTCATTGATTGTTGTTTTACATGTCTCAGTTCCTGGATTCAGTTCTTTTGCAGACCTTGATGCTTCAGATCCCTTCTTTGGCCCTGTTTGGTCAGCTACCGAGACCGGTTCTTCGATGCCGTATGTGTGCCATGATGGCTTTTTGTTTTGTGATACTAGGTTGTGCATCCCTGATTGCAGCCTGCGGTTAAAACTCGTTTCCGAACTACATAAAGAAGGACATTTTGAACGGGATAGAACATTGCATCTGGTTTCTACTTTGTATTTTTGGCCGTCCCTCCGGAGATATATCAAGCGTTTTGTGGAACATTGGGTCGTTTGTCAAACCTCAAAAGGTCAAGCATCTAACACAGGCTTATATCTTCCTCTCCCTGTTCCTACTCAGCCTTGGACAAATATAAATATGGATTTTTTTTAATGGGGCTTCCGAGTACTCAAAAGAGTTTTGACTCTATCTTTGTTGTCGTCGATCGCTTCTCTAAAATGGTGCATTTCATTCCTTGTAAACGTACTACTGGTGCAGTACAAGTCACAAGCCTCTTTTTATGTGAGATTTACAGGTTACATGAACTTCCTTATTCTATTGTATCATATTGAGATTCTCGTTTTTAGGACACTTTTGGCGTTCTTTGTAGAAGCTCCTTAATACTAGTCTTGACATGAGTTCAGCTTATCATCCTCAAACGGATGGTCAGACGGAGGTTACAAATTGATCATTGGGTAATCTTTTACGTTGTGTAGTCGGTGATTCTATCAAGAGTTGGGATGCTAAACTTCTACAAGCAGAATTTGCACACAATCATATAGTGAATCGCAGTTCGGGATTTAGTCCATTTCAAGTAATCTACGGTGTTGTTCCTCGTGAGCCGGTCGATTTATCCACCCTTCCTGATCGTACACACTTTCATGGTGATGCTACAACATTTATGGTGGATGTCGTGAAGACTCATGAACTAATACACAAAAATCTCGTCGAAGCGGCCTCTAAATACAAGTCGTCAAGTCGTCGGTCGACATTCACCGCAGACGTCTTGTGTTTGAAGCTGGTGATCTTGTTTGGGCAGTTCTAACTTGGGATCGCATGCCCGCCCATGCTTGCAACAAATTGAAGGCCAAGAAAATTGGACCACTTAAAGTGTTGGAACGTATTAACGATAATGTATACCATCTACGTCTTCCTCCTGTGACATTCGTACTTCAGATGTTTTTAATGTGAGATACTTATCTCGTTATCTTCCCGCAGACAATCTTGCCGATTCGAGGACGAATCTTTCTCATCCCAGGAGTTCTGATGCAGCATCTTAATGTCTTGGACCGCAAGCAAACAACAATTTTTACTTATTTATGTTATTGGGCTTTCTTAATTATGTGGGTTTCATTATAAGTCGGTTGTGATTTTTCCTTTTCTTTACGAAAACTAGTTCATTCATTCTTTTTAAAAGACAGTTTTGAAGTTATAAAATAAGAGTATTTCTCTTTTCCCTAGTATTGATTTGATTAAGTTCATCAATTCATGAAGCATTGCATCAATTTGATTAAATTCATTGATTCAAGAAGTCAGTTCTCTAGAGATTATTTTGATTTCTAGATTGAACTGAAGTTTTAAAAACTTTACGCTGCGCCAAAGGACGAGCAACTGTGGGCTAGGGATAACTTAAGGCTTTGAGGTTCGGACAAGAAACCTAAAATTGAGACATGAGCCAAGCTCAAGAAATAGCTTTTACTTATGATCAGATTGTGTTCATGCCCATTACTGTTTAAGGTATGTAACTTACTGTTATTAAAATTTCTGTGGTATGTTTCTTTTTTTCAAATTTGAAAACATCCCTATGTTTTTAGCCCATTACAAGAATTTATTTCTTCATTTCAGCCTATTTTTTTCATCTAAGTTGTGCAAAAGATAAAACTCCAATACATACTATATTTGAATATAAGTTCATTGTTGCAATAATTATGTGAACGTTGAAAAATTCGTCGATGAAGTTTTGAAAGTTATCAATTTCGAGTTGCTCACACCATGCAAACTGATTTTTAAAAAGAGTAATGCTTTAAGTATGTAAGGTTCAAAAATACAAAGAGATGGATACTGAATTTTGTTTATTTAACAAGATCCACTTAATATCGGCCGCTCGGCCAGCTAGGAACCTACCAATTCACTAGCTCAAGAACACAAGAGGACATAGCATCGATCTCTCAAAATCAAGAAGATAATCGAGTTAAACGAAGAAGAGTCGTTACTCTGTCACAGCTCTGTTACAACAAACTTTAATAACAAACTTCAAATACTCGGTTCCTTTTTACATCGTCAATTTCCTTGAAGCTATACCGAACCAAACCGGTTCTCAATCTGAAAATTGTATTTGTGAACCGAGAATCAACAAGTGCCATTTTGTCATAAGCACCATAACAACGTACTTTGACGAAAGGTCGAAAGCACACATGTAAAACGTACAATTAGAGGAACAATCAACAACCACTTATGGTCCTTGCAAAATCAAATAACAGAACCTCCTCATAGCTCAGTAAAATTAGTAAAAACAAAAAAGTTACCTTGATCACCCAAGATTAAGAAGAAGAAAAAAACTTAAATAACACTGAAAGAAATATAAACAAAAACTTTGGATTATAAAACTTAGAAGCTGAGAAATTCTAAGAAAATTTTGGGAACTAGAAGCAAAATTGGAGGACTATCAACTATAAAACTGGTAACACAACATTCATCATTGTCTGCAAATAAATTAAGCATTCTTCGACAATATTCTGCAAACATAGGTACGTATACATACAGAAAATCAATACCACACATTATTAATTATTAAGACTATATGATATAGGCTTCAGACTGAGCCTTTAGTTCAAAGGTTTCAGAGTTTATAGGAATATGCATAAACACTCAACGTCTAGCTGTCCTTCTGGTTCGGAAAAAACTCTCCTTGATTAAGTTTAATTCTCTTACAACTTCACTCATTTCCAACCGGTTCATAGGAGATTCTTCAGAGCACCTAAGTCCCACATCCAAAACCAGTGTCAAGCACTCAGCAAGAGGGAAACCGACAATGAACTCACTGTGGAGAATAGATTTGTCTACAATGTCCAATACTCGCTCAGGCAATGCAGACTTGGTGTAGCTGTGTAGGGTAAAGTTTCCTCCAAATAACTCATTGGTTGGTCTTTTCCCAGTGAACATTTCCAAAATGAGAACCCCAAAGCTATACACATCACCTTGTATTGATGGTTGTCCTCCCATTCCATATTCTGCACCATAATTAACAAAAACAAAATTGGAGTATTAAAAGAATATACCAATTTTCTTCATTGAAAATTATAGATGTGTGGTGATAGTTTTACCTGGTGGGGCATAGCCAATGGTTCCTCTGACACCAGCAGAGCTGAGTTGATTGAGGAAAGACTCCTGGTCGAATTTAAGGAGGAGTCGAGCAAGACCAAAGTCGCTAAGATGGGCAGTTAGATCATCATCTAGAAGTACGTTGCTTGGCTTAAGATCACAATGAGCTATAGGTTCATGGCAGTTAAAATGAAGATAGTCCAAAACAGAAGCCACATCTATCACTATGTTAAGCCTTTCAAGAAGTGTCAAAGTTCTTGAAGGCCTACTAATCTCTTCGACTTCCTCTTGGTGCAACCAAATATCCAGGCTTCCATTAGGCATATACTCATAGATGAGAGCTCTGAATTCGTTTCCTTGAAAATCAATACTCGAACAAGCCGTCAATAGTTTCACAAGATTACGATGCCTTATGTCTTTCAAAGATTCACATTCAGCTAGGAAACTCTTCATTGCTCCACGTCTCTGCATGTTTAGAATTTTCACGGCAACAACTTTCTTTTCCGCCGGAAGAAATGCTTTAAACACAGTACCAAAACTGCCTGATCCAATCAAATTTCTTGAAGAGAACCCATCTGTTGCATTTCGTAGATCTCCATAACTTATCTTCTCATGGAAGACCTCCAAAGTAGAAGGAGTTGTATTATTGGTCTGCTTCTTCTTCTTTCTTTTTCTGAACCGATATAAAGAGACTAAAGCTATGAACAAAAGCAAAAGCAAGGTTATGCCAACGCTAACTCCAATCACAGCTTTCTTCAAAAGAGAGGAATGCTTCGTCTTCATTGCTGGTGCTTGCGGAATGCATGGCTTTAGTTTCAGTTCCTTGATGCCTCCACAAAGATTTTTGTTTCCAAATAACAAAACTATAGAAGAGTTCTGAAATTTCCCTTGTGTTGGCACCCTTCCCTCAAAATTATTGATGGATAGATTAAGATACTCCAACTTAGAGAATGTTGCAAGATATTCAGGTACACTTCCAGTGAGATTATTTTTCGACAAATCAACTCTACGAACACCCACCAATCCTCTGATATCTGGAATGGTTCCATGAAAAGAATTTTCTTGCAGATAAAGTTCTTCCATCGAGAGGCATTTTCCCAAAGTTTGTGGAAGTTGTCCTGATAAGTTAGTATTTCCAAGTGATAGCACAACAAGATTTTGTAATCTTCCAACATCCTTTGGTAAAAATCCAGTGAAAGAATTAAGTTCCATGATTATGTGAACAAGGGATGGCATTTGCATAATTTCTCGAGGTATAGTTCCATTCAACTTATTAGATCCAATATACAAATATAGTAGGCGACTACAATTTCCAAGACTTGTAGGAATGGGTCCTTCAAAACTATTGTTGGACAAATAGAGTGTTTCTAACTGAGTGAGGTTGCCTATAGAAGAAGGTATCCTTCCTGACAATCTATTTGAATCCAAACCTAAATAACCCAATTCTACAAGCTCCCCAATAGAGGTTGGGAGTGCTCCTGTCAACTTATTTTCAAACAACTCAAGTTTTTGTAAGCCTATGAGTTTCCCAATGTCATGAGGGATGCTTCCAGAAATGAGATTGGTTTGAAGCTTTAACTCAGTGAGGCTTGTAGACAAATTGGCAATGGAGGTAGGCAAGTCACCCCCAAGCCTATTGAGACCCACACTTAAGATAAGTAATTGGGTGCAGTTGGACAAGGCATCAAGAAAATCAAGATCTCCAAAGAAGTTATTTCCCAGAGAATTACCATGAAGTAGTAAGGTTTCCAAATTTTGTAACTTCCCAAAACTCAGAGGAATACTTCCTGTAAGACTGTTATACTCGATTGCCATCATTTCTAGAGCAGAGATATTAGAAAGTGTTGTTGGAATGACTCCTGTGAAATGATTATTTCCCATATATAGCTCTTGAAGGTTAGGTAGCAAAATACCAAAATCTGGCCGCAAGCTACCAGAAAAACCATTACCAAAGATGTTTAGCATCTCAAGTGAGGATAAATTGTAAATGGAGGGAGGAAAAACGCCTGAGAAATTGTTCACCGATAATGAAAGAAAAACCATTTGGGTCAATCTAGCTATATCATCTGGAATTCTTCCATCTATTTTGTTATTGGTAAAGCTAAGTTGCATGAGTGATGTCAAGTTTCCTAGAGATGCAGGGAGCTTTCCCATTAGGTTGTTTGGACCAAGATATAAAATAAGAAGCCTTGTTAATGACCCTAGTTCTGAAGGAACACCTCCTCCAAGATGATTTGAATCTAACTCAAGGTCCAACAATCTAGAGCAGTTAAATAGATCCACTGGTATCTCTCCTCCAAGAAAATTAAAGCTCATATTCAAGTACTCAAGTCTAAACAAGTTTCCCACTTCTTGAGGGATGGTTCCACCAAAAGAGTTATCAGAGAGATCAAGTGAGATGAGAAACGAAAGATTACCAATAAACGGTGATATCACTCCACCTAATTGTAATCTTCCGAGGTTTAGACCAATAACTCTCTTGTGTTTGCGGCCACATGTAACCCCATTCCAGTTGCAGAGAGGGAACGAGTTATTCCATGAGGACAAGACTACTCTTCTGTCTTCAGAAACTTGAGACTTGAACTTGAACAAGGCTTGCCGATCAGTTTCATCGGTAAAGACATATGCTTCAAGTAACATGAGAGCATGGAAGGAAAGTAAAATAAACACTCTCATGTTTCTCATTTAGATTCTTCTTTTCGTTTTTGTTAAGATCTTTTGGTGTTTCTCATATTGTGCAGGAAACTGAATATAAAGGACGAGGCAAAAGCAAGATGCATTTACCTTGGTGGTGTTACTGCTACTTGAAAGAAAAATTGGGATAGTAAATTGGTTCACAGCCACATAGAGAAAGCTTCAAAATGGTACGGACTGTTGCTATCTAAGTCAATTAGTCAACCGTCTAAGAAGACAACAAAGATCATTAGTCTTTTTGACGTTTCTATAGACATCATCTCGTGGATGCATTATTTTTCCCATGATGGGACAATTAACTTAGTGCTCTCTGAGCTTTGTGGACTCTTCTAAACTTAAACACATACCTGGAATATTACCATCACAAAGCAGTCATTTTTTTCTGATAACATTAGTTTATGATACAGATCTCATTGCACATAAAAACAGAAAATGTTCACTACCAACTAGTCTATTGAATGCAAGCCAAACAAAAAAGATGCAGGACAGGTTGTAAGAAAAATTTATCTTGATCACCTAGGAAAAAAATCAAAATTTTGCAAAAGCTGGGAAATTCCAAATACACATGAAAAAATGAGGATTATAAAGGGACCCAACATTTATCTTTAGTTTGCAAATAAAATGGAATCCGTTAACAATATTCTGCAAGCATATGTACAACACTATCATTGCCTGACACAAAAAACTTGAGACACAGGTAACAAAAATCAGAACTTTGGATTACGAAAAACTGAGAAAAAAGAAAGTTTCTTTAGCGTCAACGTTGACGATTACTCACAATTTGACCGGTAACTTCCCCGGCGACGACATGGGTTCCCCAAAGCTCATATGCGGCAGCATTAAGGCCTGAGTTCGCAAAGACGAACTGTGTGGTGTTTTATGACTAACAAAACGGCGAGTAGTATTCAACGAATACAGGTAAACAGCTTAAAGTGTTTTTGTTTTAAAAAAAAAATATTTTGTTATTCGTTAAATACTACTCGCCGTTTTGTGATTCGTTGAATTGTTCGACCGTTCCTCCTGATCTGGAACAATGATGACTCTTTTGCATAACTTACATTTTGCAACTCAAGATTCTCTAAATTACAAAATCTCCCCTTTTCCCAGATCATCGTCTTCTTCTTTCTCCAACGTTCGGCTTCCGATTAAAAACAATCGAATTCCCTGCAACAAGCTGAGAATGGATTCCTCTGAGAAAACTTCAGGTATTGTAACAATGGTGTTCCCAAAATCGATTCCACTCCGCGATTTTCAGTTTTTTTTTCCCCGTAAGATTCTGACTTGTGGATACTTTGTTGTTTCTGGTTTTAGCTTGCGCTCAACAGAAGATCGAGATTCCGAACAGCCACAACGAGAAACTGTTGGGTCTGCTTCACGAAACTGGTTCAAGAGAAATTGTGGTCTTGTGCCATGGATTTCGATCCAACAAGGTTAGTGAGATTTAGCTTATTGGTGTGATTTTTGATTCATGTCTTTCTTCTCACTTACCCTTTATGAATCTGGAATCGTAATCAGTGATTAACCACTCACCAGCGTAAAAAACTTCAATCTTTTTTTCTCTCTTTTAGCTCTTGTGGTGACTTGAGATCTGAGATTTACTTGATTCTCTGACATGGCGTAGAAACTTATTGTAGTTAAACAAAATTCGTATTTTGGAACATATCTTATGAGTTTAACTTGTCTTTTGGCAAATGAAATCTATGCAGAATAACCAAATCATGAATAATGTGGCTGCTGCTATAGAGAAAGAAGGGATCAGCGCTTTCCGTTTTGATTTCTCTGGGAATGGGTATGTCTCTCTTGCTTGCTTTAAATCATTGATCTTTTTCATCGGTGAATGAGAGAATATGGATTTTGATTTGCAGAGAGAGTGAAGGCAGTTTCTATTATGGTAACTATAACCATGAAGCCGATGATCTACATTCTGTTATCCAGTACTTCTCTAGCTTGAACCGTGTGGTTCCTATTATTCTCGGGCACAGTAAAGGTAAACGATCTTCTGCCTCGAGCAGAGGTGTGAATCCTGACATTTGCAAGAGATTTTTCAACTTGTTTTTGACTTCTATACTTTTTAAAAAGCATAGGAGGTGATGTGGTCCTTCTCTATGCGTCCAAGTATCACGATATCCGCAATGTAATCAATCTCTCGGGACGTTATGACCTGAAAAAAGGCGTAGTAGAGCGTCTCGGGGAAGATTTCTTGGCAAAAATTAAGCAACAAGGATTCATCGATGTTAAAGATGGTATTTTTATTTGCTCGTGTGTTTTTTCCTGCATTGTCTCAGTTCGGAGCTCTAGTGTTCTCTATGCATAAGTGCTTGGTATTTTAACAGGAAAATCAGGGTATAGGGTTACTGAGGAGAGCTTAATGGAAAGGTTGAACACTGATATGCATGAAGCTTGTCTCAAGATTGACAAAGAATGCAGGTTAGAATTAGATTTTTCCGAGTTTCTCTCTTAATTCACATTGCATGCTTGGGATATAAACACAAGCCACGGTCGATGTAATGAGCAGGGTCTTGACGGTTCATGGATCGGATGATGAGGTTATACCCGTGGAAGATGCAAAAGAGTTTGCAAAGATCATACCTAACCACAAGCTGGAGATTGTGGAAGGAGCTGATCATTGTTATACCAAACATCAAAGTGAATTGGTTTCAACAGTTATGGAGTTCATAAAGACAGTCATCGTGAAGAACAACTAGTCTTATTTTTCTTTTAAGCAACTTCTGATTTCATAGAAACAAAAGCGGTACACTGTCTTGTTTATTTGATCGAGCTTATGTAATCCAACATCTACAGAGCCAATTCATCATCAATATTGAAGCTGTTCTAATTGTACACCTTAAGCGTATCTATCACCTACTGTGCGAATTTTGGCAAGTATAGCACGAAGAGGTCAGAGTTGTTCACGGCTTTGCGGCTCTCATTCTTAATATAAGGACATGACATTGTTCAAAAGCACCAAAACAACATGACTTGATGACTGCACACAGATAACCAAATTCCTTAACCAAATATGTATCCAAGCACAGAGGTTTCACAAGTTGCTTTAACATTAACAACAAATCAGCAATATAAACACAGCAAACACAAGGTTGGAGTTTAACAAAGCAACACAATAAAACCACTCCAACTCAGACAAACACATTTTCAGCTCAGACCTTGATTTAGCTCATGCATCACTATTTTTCAGGGAAAAGAAAAACAGAACTTGAGAGCTTAAGAAGAAAAAAAGATATAACTGCAAACAAAAAGATAAAACAAACACAGGAAGTTTAAGAAACACCATCTTGGTCACTCAGAAAAGGAAAACATAAACACAACTGGTTATAAAAATAATACTATATCGGCCTCAGTTTAAGCCGTTTAAGCGGGTTGCAAAATTTGTAAAGAAAGCCATAAACACTTTAACGTCTTGTTGTTCTTTTGGCTTTAAAGAACCTCTCTCTGATGGAGATTAACTCCTTTGTGGCTTCACTTGTTGCCAATCTGTTTGTCGGATATTCTTCAGAACACCTTAGTCCCACATCCAAAATCATTGTCAAACACTCAGCAACAGGGAAACCAACTCTGAGACCACTGTGAATAATAGATTTGTCTGCAACGTCCAATACTCTTTCTGGCAACGCCGACTTGGTGTAACTGTGTAGTGTAAAACTTCCCCCAAATAACTCATTTGTTGGTCGTTTTCCAGTAAACATTTCCAAAAGGAGAACCCCGAAGCTATACACATCACCTTGTACTGATGGTTGTCCTCCAACTCCATATTCTGCACCAATAATTCACAGAAACAAAATTGGAGTAAAAAAAAAAATGCTAAACTGTGTTCATTCAAACATTACAGATGTGTGATATTTTTACCTGGTGCGGCATAGCCGATAGTTCCTCTGACACCGGCTGAGCTGAGTTGGTTGAGGAAGGACTCTTTGTCGAATTTGAGGAGAAGCCGAGCCAGACCAAAGTCACTAACATGGGCTACTAAATCATCGTCGAGAAGGACGTTGCTTGGCTTAAGATCGCAATGAGCTATAGGTTCATGACAATGAACATGAAGATAGTCCAACACAGAAGCCACGTCTATAGCTATGTTAAGCCTTTCAAGAAGTGTTAAGAATTTTGAGGGCCTACGAATCTCTTCGACTTCCTCTGGGTGTAGCCACATATCCAAGCTTCCATTGTACATGAACTCATAGATCAGAGCTCTGAATTCGTTTCCTTGGAAATCAATACTCGAGCAAGCTGTCAATAGTTTCACAAGATTACGATGCCTTATGTCCTTGAGTGATTCACATTCTGCCATAAAGCTCTTCATTGCTCCACGTCTCTGCATGTTTAGAACCTTGACTGCAACAACTTTGTTCTCCATCGGAAGCAGTGCTTTAAACACAGTACCAAAACTGCCTGATCCAATCAAATTTCTCGAAGAGAAACCATCTGTTGCATTTCTTAGATCTCCATAACTTATCTTCTCATGGAAGACCTCCAAAGTAGAAGGAGTTGTATTATTGACCAGCTGGTTCTTCTTCCTTTTTCTGAGCCAAAGTAGAGAAAATGAAGCTACCAAAAATAGCAAAACCAAAGCTATGCCTATGCCTACACTGATCAAAACTTTCTTTAAAAGAGAGGAATGCTTTTTCCCCATTGGTTCTGCTTGCGCAAGGCATGGCTTTAGTTGCAGTTCCTTGATGCCTCCACATAGATTTTTGTTCCCAAACACTGAAAATAAAGTAGCATTCTGAAAATTCCCTTCTGTTGGCACCATCCCCTCAAGATTATTAATGGATAGATTGAGATATTGCAACTTAGAAAAGTTTGCAAAACATCTAGGAATATTGCCAAAGAGACTATTTCTAGACAAATCAACTTCTTTAACACCAAGCAACCCACTAATATCTGGAATGGGTCCATCAAAAAAGTTACCTTGCAGAAAAAGCTGTTCCATCGAGAGACATTTTCCCAAGGTTTGTGGGAGCTGTCCTGATAATTGATTATGCGCAAGAGACAGCGTAACCAAATTTTGTAGCTGTCCAATGTCTTTTGGTAGAGAACCAATCAATGAATTACCTTCCATGCTTAGGTTAACAAGGGATGAGATTTTCATAATTTCTTGAGGTATAGTCCCATTCAACTTATTAAACCCAATCTTCAACGATCGTAGGTTACTACAGTTACCAAGACTGGAAGGAACAGTTCCATGGAAACTATTGTTGTCCAAATTCAGTGAGACTAACCGAGTGATGTTGCCTATAGAAGATGGTATCTCTCCTGACAAACTATTGGAACTGAGACTTAATCCCTCTAATTCTAAAAGCTTACCAATAGAGGTTGGGACTAGACCTGTTAACAGGTTTTTTTCTAACCCAAGACCTTGTAGGCTGATGAGACTCCCAATGTCATGAGGAATGCTTCCATAGATGAAATTTGTATCAAGGGCTAAGCTGTGGAGGTTTGTAGAAAAATTTGAGATGGAGGTAGGTAAGTGACCCCCAAGCCTATTTTCACCAACAAATAAAGTTTCTAGTTTGGTGCAGTTAGTTAAAGCACCAAGAAACTCAAGATCTCCAAAAGATTGACTTCCCAAAGAATTTCCAAGAAAAGACAGGTATTGCAAATTCTGTAATTTTCCAAAGTTTGGTGGAATACTTCCTGTCAAACTGTTGCGGCTGATTCCAAACTTTTGAAGATTCGAGATGTTGGCAAGTGTTGTTGGAATGGCTCCTGTGAAATGATTCCTTCCCATAGATAACCAGCGAAGATTTGGCAGCAGATCACCAAAATCAGATCTTAGGCTACCAAAGAATCGATTACCAAGGACACCTAAACACTCAAGTGAAGACATATTGTAGAAAGTAGGAGGAAAAACACCTGAGAAGTTGTTTACTGCTAATTCAATATACACTATTTGAGTCAATCTAGCTAACTCTACTGGAACTCCTCCTTCAACATTGTTGAATCCAATGTCAAGAGTCTTGAGGGATGTCAATTTTCCTAGAGATGCAGGGAGCTTCCCTCTCAGCTTGTTTTTACCAAGACTTAAAGAAACAAGCTTTGTCAATGACTCTAGTTCTGAAGGAAAGACTTGATCAACATGATTTGAATATAAATCAAGTTCCAACAATCTAGAGCAGTTATAGAGACCAGCAGGAATCTCACCCTCGAGAAAATTAAAGCTCATATTCAAGTAATGAAGTCTAAACAAGTTTCCCACTTCTTGAGGGATGTTTCCACCAAAAGAGTTTTCAGAGAGATCAAGTGCTATGAGAAACGAAAGATTACCAATAGATTGTGATATTACCCCTCCCAATTGCAATCCTTTGAGGTCTAGCTCAACAACTCTCTTGTGTTTAAGGCCACATCTAACCCTGTTCCAGTTGCAAAGAGGGAATGAGTGATTCCATGAGGACAAGACGACTCTCTTGTCTTCAGAAACTTGAGACTTGAACTCGAGCAACGCTTGTCTATCAGTTTCATCTGTAAAACAGTATGCTTCAAGTAACATGAGAGCACATAAAGAAAGTAAAAGAAACAATCGTCTCATGCTTAAAAGCTTTTTTTGAAGCTTTTTTTGCAGGAAACTGTATATATCCCTTTAATTGTGGTGATAATGCAGCTTGAAAGATTTACATTAATGGCTCCCAACTACACACACATATATATATATCGGGAAAACTGCTGTAGAATCGGTGGTGCGCAATGTATACAACCTTTTTTCCAATTCAAAAAGACAAAAGCATTTTCACTAGTCTTTACGACTTAGCTATAAAAGTTTCTTTGGTGTCAAAGAGAGAAATAAAAAGTAATTATAGTTTACTCACAGTTAGATTTCCTTGACAGGCAGGATCTTTGGGGATGACTTGGTAGCATCTATCTGTCTTGACCAGTGGTCCATATTCAATGTATCTTTCTTGCCATGAAAGTCAAGTAGCCAATTGTCTAAAACCGACCAAAAAACATATGAAATTATAGTCTTTAGGACTTTTGCTTTAGCCAACGTGGATTCATGAAGAAATCGACCAATTGGCGACAGGTTTTGTGTTATGTAATAAAAGCTTCTTTGGGGTCAACTCAGCGTTGACGTTTACTCAGAGTTTGATTTCCTTGACCGGAAAGATCTCTACATTCTTCATGACTTTCACAGTTCTTCCATTTTGATCTTGCAGATTCTGTCACTTCTTCTTTAAGTGTGAGATAACCGACCCCAATTGTCTGTTCAATTCCAGTCCCGGTTTAGCCTTTAGTAAAACCAAACCTGGACGATGTTCATCTTCCTTAGATGAAAACAAAGAACAACATGAACATCAAGTAACATAAGAGCAATGAAAGCAAGTAAAGAAACAGTCTGCTTCTCATATTTGTCAGGAAAAATTGATTCAAAGTTTTTAAAAAAAATGATTGGAGAACAAAATTGGTAATCTAAAGGTTTTTAAAAAGGTAACTAAATATTGAGTTCGCAATGATGAACTGTGTGGTGTTTTATTGTGAATAAAATGGCAGGTATTGCTCAACTACTGTTGTTACTCCGATTCTCGGACACGTCGTCCTCCTCTACGCCTCCAAGTATGGTAATATCCGCAATGTAGTCAATATCTCTGGACGTTATGATCTGCAAAAAGACATACGTCTCGGAGAAGATTATCTCGAGAGGATTAAGCAAGAGGGATTCATCTATGCGAAAGAGAGAAAATCCGTGTTCGTGTTACAGAGGGGGAGCTTTATGTTGAGAATCAATCCAAAGTCCCACATCGGAAGTTTAACTATATGGTCTACCATATAAAAGTAATGTCCAACTCTAATTCGTATGAAGTTTTTTTGGAAGGAACCCAAAAATAAATTCGTACAGACTTTGCCAGTTGGGCCCAAAACGGACAATATCATATTAATTAAGAGATTTGGATATGAGTTTAGAAAAGCCCAATAGGTTAAACACTTATATGCATGAGTCTTGCCTCAAGATTAACAAAGAATGCAGAGTCTTGATGGTTCATGGGTTCATGGATCGGATGATAAGGTAATACCAGTGGGAGATGCCAAGGAGTTTGCTAAGATCATACCAAACCATAAGCTGGAAGTTTTTCAAGGAGCTAATCATGGTTATACCAAACATCAAAGTCAATTGGTTTCAACAGTCATGAAGGTTTATAATGACAGGGATTGTTAAGAACAACAACTAAGTCCTCTCCTTTCTTGTTTCTTAAAGAATTGTTCATGATGTTACATACTACATTTGAATCTTGCGTGTGTTCATTCAATCAAAACTTATTTGCTTGTTCCTAGTCTCCATACTAATCTGTCTTGTTTCTTTGAGAAATGTTCATGAAGAAAAATAATCATAATAACAATAAGACTGTACATAGTGCAGTGAGAGCTCTGTGTCAACATTTGGGAGAAGAGAAGTAAACATTAACAGACTCGGAGAACATAAACGTACGAGGATAACAGGTTGAAGACGCATAATAGTAGTAGGTGGAAAGTTCTTACAACCAAGTTCTCAGGGTTTTTTTGTCTTGTAGTCTTACCGGAGAATCATTGCCGGGAAGGATCAGACTGGTGTTGGGTTGGAGATCGGTGGCTCCGGTGCAACAGCGAAGTGAAGTCCCCTGCGTTGAGGCACACCACCATGTATCATGAAAGCAACTTCTGCTGCAGCTAGAGCCGCTGCTTCCTGCTATCATAGAAAACAAAACCGGTCCAGTGTCTGTTAGATTGAAGGCATTTACAACATTAACAGAGTTTATGCAAGAGATTTTTTGTTGTGTTCATCACACCTGTCTTTGCCTCCGGCGTTGTAGTATACCGATGGCCCATGCCATGATGTAACATGGGAGGAGAAAACCGGCGGCTCGAAGAAGGAAAAGCTGTTGAAACCAAACAGAGCAAAAACAAAAGGAATTATAATCAAACATTAACAAGAAACACAATGAAGTGTATTCAGAGAAGTAAGTAAGTAAAGATGTTCATACAGAGAAGAAAGCAGTTGGATCGTCCTCGTCATCAGGGTTAGTTGTGAGGTTTAGCGCATCTCGTAACAGTAAAAGCGCCATTAGCTGCCATTACAGAAGTAGAATGCAAGCATTTAGTAATGAGTTAGTGTTGAAGATTGATATTCTCGACAAGATGATTGAGAAGAGTAAGCTTACGATGAGAGCAGCAGAGCGACAAAAGGCAGCTCCGCTTGAGTTAGACTCATTGTACTCGTCATAGTCAGCTTCCAAGAAATGGCGTTCTGCTGCAGCCATTGCCAGGATTCGTGGGTCGCTCAAGTCCAAAGGAACTCCGTTCTCCCAATCGTCACTACAAGATGCGTTTTCAAATAACATAAACAAGTCGAGAGAGACAATAAGGATCCAGAATAAAGGAGATAATCACAAAAAGAGAAAACTTCCTAACAATCCAACATTAAAAAAGCAAGGAAATCTATATAGATATGAAGATTTCTCAGTAGTACTATCTTTCTAGTGATGTTACCAATAAGTAAACCACATTTCAGAATATTACATGAATAATGTTACTTATCGATATCTACCACAACAAATTATGATGTAAGATGTAATTAAATGTATAAACTAAAGAAAATGGACGAGAGACACAGGTCATTACTTTTTATTAAGCTGATGGTATTATTTAGAAGATATCAGTTTGTTATAAATGGTTATGGATAATCAGTAAAGCGCCACAAAACATAGATTCATAAAACTTACCCGATGTGAATTATAGTTTCATCAGAAGGAGGAGGTGGAGGAGCTGTATAACCAGGTTGATAAGGCTGTTTGTCAAGGTAGAAAACAAGAACTTTTTAGAACATTACCTTGTAGTTAATAAACAAGCAATTGAGCAGCGATAAAAAAGACGAACCATTCTAAGCTAACATAGAACAGTCCCAATAAGTACACAAAAGAAACAATCAAAACCTCAAATCGAGGAGAGGTAAGTAATATAGTAACTACAGCATTTTCGTTTGTTTATTTGTTCATTTCTTCATCCAAGAGTGAAACAATATTTGCAATTGTAGTGCCTTGAAAGCTATGTGCTTAGATCAACATATTGACATAAAGATACAGCCTTTAGCAGAGAGAGATAAGCCATGTAGATACAAACAATATAAATAGAGGAATGGGTCAATTTAACCATCCAAAAGTTAAAATCTCATTTGCATTTGTGGTGCCGTAAATTTATGAAATTAGATTGGTAAATTAACATAAAGATAGCAGCAGAGTATGAGAGATTAATCACCTGGTGACATATTTCGCAGGTTATGTCCCCTTTCTCATTACACCAACGCTGAACACACTTGCGGTGCGCATACTGCATAATCAAAATCCAAGAGAAATT
Source organism: Eutrema salsugineum (assembly GCF_000478725.1). Classification (NCBI taxonomy): domain Eukaryota; kingdom Viridiplantae; phylum Streptophyta; class Magnoliopsida; order Brassicales; family Brassicaceae; genus Eutrema; species Eutrema salsugineum. Next base: position 4,365,285 of record NW_006256858.1, read on the forward strand.
TACAAACCAATACCATCAAAAACAAAGAACAATGAAACACAACGAATCTGACTTATAAAAAGTCACATAATTTTTACCTTCAAACTGCCATTACAAGCACAAGGAGCCTCGAGGTTCTTAGTGGTATCTTCCTCCTGGCAAATACGGCACTCAACAACAGATTGGAGAAAGGGTTCCTCTTCCGCAACAGCATAGTACTCCCTAACTTCCTCCGTTTCATGCACAGATGAAGAAGCCAAGTCTGTGCCTTGAGGCCTTGAGCTTTCTCCAGAAGAATCTGATGACTCAGATTCTATTTCTGACTTCAAGCTCTCAGCCGTTATGAGACGATCGGTACATAAACTCAAATGATCGGCCATACTTTAAACTAAGAAGCACCAAATGATAAAATGTTGTTGATCTGTAACAAGAAGCTCCAACACTTTAAAACCAAAAATAAAAAAGCATCCTTTAAAATGAGAACATTTGATAACCTAACAATATCACTGAAAATATCTAATTACAGGAAAATTTCCACAAAATAAAACAAAGAACTATTATGGAAACGCGTAAAACAAGGGTTTGTGATGCTTCGAAATTTCCCAGGAATCAGCAAAAATCCAAATCGGAAAAGCCCCAAATTCTAGAAACAAACAGAAAGAGAGACAGGTATGATTCGATCTGCAGAATGAAACCCTAATATTCAACAAATGAGAAAATCCAATCGTAGAAGACAAAATTTGAACAATATAACCCTATAGAAGAGTATAATAATCGAGGGAAAATCAACATTACCTAGAAATGATTCTCGAATCGAAGGAAGAAAACAAAAAAAAAAGATAAGCTCTTTCGAAAATCTGGAACCTTGAAGCTCAAATGAAACTCTTAAAATTTGTGTTTGTTTTCTTTCCGTGTTCGGTCTGAAAGAAAAAAAAAAAATCAGATAAACATTAATCCAATCTATTTATTAATGGGAGCGCGTGTGTATAAAAATATCTCATACACAATACGTGTATAGGCGCATTGAAAAGAGGTTCGGTTTGTACGAACCGGAGCTTTGGAGCTTGGTAAGATAACGTCCGTTAAACGGCTAGTTGAGAAAAGCGTTGTAGATAACCAAACGGCGACGGAAAGCCGTTGGGTTGAAATTTTTTCATGTTTTGTTTCATGTTTTGTTTCATGTTTTGTTTCATGTTTGTACCATTTATGTAAGGGCTCTGATTAGATTTTAAGTACACTTTTAATAAAGACATTCAACCGAAATCAGATACAGGAATTAATTAATTGGTCCATATAATTTGTAAACGGATGTGATATAACGGCTGAAAAATAATTTATTTGACAAAAAACATTATTTGCTTTCAATAGAATAGACTAGAGTAAATGGACCAAGGTGTAGCTTTTAATAAGTTGAAAATTCTAGACGGTCCCTGATTTCTTACGAGTTAGTTTGACTTTTGACTTTTGACTTTTTCCTCTTTGGCTAATCCGGATTTTAATTTACAGATACTTAAAAGGACTAACCATAAACTAATTACAGAAAACGTATTACATTGTTTGCATGATTGGAGCGAACCGGTTCGGTTAGAAGAAACTTCAAAACCGAAACCATGAGAAATCTATGTCGCTTACCGGTTCGCTCACCTAACAATCGAAGAACTAAAGCATCAGACGATTCTTGCAACTGTCTTTTTTTTTTTTTTTTATCCCGGAGCTGTATTACGTGCTTCCCCGATGAGATATGTTCTATGGTGTGCTAATGTATTTGATTGTTTGTGCAAAGTTCTTGTTATAAGTTTTATGAGAGCGATTTTGATTCTTGCAACTGCCTTTTTTAAGATGAAGAGGGAAGATGATAGATCTCTCCCATGATTTCTTTAAATTGAGAGCGGCCAATGATCCAAGCTCGAACCGTCTGGTCAAAGCTTGACCATCTCATGAGAAGAAAATCTTGCAAGTTACAACCAAGAATAGAGCGTTTGAGAATTGAGATGATTTTTTTTTTTTTAATTATAAGGTCAGTAGTTTGTGGGATAAACTTTAAATTATTTTTTAAAAATATAAAATTTAAAACTACCAAATGCAATCCAAAAATTTTCTTTACACTAATAAAAAAAATTATTACAAAGATAATTCTACAATAAATAATGTTATTCGCTCTGCAAGACTCCACAAAAATCTATGATGACGATAAATAGTTCTACTTGTATTATGCTAAAAATTTCTTTATAAGTTTGTTTTCATTCATCTGTGAAAATCAAATTCTGGATTCTTGATGTAGAAACATTAATAACTTTTTAGCCAACTATTAGATTTAGAGTTTCCACCCAATCCAGAAAGTAATAACTCGCAAACAACTTAAACCAAACAACCGCTGCTTTGTGTGAAATTATTATTCATTCTTTCATACAATAAAAAGAAAAATATTATAAAATAACTTTATTTTTCGAATACATATCAACATTATTAACCCAACAAAAAAAAACTATTTCAAATGGTTAATTAATGGCACGTTTTTTTATGGGAGCGGCATGTAACGGATTGGTCTTGTGCAAGGTAACACCAAAAGTCTCATCCATGTCCGAAACAGCGCCGTTTGGAAGCTTCCAGTCAAAAGAATGAAGAAGAGAAGCAAGCATAAGAGACACTATCTTCGTAGCCAAAGGCAATCCCGGGCAAATTCTCCGTCCAGCCCCAAACGGTGTAAGCTCATAATCTCTACCTTTCACATCAATCTCTTTTCCCAAAAACCTCTCTGGCTCGAACACGTTTGGATTCTCCCACACGTTAGGGTCTCGTCCTATAGCCCACACGTCCACCAAAACTTGAGTGTCTTTCGGCACAAGGAATCCAAAAACTTCTACATCGGTTTCCGCTTTTCGTGGGAGGAGAAGAGGAACAGGTGGGTGCAAACGGAGAGTTTCTTTCACAACCGCTTGTAGATATGTCAATTCTGTTATATCAGGCTCTTGAACGACACCGTTTTGGCCTACCATACGTTCTATCTCGGCTTGAGCTTTGGCCATCGTTTTAGGGTTATTAAGTAACTCTGCCATTGCCCACTCTAGGGTACTTGAGCTTGTATCCGTGCCTGCTATAAACATATCCTGACATACAATCACATATAAGAGAGCTCAACATTTCAGATCAATATATAACCTTCATGCAATTCCATCTCAAAACATAGCTTTAAAAATGTCTTTTTATAAAATTGAATCTTACTTTGACATATACTAGGATTATTAAAAATTAACACAAACTTAATTGACAACGATTTCCTTACCAAGAGAAGGTGTTCAATATCGTTAATGTTGAGTTCTGCTTCATCCCCTAGGGTGAGATCGAGAAGCGCATCAACAAAATCTCTGTATGAGACATCTTTTGGATTATCCCGCAATGATTTTTCCGCGGTTTTAGCATCAATGAACCCTCGGAAAACCTTAAACAACCTCTCTGTACAAAGCTTCATCTTCTTCCTATTACCTTGCAGGTCAAGAAACCCAAGAAACGGGAAGAAGTTAGCAAGATCTGGACTCCCAGCAGCTTCCATGGCTCCAATCACTGAGTCCTGAAATCCATTTGAATTTTTCGAGCCGTAGCTACCGAGATCAACCGAAAATAGAATGTTCGATATGATATTAAGAGTTGTGATGAAAGATGCTCGAGAAATATCAACAGCTTCTTCTCTCTCGCTGCTTTCATCCATGAAGCTCATAAGCTCTTGCACCTTCTTCATCCGCAGAGCCTTAGTGGATTCAATACGCTGCGGGGAGAACAGATGAGTCGCCGATAGTTTTCTCAACAGTCTGAAACAAAACATAACCAACGATTTATTACTGTCTATATTAAACGGTCATTGTTGCGTTTGACATTAATGTTTTGAAGGTCTATAATTATCAGGTTAATTATTACGTTTACAAAGTTTCAGTATAAACACATTTAGAGAAAAGTAATCACTAAATGCAATCATTTTGCGTATACCTTTGCTAACTAAAATTCGGGTTTCTTCTATAACTTTTTTTTTAAGGTTACAACTTACAACTTACTAAATTTGATTTTTTTTTGTTTTGTTTTTCGTTTAAATTTTATACTAAATTTGAATTTGAGTACAAAGTGAACTAATATGTTTTAGATATATCTAGTAATTGTTGTTTATATATAAAATATAAATATTTTTTTTATCTAAAATAAGGCAAACGCAAATACTACAACTGAAAATAATAGACTATGGTACTGTATTTAGTTTCCGTTTATAATTTAAAACGTAATTATAACTATAGCGTCTTTTCTTTCTTAAAATGTAAAGAAAATAGTATAAACTACTAACCGCCAAGACAAATACAGCTATATGCATGCATTTGATCGAAACAATCCACTTTTTAGAAGCAAAACTCGAGAAAAATAAACAAAAAAAAATTCATAGAAAAATTATACCTCCAACGAGTCGACGAAGGATCCATCCAGGCAACGGAAACTTTGTGGTGATTGATGGACCGAATCGAGTTAGGGGAGTTACGGGCAGACAAGATTTGGTCGTGTGTTCTTAGAACCTCTCTAGCAGCTTCTGGTGAAGTTACGATCACTGTGTTTAAACTTCCAAGCTTTAGACTCATGATTGGTCCATATGTTTTAGAGAGGTCCGCGAATGAGCGGTGTGGGTGTTCACCGACTTGGTGAATGTTTCCTATAATCGGTAACCTTGGAGGTCCAGGAGGCAGCGTGGCAGCTTGGGAAGATCTCCGTTGAAATCTTGCCGTATTAAAGATCAAGAAACAAGATAAGAAGAAGCAAAAGGGCAAGAACAGAGAGACGATTTCCATCTGCATTTTCTCAAGTGATAGGTGTGAGATTTCTTTATTTACTTTTTTTTTGGTGAATAGATTTCTTTATTTACTTATTAACTCATATTATCTTACAAGAACTGAACCCACCTATTTATACTAGAAAAGAAATACTCGATATATTTGTAATTTTTTTTTTAAGATTATACTTTTCAAAATACTAATTTACTTTTTTGAACAGTAATTTCATTTCAGACTAAAATACAGTTACACATTAAAATAGGTAGGAGGAAGTCATGCAGAACCGATTTAGCTAAAGCATCGGCCGACATATTGTTTAAACGACGAATGAAAAAGGATGAGAGAAAGAAAATTGAATTGTTGGATCAATTTATCTTTATCGTTTTATTAAAAACTAAGAAGAAAATAAATTATCTTTGAAAAGAGCTATTGAATATGAACAATCATCGCAAATCATAAACAAAACTTTCGACCATCAGATTGTAAGACTACTTTTCAAACAGACATATGTTTAGATAGAGAGTTATTCATCTTTGAAAATGAAATTGTCTTTGCAAACATTTTTTTTTCATTCTCTCTAGCCTTTTTGTCAAACATTTCTCAATTTCTTAGGGTTGAGAAAAAATGGTCTATGAAATTATGTATGACGTAGCAGTTTTTTACTTTTTTTTAAATGACGTAGCAGTTTTTGGAAGAAAATTCGAATGTGGATCTTACCAAAAACTCCAACGAACCACTTTTATTAGTGTTAAATAAAGTTTACAGAACCAACATTTGTTACAAACTTTATTTGTTTTTTAAAGTGGTTCTTTGCAGTTAGTTTACAAAACCAAGAACTCCAGAGAACCTCTTTCATTTATTTACAAAACCAAAAACTCTAAAGAACCACTTTTATTACTGTTTACAAAACCAAAATTTATTTCAAACTTTGATTATTTTGATGACGACACATAAGTAGAATTTTTTAAAAGTCCTATCACTAATTTCTCAACCAATATTATATATATATATATATATGTACTATTAGAGGCTATATATTGTGACCACAAGAAAAATAAAGATCAAAAACTCTAAAGAACCACTTTTATTACTTTTTGTAAAACCAAAATTTGTTACAAACTTTAATTATTTTGATGACGATACATATGTAGAATTTTTGAAAAATCCTAACCACAGAAAAATAAAGATTAAAAACTCTAAATAACCACTTTTTCACTGTTTACAAAACCAAAATTTGTTACGAACTTTAATTATTTTGATGACGACACATAAGTAGAATTTTTGAAAAATCCTAACCACAAGAAAAATAAAGATCATAAACTTTAAATAACCACTTTTATCACTGTTTACAAAACCAAAATTTGTTACGAACTTTAATTATGTTGATGACGATATATATATATATATATATATATATGACGGAAGAAAAATGTTTATTTGCATATAAAAGAATAGATAGACAATAGTATAGGCAAATTTGACCGAGGTTGGAATTTTAAGAAGTTGTAAATGTCCGAAGTTTTTCTTACGAATTAGTTTGACTTTGACTTTCTCACCTTTGGAAGTTTCCAAAATTAATTTACAGATAAATATAGAAAATGTCTTCTTCCAATATTACCAGTCGATTAAATGAAGAAAACATGCGACAAAAAAATGAAGAAAACATATTGCTTTGTTTTTTTTGCCACGGAAATTTTTGTCGTTCATAAAACCAAACCAGAACGGGAAAAAAAAAAAAGAAATTTAAACGAGGCATCTTTTAAAACGATAATTTAGAGAAAAAAAAATATCATTGAACAAGAGGTTTCCAGGAGTGATGACTTGTGCAATAATTAATTCTTAAAGCAGAAATTCCCTCTCTTGCAGGCTTGGGCTTGGGACCTGCAAAAAGATGCATATTAATTAAATGATATTCAAGAATATAAAAGGAAATAAATTTAAATCTAGTCTAGAAAATCTAATTACAGAATTCTTAGAAATAAAAAGAAAAGTAGCCAAACAAATCTAATGACAGATTTTATTCCCCCATTGATGATTTTCTAGACTAGATTTAGATTTTTTCCTCCATTGATGATTATCTATCAGAAAGAAGCAAAACATGTTAGAAACTAGAGCTACTATATATACATTTGTATTATGAAGGGTTTTGACCATCATATAACTAAAAGCAAATTAATCATCACAATGTTATTATCCAATTTTGCTATACATTTTTGCATCATCCTCATTTTCCTGTTTGGTCGTTATGAATGTAAGTTCATACATATGCATATGTCCTTTAGGTTTTATTTATCGATTTTTCATTATTATCATTTGTAATAACAATCTTATCATAGTAATTATTTTTTTTTTATATATATATAATAGGTAGAAACATAGAGAATGTTGAAGCAAGCAAGTTAAATCTATCTCCATGCTTTCCATCAACTTGTGTGCAGTGGTGGAAGCAGCTTAGTGGGAGGTAGGTCAATTAATCCATGTAAAATCCAAAATTTTTTATATATATATATTTATATTTTTTGAAAAAAAATAGGTGAAATGTTAAAAATTTAACTTAATGATTCTTGTAAAATTTGCTCATAATACATTATAAATTAAAACTAATTCTTCTAATTTTTTTTTTAGCTTCGTCACTGCTTACATGCCTACTGATTTTAAGTGTTATTGCTGCCCCACAAAGAAGGAATTCTGCACACTTAGCGACCGAGATTGTGCAAAAGAATGTCTATACAAAGCTTAATCAAGCAAACCTTCCCAAAACTTAAGATTTCAGAATTTTGAAGAGCAATATATATATATATATATATATATATATATATATACGTGTACTTCGTTTACAGTTTCTCGTAATATGAGGATGTGTGACTAATACAAAACATTAGTGACTCCAATAATACGGTTAATACCTTTAGTGTTTGCGTTTAGTAATTTGAAAAGCCACGCGTAAACAAACAACACCAACAAAATTCAAACAATAAAAGGTTTGTTTTCTGAATGGATTTTAATTGATTTAAAAATCTTAGAACGATTTGGAAATAAATCCATGTTGGAAATTCTCTGATCTATATAATAAAAAATCTAGTGGATTTGAGAATTAAGTAAGGTAGATTTCAAAATCAAACAAATAGATTGTAAAATAAACCAAAATTGATTTATAATAAACTTTTAGTTATAGATATATATAAAAATATAAATAACAAATAAATATTTATATGTGATTCGGGTTTTAATGATTTAGGCTGAGGCTGAGATTTTGTTATAACACAAAATCAAAATAGCTGAACTCACAGACGATAATTAGATATAGAAAAGAGAAAGTGTATATACGTAATCTGTGGAATGACGTAATTGCATTTTTATACACAATTTTCAGATTTATTGCTAATTAATAAAAATCTACAGAATAAGAAAATATATACGAAAACACAAACTATATTTCTACTTAAAAAATAGAAAAAATTCATTTAAAAAAAAATTGACTTATAAATAGATTAATCTATTTTACAAAATTATTTTCGCAATTCTGCCATTTTGCAAGATTACCGATCAAATCCAAATTTATTGATAATTGCCAAAAATACAATGTTTTTTTTTAAAGAACATCAATACTGTAGCATGGAATAGATTTAGTCAAACAAAACTAACTACAGGTTTTTATGGATCACGCTACAAAGTACTACAACATAGTAACTTCTATATATATGTGTGTGTGTTTTTACATGTTAAGTTTCTTATCATCAGGCAACAAAACATTTATTTGAAAGAAAAAATTTTCACAATGTCATCATCCAATTTCGCTATCTTTTGTATCATCCTCTTTTCACTTGCTAGTCTTCATGAATGTATGTGTATGCACATATAGTTTAGGTTTTTGTTCATCATTTATCATCGATTACCATTGCAATTATAATCATATCCTCCATGAATTTTTTTTTTTTTTGAATTTTTTTTTTTTTATATAGGTACAAACGTGGAAGGTCTTGAGTCAAGCAAGCTAAATTTTCCACCGTGCTTGAAAGCACGTTGTCCTTGGAACAAAAAATCTAGATGTTATTGCTGCAGGGGATATTTTGATAAACTCTGCGAATCAACCGAACAGATTTGTGAGGCCAGGTGTATTCCCAAAGCTTAACCCAGCATCTACTTCAAAGATTCAAGAAATTTGAAGGTCACACGTGTGTGTGTGTCTGTGTTTCAGTGTTTGTTTTCCATTTGCAATCTGTTATACTATGAATAAGTGATTCCAACGATTATGATTTACTTTATGGGTTCATGAAATCTTTATATTATTATTTAAATAAATATTTTTTTTTATTCATCTATTATAGACTATGAGAACTACAGATTATGAGAACTATTATAAAGACAATTTTACAACTGACAATCTATCCATTCCAAATAATTCACACAGCCCAAGACCACCACGCTGAAAATTTTCTTATAAGCTTGCCTCCATAATAACTTGCAGAAATCGCATTTTATGGGAATCGAACCCCACACTTTCTGATGTAGAAGCATTAATTAACCTTTAGTCGACCACTGGACTAAGGGCTTCCACATTTAAGTAAATATTTAAAAAAATAACTTTTATTTTGTAAAATATTACATGATATGTCATTACAAATAACAAAAAATAATAAAAATATGAAATAATATAGTTGTCTTTCAAATTTACTAAAAAAATATAAAAAGTCTTTGTTTCTTTTTTAATAGAATATATTTATTATTTAATTTCTATATTAAAAAATATGGTATGTTTTAATTTTTTGTTTCAAATTATAAAATATATTAATTAAAAAACGTGAAAATAAAAAAATTTATAATTAAATAATATAAAAATTAAGACTAAAAATTATGATATAAAAAATAGTAAAATGTTTGTACTATAATTTGTTACTAGATTCTAACCCCGTGCATCCGCACGGGAATATTTTTTATTGTTTAACGAATTTTGTAATATAATTTGTGTTTTTGAGTTTAGATATAATTATTTTTATAAATATATTTTTTAATAAATGAAAATATTGATTTTTGTGTTTAGATATATTTTTATAGTATTAAAATTAATTATGATTATAAAATATAATTTTAATCCGTTCGCTAATATTAATTCAAAATGAACTATTATAAAACTATAATTCTAACTTTTCCGTTCATATTACCGTATAATATAAATATTTGTTAAAAGTTTGAGATGTATTAACAGTATTATTTAGCATTATAGTTTTCTAAAATTTAATCAACGAAAGGAGTTTACAACTGGTTTTTCAAACCACATTATAGTGTATGCAATAATTTTTAATTTTTTATGTTTTTATTTTGTATGAAAATTATATTTTTGATATACATGTATAATTCAAAATTAGTGATTTTAGTTACCAAAATATTTTTAACCAGGTTTTTATATATATTGATAGTTCTATAAATTTTAAAAATATATTTTTAATATTTAAATTATACATTTGAATTTTACATAATATTTTATTATTAATTTGTAAATAAATCATAATCGCAAATATATTATATAAGCAACATAAATATCATATCATTTACATCATTATAAATATTTTATATTTCAAATATGACCATTATTTTTCATATATGAATTATTTTTTTTCAAAAATTCTAGATATTTTTGATAAAAATGTTTAATAGTATAGAAATTATTTAAATTAGAATCTTTAAATCAAATCTAAATTAATATCTGATTTATTATTTTTAATCAAATCAAATCAAATCTAAATTACCTATATTTAAGGAACTTTAAAAATATTTAAATTAATAACTAATTTTCAAAATTAAATATAAATAATTATTAAAATTATTTTTAAACATTTAAAAAAATTAGGAGTGTTTGGAAGCAAGTACTTAATGTGCTTCTATTTTAATATAATAGATATTTACTTTATTATATATAAAAATAATTTTTTTGTTTACTTTGTTATTTTTGTTTCAAATGATATTATAAAATATATTTAATTAAAAGAAAATATGAAAATAAACAAAAATTCACAATTAAATAATATAAAATTAAGACTAAAAGTTATGATATTAAAAAAAAATAGTGAAATACTTTTTACTATAATTTATTATATTTACTTTATTATATATAAAAATAATTTTTTTAGTTATTTTTACCAAATTTGACACGAGAAAATTGATGTTTAATTAAAAAAAATTATGGTGAAGTGAGAGCTTTTAAACAGTGCATATTATAATTAGTTTTATATTTTAATTTAGTACAAACATGTTAAGTAAACAGATTAGTTCGATATGAACAGATTATTATTCTAATTTTTTAATATCCACCAAAAATAATCTCGTAATTCAAAATATTAGTTTTTCAAAAAGATGGTATACTTAATCTACTAAGTATTATAATTTGTCTTTTAAAACTATATATTGTTTGTTGTATTTTAATTAATTTTATATCAAACCTAAGTTTAAAGAATGTTATATTTATTTACATATATAGTTAAAGAAGATAAAACTGTTTATTTTTTTATAGTTCGTAGATAAATTATAAAACTCAGTTATTAAGCAATGCAAATTAGATTTGATGATTATAACATTATTCTATTTTGTGTATTAGCCTCAATAATATATTAGTCTAATACTAACGGGTTAAATAAACAGTTTATTTTGCTTTACCCGTCTATAAAATAACTTCATATACAGATTAACTCATTTTTTACAATTCAAACCAAAAAATAAAAATAACTCTATATACAGATCAACTTATTTTATAAAATTTACAAAATAACTGTTTTTGAAAAAATACTTGTTTTTATAAAATAATTGTTTTTTACAAAATTATTTAATGTAATTAAAGGTCAAAAAAATATTCTCTGCGCTACAGCGCATGTTAATCCCTAGTTATGATCTAATAGAACACCCAAAACGCAGGTAGTTAGAAGTGGGTTTAGGGGTTCTTAAACCCAAAAATAAATGAAAAATAAATAAAAATCCAAGAATCACACCTTAAATAATGCCTGCAAGAAGCGGTTCTTAAGGCATATATGTTAGTGCATTATTGGGCGAAAGACTTGAGAAAATTCATCCACTCTTTCATTTCTCAACTCATAGTTTTCTCCGACCAAAAATCACCGATTGCAAATCCTTTTCTCCGTCTTTTTGCCGCTGATGATCTCTTCTCCGTTGTCTGTTGTCTATTCTGTCCGCCGATCTCTTGTCATCGGTTATTCTTTCTCTGTTGTCTTCCTTCGTTTTCTCCGATCAGGTATTCTCTCTTCTCATCGTTTGCTCTGTAATTGTTTTTTCTTATTGATTTGCTTATCCTAAACAAAATTTACCTGCATGTGTTGTGTCTCCTATGCTCTTTCGTTTGTCTCTTTATTCGATTTGTGTATTCTGGTTTAGAATTTTAGGGTTTGTGATGGTTTGTGGGTAATCCAATTGATATATATGATGGTTTGTGGGTAATTGCTTGTTTGCTCCTTTGGTTGCTCTCTATCAAGGTACCATATAATTGTTTGCTCTTTTGTTTGTTATGTATCAAGCTACGGTTGATATATTTGAAGGATATCGTTCATTGTTTGCTTGAATTTGAGTAATTTTCTTGCTAGGAAAGTTCTTCAATTGTTTGCTTGCTAAAGACTCATTGCTAATGTAGTGTGTTTGTTTAAAATCGTGTTTGCTAATGATGTGTGTTTAATAGAGAGTCTTTTGTTGGTGAATGTCATATGATTGTTTGCTAACGATCTGTGTTTTTGTTTGCAACTTGTGAGCTTTGATTGGTTTGTAAAGGAGACCGAAGCCACAGCTGTGAGGAGTATCAATAGCGAGAAGCATTCCATTTTTGATTTGCAAGTTGTGAGGTATCTTTTCACATCTTTTCCAAGGTCATAAATGCATATCTGGTTAGGGTTTAGCTGTGTTAGGTACGAGATTAATGGTTTAGCTGTGCTAGATAGGTCATTGATGGTTAGATAGGAGATTAATTATCTATCTACTTGTTAGAAAATTTTCTAGTCCATAGTTATAAGCTTCTTTATCTGCTTCTTATATGATTTTTTTTTCTTCTATAAACACCGGCTTTTCTTCTCTTCCTCTCTCTCCTTCGTTTACCTTCTGTATCTGCTTCTTCTATTCGTCTCTTTTTTTCTCTATGAATTTTTCTTCTTCGTATCCATATACTCAATATCCTCCAACTTAACCCCTTTATGATCCCTTTTCTTCTCAAGGTCAAATCTCTCTCTTCAACAGTCAATGCATCGAAGCTTCAAGCTACCATGAAGACAGTCCTGCAGAGCGCAAAGAAAGAAGGATGTGGACGCCTACAGATGATGTCCTTCTCATATCCGCATGGCTAAACACGTCAAAACCCGGTAGTTGGCAACAAGCATAAGTCTGGTGAATTCTAGAAACGGATAACAGCAAACTTTGCTGCTAGTCTGAAGGCTGCAGGAAGAGAAAGAAGAGAAGCAATCACATGTCAGGCAAGGTGGCAAAAAAATTAATGACTAGGTGTGCAAGTTCTGTGGAGCTTACGAGGCTGCAACAAGAGAGAGAGCTTCTGGACATAATGACAATGATGTCTTCAAACTCGCACATGAGATCTTCTTCAACGACCACAAGAAAAACTTTACTTTGGACCATGTGTGGAAGGAGATAAGGAATGACCAGAAGTGGTGTGAGGTATCTGCAAATGAGGTATCTGCAAATAAAACTGAAGGAGTGGCTAAAAGGAGAAGGTGCGACGATGGTCCACATTCATCAAGTTTTGTCGCAGTAGAAAAATGATGTGATCATGGAACCGGAAGCATAAGTAGAAGTTCCAGAATCAGCCTTAGTCGTGCCAGGGGGTCCCGTTACGTGGTCAAAGTCCCGGAAGCTTGCTGGAGCTGTTCGGAGTTTGCTTAATAAAGGTAGGATTAGAACGGACTAGCTTACACCCAATGCCTTAAACATACTCACGTACCAGAGTTCTTGCTGAGGTTGGCCACGGTGTAAGTCATGGTACTCTTTTTCTTTACACTCAGTTTTGTCCCAATGGATTTTTCGGGTGAGGTTTTAACGAGGTCATGGCTTACATCCTATTCACGGCCTATGTTCAGTAAGGCTCGTTAAGAAGTTTAAGGGTCATTTTTGGCTGGGAGTCCAAGGATCAGTCAAAGACCAGTCGAAGGGACATTCAACTATTTTAGTTCTTAGTCAAAGACTTCATTTATTTCGGTCTTAGTTATTTATTATTCTTTATAATTTTTGAGTATGGCTTTTCACCTGATCCTACTCCTTACGATGTGGGGGTCTCAAATCTCATTCATTCACTTTTCAATAAAATTTTATAGAGAAATCTCTCTTTTGTTCTTTGTAAACTTTTCTGATTACTTGGTGGTTAGCCATTGATTATTTCGGTTTATCAAGTATCGTCCATTACACTTGACGCAGCCTTCACCCAATTGTCTTGTTGGGACGTTCAAGTAGTTAAAGCGGCTTAAAGATTTTCGGGAACTTTGTTCTCACGCCTTAACATCCTTTTTTCGCGGATCCAATCAGTCAGCTTAGTTACCCCCATGTTTCAAGCCTTTCACCGCGAGTTTGGCCCTAAGGATCTTTGGGTTTCAACCCACCCCTTAGCATCTTCTCCGTAAATCCGTTTGGAGTTAAGGATTTACCAACCATAGCCGATCAAGAGTGTGATATTTCTAGGAAGATCGTATCAAGTTGTATCAGAGCCAAACCTTTAAAATTGGTATTATCTATCCTTTTATAGTCTCTCAAAATTCTGCCTTATCTTTTCTTTCTTTTGTAATATCCCAGATCCATATCAGAAAAAAAATCAAAAAAATCAAAAAAATCGAAAAAAAGAGATCTAGTTGAATTTGAAATTATTTTCTGTCTATCTACTCTTTTCATTCTTCATAATCCGCTTGAAATTCTGTTTTGGTTTGGGCTTAAATCGAGTTTTCGATTTAGTTCTATAAGCCGAGGAGAGTTTCTAGTGTTGTGAGGACCTTAAGAGTGCCGAGTGTTTAGTGAAACACTTGTGAGTATTTTACTAACCGTTTGTTTTTTTTTGGCGAGGTATCTTAATGTCATTTGACCTTACCGACGGCGAGTATTCATACTACACGTTTTGTGATGGAAATCACATCCGGTGGGTCAATCCTAAGGAGACCACGAACTCTAAACTGAACTAGCTAACCGAACTGATGGAACGGATGAGCCAGCTGATGGATCGGCTAGAAGTTCATCCGAGAAAATCAGATGGGGAAAAGGAAGCAACCAGAACCATGAGGAACCGGACCATCTGAGAAGAAATCGCAACCAGAAGGAATTCATCGATAATCCATTCTACGCAGATGACCACACGTCCGAAGTAAGTCGTACCCGACACCAATACAATCGAGGCGCTCATCGTGACCAGAAAGATCGACGCGGGCTTAACCACGGGTCAGACCACGGCCACGAGCAGAATTACCCATACGGAAACGACCAATACTGCAGACAAGAACGGAATGACCCCGATGCAGCCTGAAGCCGACTCGTCAATGACCTTGGAGGTTTGAAGCTCCGAATTTCACCCTTTTACGAAAGAACGATCCTGATGCTTACTTGGAGTTGGAGAAGAAGATCGAGATCGTGTCCAGTTGCCAAAACTTCATGGAATCAACTTGGCAGCCACGGAGTTTCATGGGTATGTAGTTGACTGCTGGGACCAGATCATTACCAATCGTAGACGTAACGGGGATCGACCTGTTGAGACTTGGGATGAGATGGTGGGTCTGATGCGGCGACGGTTTGTTCCAAACCATTACAACCGGGAACTACACAATAAACTCAGGTGCTTGACTTAGGGTACCAAGAACATTGAAGATTGTTACCGGGAGATGGAGCGGCTAATGCTCAAGGCTGACGTGGAAGAGCTGGAAAATGCTACTATGGCGCAGTTTCTCAGTGGTATGACCCGGGACTTGCAGGATCGTAAGGAGATAGAGAGCTTCTGGACATAATGACAATGATGTCATGATACTCGCACATGAGATCTTCTTCAACGAACACAAGAAAAACTTTACTCTGGACCAGGTGTGGAATGAGCTACGGAATGACCAGAAGTGGTGTGAGGTATCTGCAAATAAAACTGAAGGAGTGGCTAAAAGAAGAAGCTGTGACGACTTTCCACATTCATCAAGTTTTGTCGCAGTAGAAGGATGATGTGATCACGGAACCGGAAGCACAAGTGAAGGTTCCGAAATCAGCCTTAGTCGTGCCAGAGGATCCTGTGACACGGTCAAAGTCCCGGAAGCTTACTGAACTGTTCAAAATTTGCTGCATGAAGTTAAGTTTGGAACTGACCAGCTTACATACAATGTCTTAACCATACTCATGTACCACAGTTCTTGCTGAGGTTGGCCGCAGTGTAAGTCATGGTACTCTTTTTTTTTTTACACTTGGTTTTGTCTCAATGGATTTTCTGGGTGGGATTTTAACAAGATCATGGCTTCCATCCCATTCACGGCCAATGTTCATTAAGGCTCGGTAAGAAGTTTAAGGGTCATTTTTGGCTAGGATTCCAAGGGTCGGTCAAAGGCCAGTCGAAGGGACATTCAACTATTTTAGTCCTTTGTCAAAGACTTCATTTATTTTGGTCTTACTTATTTATTACTCTTTATAATTTTTCGAGTATGACTTTTCGCCTAATCCTTCCCCCAATAAAAACGATGTGGAGGTCTCAGATCTCATTCATTCACTTTTCAATAAAATTTCTTTGAGAAATCTCTCTTTTGTCCTTTGTGAATTTTTCTGATTATTTGGTGGTTAGCCATTTATCAAGTATCATCCATTACACTTGAAGCAGCCTTCACCTAGTTGTCTTGTTGGGATGTTCAAGTAGTTAAAGCAGCTTAAGGATATTCAGGAACTCTCACGCCTTAACATCATTTTTCCGTGAATCCAATCAGTCAGCTTAGTCACCTCCTTTTTGCAAGCCTTTCACCGCGAGTTTAAGGCTAAAGATGTTTGATTTTCAATCCACCCCTTAGCATCTTCTTCGTGAATCCGTTTGGAGTTAAAAATTTACCAACCATAGCCGATCAAGAGTGTGATATTCCTAGGGAGATCGTATCAAGTGGTATCAGAGCCAAACCTTTGAAATCGGTATTATCTATCATTTCATAGTCTCTCAAAATACTGCCTTATCTTTTCTTTCTTTTGTAATATCCGAGACCATAAAAAAAATCAAAAAAATCAAAAAAAGAGATTTGGCTGAATTTGAAATTATTTTTTGTCTATCTACTATTTTCCTTCTTCATAATCCGCTTGATATTCTATTTTGGTTTGGGCTTAAATCGAGTTTTTGATTTAGTTCTACAAGAACTGAAGAGAGTTTCTAGTGTTGTGAGGACCTTAAGAGTGCTGTGAGTGAAACACTTGTGAGTCTTTTACTAACTGTTTGTTCTTTTTGCGAGGTATCTTTATGTCATCTAATCCTACCGACGGTGAGTATTCATACTACACGTTTCGTGATGGAAATTACATCCGGTAGATCAATCCTAAGGAGACCATGAACGCTAAACTGAACCAGCTAATCAAAATGATGGAATGGATGAGCCAGCGGATGGATCGGCTAGAAGTTCAGCCGAGACAATCAGATGGGGAAAAAAGAAGCAATCAGAACCGTGAGAAACCGGACCATCTGAGAAGAAACCGCAGCCGGAAGGAAGTCATCGATAATTCATTCTACGCAGACGGCCACACATCTGAAGGAAGTCGTACCCGACACCAAAACAATTGAGGCGCTCGTCGTAACCGGGAAGATTGACGCAGGCATAACCACGAGTCAGACCACGGCCACGAGCAGAATTACCCATACTGCAACAACCAATACTGCAGACAAGAACGGAACAACCCCGATGCAGCCTGAAGCCGACCCGTCAATGACCTTGGAGGTTTGAAGCTCTGAATATCACCCTTTTACAAAAGAACGATCCCAATGCTTATTTGGAGTTGGAGAAGAAGATCGAGATCGTGTTCAGTTGCCAAAACTTTATGGAGAGGAAGAAAATCAACTTGGCAGCCACGGAGTTTCATGGGTATATAGTTGACTGGTGGGACCAGATCTTTACCAACCGTAGAAGGAACAGAGATTGACCTGTTGAGACTTGGGATGAGATAGTGGGTCTGATGCGGTGTTGGATTATTCCAAGCCATTATAACCGAAAACTACACAATAAACTAAGGCACTTGACTTAGGGTACCAAGAACATTGAAGACTATTACTAGAAGATAGAGCGGCTTAGGGTCAAGGCTGATTTGGAAGAGCTGGAAGATACTACTATGGCGCGGTTTCTCAGCGGTATGACCCGGGACTTTCAGGGTTGTATGGAGATAGAGAGCTACCAGAACCTGGCCAACATGTACCACAAGACTGTATTGGTGGAACAGCAGTTGAAGAGAAAGATTACTGCCCAGTACGGATCCAATTCACCACCCGGAGACAAGCCGAACTATCCCAACCGATCCGACGCCAAGTTTAAGACCGATCCAAATCTGACTTGTTCTACAACCGATTACAAAGGCAAGACTGAGGCTAATCTGGTCAGAAGCAGAGATATTGAGTGCTTTAAGTGCCGATGCAAAGGACACTACACCAACAAGTGTTCAAACCAGCAGGCAATAATTTTACTCGACTAAAGCGAGATTGTGTCAGATGATGAGGAGTGTACCAGTCTAGTATTCGACGATGACAAGGAGCATGTGGCTGAAGGCCGTCAAGTATTCGACGATGACACTTTTAATATTTAAGGCCGAGTGAGATCTAGCATGCTTGCAAGACAACCTTTTGTCTTGCTGATTTTCAAGGAAGCTTTAGCTAGTGCTACTGACCCTGCGCTGGAACTTCCGAGCAGCATTTTTTCTGTTTTGCAGGAATTTACAGATGTGTTTTCAAAGAGTAACCCAGGCGGCTTACCACCAATCTAAGAGATCAAACACCATATCGATTTTGTACCCGGTGCTTCACTACCAAACCGTCCTGCATACCGCACCAACCCAGTGGAGACTAAAGAGCTGCATAGGCAAGTAGGCAAGCTTATGGAGAAATACTACATCCAAGAAAGCATGAAACCATGTGCTGTGCTCGTTTTACTGGTACCCAAGAAAGACGAGATCTGGAGGATGTGCGTAGACTGCCGCGCCATCAACAAATCCGGATGAAGGACGGTGATAAGTGGAAAACCGCTTTCAAAATCAAACATGGTCTGTATGAGTGGCTTGTCATGCCATTCGGTCTTACTAACGCACCCAGCACTTTCATGCGTCTAATGAACCATGTCCTTAGGTCGTTTATAGGCATCTTTAATGTTGTATATTTTGATGATATTCTGATTTAAATCAAATCTTTAGACGATCATGTAGTACATTTGTAACAGGTTTAGAGGTGCTTAGGCAAGAAAGACTTTTTGGCAACTTTAAGAAATGCTCTTTTTGTACAGATAACGTGGTCTTTTTAGGTTTATGGTGAGTTCTCAGGACATACAGGTGGACGAGAAAAACAATTAGGTCATTCCAGATTGGCCGAGTCCAAAGATGGTAGGAGAAGTCTGAAGCTTTCACGGCTTAGTCGGTTTTATAGGCAGTTTGTTCGGAACTTCAGCACTATTGCCGCACTACTGACCGAAGTCATCAAAAAAGACGTGAGATTCAAATGGGAACAAGCTCAGGAGGATGCATTCAAACTCCTGAAACTTAAGCTTACTCACACCCCTCTCCTTGTTTTACCAGATTTCCTTAAACCTTTCAAAATTGAATGTGATGCTTCTGGTGTAGGTATAGGAGCAGTGCTGATGCAGGAAAAAAAGCTGATTGCTTACTTCAGGGAGAAGTTGGATGGAGTCACGTTGAATTACCTGACTTATGATAAGGAGATCTACGCCTTAGTCTGTGCACTCTAGACTTGGCAACACTATCTTTGGCCGAAGGAAATTTGTGATCCACAACGACCATCAATCCCTCAAACACCTCAAGGGACAACAAAAGCTGAACAAGAGGAATGCTCGGTGGATAAAGTTCATAGAGACGCTTCCTTACGTAATCTAGTACAAGCAGGGCAAAGAGAATGTGGTGGCTGATGCTTTGTCCCGACGATATGCACTGATTTCAACTCTTGATGCTAAGATCCTCGAATTTGAGATGATCAAGGACGCTTTGCAACCGACCCAGACTTTCAGGAAGTTTTTTTCTCTTGTGAAAAATTTGCCTATGGCAAAGATTTTCGAAATGACAAGGTTTTGTTTTATGAGAACCGTTTGTGCATCCCTAATACTTTTTTACGAGATCTTCTTGTCAGGGAAGCACACAGTGGGGGATTAATGGGACATTTTGGCATGGTCAAGACCCTTCATATTGTACAAGATCATTTCTTTTGGCCTCATATAAAACATGATGTGGAACGGATCTGTGGTCGATGTACAACTTGTAAGTTTGCCAACTCCAAAAGCCAAAATCAAGGTATGTATTCCCCTTTACCCATCCCTACCAAACCATGGACAGACATTTTGATGGATTTTGTTTTAGGTCTGCCTAGGACTAGGAAATGAAGTGATTTGATCTTTGTTGTGGTAGATAGGTTTTCAAAAATGGCTTATCTCATACATTTCCATAAGACCGACAATGCATCGAACATTGCTAATTTGTTCTTTAAAGAAATTGTTCGTCTGCATGGAATGCCTAGGACCATAGTCTCGGATAGGAATACAAAGTTTCTGAATTACTTTTGGAAGACTCTGTGGTCTAAGTTAGAAACAAAACTTTGCTTCCACTACTTGTCATCCGCAATCAGATGGTCAGACCGAAATGGTCAACATGACTCTTTCCACAATTTTGCGTGTTGTGATTAGGAAGAACATTAAGTTATGGGAGGATTGCTTGCTTTATGTAGAATTCGCTTATAATGATGTGCATTCTACGACTTTATTCTCATCATTTCAGCTCGTTTATGGTTTTAATCCACTTACGCCTCTTGACCTAACACGTTTACCCTTGAGTGAGCGTGTAAGCATGGATGGTAAGAAAAAGGCGGAGCTGGTCAAGCAGATGAACGAAAATACAAAGCAGAACATTGAACACAAGGCAGAGCAGTACTGGGAGCATGCAAACAAAGGCCGGAGCGAGAAAATATTTGAATTGGACGACCTTGTGTGGATTTACTTGAGAAATGAATGATTCCTTGAAGAAAAGAAGTCTAAACTCTTGCACAAAATCGACAGACCCTTTACAGTCTTGGAGCGGATCAACAACAATGCTTACAAAATTAATCTTCAAAATTGATGATATTATTCCCTTTGTTCCAGATGGACCAGACTTGAGGAAAAGTCTTATTCAAGAGGAGGGGCATGATGTGATCATGGAATCGGAAGCACAAGTGGAGGTTCTGGAATCAGCCTTAGTCGTTTTGGAGGATCCTGTGACGCAGTCAAAGTCCTGGAAGCTTGCTGGAGCTATTCGGAGTTTGCTGAATGAAGTTAGGATTAGAATAGAGCAGCTTATACCCAATGCCTTAACCATACTCACGTACCAGAGTTCTTGCTGAGGTTGGCTGCGGTGTAAGTTATGGTACTCTTTTTCTTTACATTTGGTTTTGTCACAATGAATTTTCCGGGTGGGGTTTTAACGAGGTCATGGCTTACATCCCATTCACGGCCCAAATTCAGTAAGGCTCGATAAGAAGTTTAAAGGTCATTTTTGACTGGGTGTACAAGGGTCAGTCAAAGGCTAGCCGAAGGGACATTCAACTATTTTAGTCCTTAGTCAAAGACTTCATTTATTTCGGTTTTAGTTATTTATTACTCTTTGTAATTTCTGAGTATGGCTTTTCGCCTACTCCTACCCCTTATAAAAACGATGTGGAGGTCTCAGATCTTATTCCTTCACTTTTCAATAAAATTTCATAGAGAAATCTCTCTTTTGTTCTTTGTGAACTTTTCTTATTACTTGGTGGTTAGCCATTGATTATTTCGGTTTATCAAGTGTCGTCCATTACACTTGACGCAGCCTTCACCCAATTGTCTTATTGGGACGTTCAAGTAGTTAAAGCGGCTTAAAGATTTTCGGGAACTTTGTTCTCACGCCTTAACATCCTTTTTCCGCGGATCCAATCAGTCAACTTAGTCACCCCCTTGTTTCAAGTCTTTCACCGCAAGTTTGGGCCTATGGATCTTCAGGTTTCAACTCACCCCTTAGCATCTTCTCTATGAATCCGTTTGAAGTCAAGGATTTACCAACCATAGCCGATCAAGAGTGTGATATTCTTAGAGAGATCGTATCAAGAAAGGAACACTGTCAAAGATGGTCAAGGAAGCAACCAGCCACCTGGTGTCTAAGTAGTGATCGGATGTCTCAACTGCTTGTTTAATCCTAGTTTGTGTTAAAGCTATGTATGTTTCATCTTTAGTTAAGACTTTATTTTCCTTGTTTTTGTTCTTCTAATGAATTGCTTTGAAAGAGTCACGATCTTGTTTGCTTATTTACTCGCTTACTCTTTTGCACAAGAGGCATTTTGTTGAGAGGGTTGTTGATAGATAGAAGTTAAGAGTAAAGGAATGAATGAATGAGGCTTAAACCGAGGAAACATATGTGAGTTCCTTGATCCCATAATGACTATTACGGTTCTCTTATGGTTAAATATGTTTTACATAGGATTTTTTTTTTGTTTTTGGTTCATGTTCGGTTGGTTATTCTATGATGGTGATGGTGTTTATTGGTTTATTTTTCAGGGCGGAGTTGTGTATTATTGAGGTGTTGGATGTCGGCACTAATGACCAATAGAAGTCACAAGATCATGTCGTTTATTTGGAATGGTGTTTGGTGTTTGTTTGACATTATCTTTTTTGGATTTTTCTTTGTGTTTTATTTCTTTCCTATGTATAACTTCAGACCACAAACTGATTTGCTTGCTTTGACACCACAAACATTGTATGAAAACTCTTTTATTTATATTGTTACTAAACTCTACATTTTAGTTCAAGCGTTTGATCAAGCTCTCTCATTCTCCTTTCTTTTTTATTTATCTTCAGATGTGATTACTTCTTCTTCTTTAGTTCAACCATTTGATCAAACAAAATATAAACAAAAACCAAACAAAACCCAAATATGGCTTCTTCTTCAAATAACCCTTTTGATGAATCAATTCATAAAACTTTTGATCAACAATTTGATCAATACTTTGATCAAACTTTTGAGAATCTGTTTATTGATTACCAATAAAATGAGGAGGCAAGAAAGTGAAAAAAAAACAAGCTTTTATCGAAAAAGATCAGGAAGAAGGCAATATACGTTTATAAAATGATTATTTCAATGAAGCTGTAACATACCCTGCTAATATATTCTGACACCGTTTTATAATGAATAAGCTATTGTTCATGAAGATTTTTGATCGTCTATCTAATGAAGTTTGAATCTTCCAACAGAAGAAAGATGCTCTCAGAAGGCCTGGTCTCTCAGGACTTTAAAAGTGTACAGTAGCAATTCGTCTATTGGCATATGGCACTGCAGCTGATGTAGTAGTCGAATACCTCCAACTCGGTGAATCTATGGCTTGCTCATGTTTGGAATATTTTGTTGAAGAAATAATATATTTGTTTGGTAATGAATACCTAAGAAGACCTACACCAGTGGATCTTCAACGACTACTATATATTGGAGAGCACCGTGGATTTCCTGAAATGGTATGAAGCATTGATTGTTGATAACACCGTATTTGTACTCATTTTCACTAGTGTTTTCTTATGCTATTTCAAAGGTTTTAACTAGTTTCAAGTGATTTTAACATGGTTTTTCTATATCTGTAGTTTCAAGACTCTTTTTAAGTTACTTAAGCAAAAACAATGCAAATTAGAGAAATATTCATATCTGACCAATTTTCAGTCCATCGGAAGTATAGCAACATATGGAGATTTTCCCACCGTCCGATTAAGCTCAGAAGTTGGATCATAAGTTATTTCCAATATCCATATTTGACGCAATCCAACTGTTGGATCATAAGTTATTTCCAATTTACTGAAGACATGTTCTGCAATCTCGCCAAAAAAGCAAGAAAATGAATGAAGTTTGGACATCATAGGCTAACCACCACGGTCCATGAGCTCGTGATCGCGGTAAACACACTTCTGGCTACGCCTCAGAGCCCTCACCCGCGGTGAGCCAACATTTACCAGCTTAGGAGAGTTCTTTCCTGTGACAAGCCCATTTTCCGGCCCACTGACCCATTTTCAAACCCAACTCATTCTCTTTTCAAAGAAATTTCTAAAGACGATCAGAAAGATTTGAAGATCTATAAATATGTATTTTAGAAGACCGAATTTGTGTGTGCTCCTTTTCTTTTGTTAAGGAGAAACTTAACTTTGTTTCTTCAATTTAGGTTAGGGAAATAGAAATTCTTCTCTTGAATCCTTTTTGTTTCTTTTCATCTTTCTATTCAATTTATGATAGAAGTTTGCTTGCTGATATTACGACGACTGCAAGTGTACATCGTTCATTCAATGAAGCTTTAGAGTTTATAGAATGGTGGAGGCCGAAAATACTGTCATAGATGAGATTAATCGTTTTTAGTTTTCGCCAATCATATAATTAGTCAATTTCTAATACGAAAGATGCTAAACTATTGTTGACAAGAGGATTTTTTTTTTTTTTTTTTTGCCCTCCATCGTTTTTGAAAAAATGTTGAAGTCCATGAGGAGCAGTAACGATCACCTAATTTCTCTGATCGTATCTTCCACCGCGAAACTACATCTCCGGCAGATTCACGCCATCTTGCTTCGCACTTCATTGATCAGAAACTCCGACGTTTTCCACCATTTCCTCTCTCGCCTCGCTCTCTCTCTCGTTCCCCGAGACATCGACTACTCGCGTCGTGTTTTCTCCCGGAGGAGTAACCCAACTGTCTCTCACTGCAACACCATGATCAGAGCTTTCTCCGTCAGCGAAACCCCCGTCGAAGGGTTCCGCTTGTTCCGAGCTCTGAGACGACGGAGAAGCTCTCGTCCCGCAAACCCGCTCTCGTCGTCTTTCGCACTCAAGTGTTGCATCAAATCAGGCGACTTTCTCGGTGGTTTGCAGATTCACGGGAAGATTATCAGCGACGGGTTTCTGTCGGATAGTCTTCTCTTGACGACTCTGATGGATCTCTACTCCACATGCGAAAACAGCAATTACGCATGTAAAGTGTTCGACGAAATTCCCAAGAGAGATACCGTTTCTTGGAACGTCCTGATTTCTTGTTTCTTGCGGAACAAACGCACGCGAGACGCTCTGTTTTTGTTTGATAAGATGGTGAACGAGGTTGATGGGTGTGTGAAACCAGACGGTGTAACATGCTTACTAGCTGTACAAGCTTGCTCCAGCTTAGGCGCGTTGGATTTCGGTGAAAGAGTTCATGCCTTTATCGATCAAAACAAGCTCGGTGGTGCTTTGAACTTGAGCAACACTCTTGTTTCCATGTACTCACGATGCGGGTCTATGGACAAGGCTTACGAGGTCTTCAAGAGTATGCGTGAGAAAAACGTTGTCTCATGGACGGCTATGATCTCGGGCTTAGCCATGAACGGATTCGGGAAAGAAGCCATTGAAGCTTTCAACAAAATGTTGAAGCTTGGAATCTCTCCAGAGGAACAGACACTCACAGGTTTACTCTCTGCGTGTAGCCATTCCGGGTTGGTCGATGAAGGGATGATGTTTTTCGATAGGCTAAGAAGCGGCGAGTTTGGGATGAAGCCGAATTTACATCACTATGGTTGCATCGTTGACCTCTTGGGACGTGCACGTCTACTTGATAGAGCCTACGGTCTTGTACAATCGATGGAGATGAAGCCAGACTCCACCATATGGCGTACGCTGCTTGGGGCTTGTAGAGTCCAAGGAAATGTGGAGCTTGGGGAACGTGTGATCTCTCATCTTATCGAACTCAAAGCCGAAGAAGCTGGAGATTACATTCTGTTACTCAACACATACTCTTCGGTTGGGAAATGGGAGAAAGTGACTGAACTACGTTCGTTGATGAAGGAGAGAAAGATCCATACCAAACCTGGATGCAGTGCAATCGAGCTACAAGGAAGCGTTCATGAGTTTATTGTCGACGATGTTTTGCATCCGAGAAAGGAAGAAATTTATGAAACTCTGGCGGAGATCAATCAGCAGCTGAAGATTGCTGGTTATGCGGCGGAAACCACATCGGAACTGCACAATCTTGATTCGGAAGAAGAAAAGGGAAATGCTTTGACATACCATAGCGAGAAGCTAGCTATTGCCTTTGGGATTCTCGTGACTCCACCAGGGACAACCATTAGAGTGACCAAGAATCTCAGAACTTGTGTTGATTGTCATAATTTTGCAAAGTTTGTATCTAATGTTTATGATCGTGTCGTGATAATCAGAGATCGTTCCCGTTTCCATCATTTTAAAGGTGGGTTTTGTTCTTGTAATGACTTCTGGTGATGATGATTTATATACTCTTACTCTGTTTTGCTCCTGTAATGATGATTGTTAGAGCCCTATCCTATTTTCATCATCTTAAAGATGGATCTTGATGTCATGTAATGATCATAAAATCTGCTTTAATGTCATGTATCAAAATCTTCAAACTGAAAGCTGATACATTCTTTATTCTACAACAAGAAAATGTCTCGCCGATGCAAAAAAGATTCAAAAACAAAACTCAAAATGATCAGAAGAAAAAAGTTATCCGCTTGAATGAAGCACGTCTTTTCAGATGAAATCAAGATCTAGTTAGCAGGTTTGTTTGCAAATGCAATACCCTTCTCGATGCTGCCTTTCAGTTCTGTCTTAAGAGCCTCTAACGCCTTCTGCTCATACTCAGTCAACCCTTGGAGATCAGACTCGATCACAGCTTCAACTCCATTCTTCCCAAGCTTGATCCTTGATGCAAAGAAAGGAAGATCCGTCAGAGACGACTCCACAAACGAGCACTCGTAGACATCTCCATCACCATCAAGAGCACGAAGAGACGACTCAACAAATCTCGCAGCAGCATACGCCATTGACAAAGTAGCTGAACCAGCACCAGCCTTAGCATCAACAACCTCAGTACCAGCGTTCTGTATCCTAACAGTCAGCTCTTGGATCTCTTCATCAGTGAAACTAACAGATGGTTTAGTCTTCGAGAGAAGAGGCAGGATAGTGATTCCAGCATGGCCACCAATCACCGGAACATCAACATCTATGAGCTTAAGATTCTTTCTCTGAGCAACAAAAGTGTTTGCTCTCACAACATCCAAAGTAGTGACACCAAAAAGCTTCTTGGGATCATAAACACCTTTCTTTTTCAACACCTCAGCAGCGATTGGTACAGTAGAGTTAACAGGGTTGCTGATAATGTGGATAAAGGCATTAGGACAGTTATCAGCAACAGCTTCAACAAGTGTCTTGACAATACCGGCATTGATGTTGAAGAGATCGTCTCGGGTCATACCAGGCTTTCTCGGCACACCAGCAGGGATAACCACAACGTTGACATCTTTCAAACACTCAGCTAACTCAGAGGGTCCAGTGAAGTCACGAACCTGAGAAGGTGTGTTGCAGTGACTCAAATCAGCAGCGACTCCCTTGACATTGGCGATATCGTAAAGGTGAAGCGTAGAGACTAAAGGAGACATTTTGATGAGAAGCGACAAAGGCTGACCAATCCCTCCTGCAGCTCCAAGAACAGCCACTTTGTATGAAGCGTTGATCTTGAAACCATACGGGGACTTGTCAGATGTTTGTGATTTCATTACAGAACCGCGCATAGCTTTGCTGAAGGCAGAGGAATCAGATCCAGAGATCAGAGATGTTGATCTCAAACTAGGGGTTGAGTTAAATTTCACAGCTTGTATCCTCGACTGTGGTAAGGAGCTGGATCTAGACGAGTGAGAAACAATCGAAAACGAAGAAGTTGCTGTTGCTGCCATTGTTTTTCAGTTTTCCCCTGTTTTCACAAAAATCAAAACTTTTTACGGGAAATTTGAGGAAGACTAATTCATATCAGTGAATAAACAATTGATTGAAGAAGGAGAAACCCTAATGAATCCACGAGAGATGTAAAACCCAGATCGAAGCCATAATATTTTCGAGGGAGAATCAGTTCTAATACAAGATTCAGAGGAGGTAATTCGTAAATCTAAGAATGGAAATCCAGAGTTACAGAGATGAATACAATCGAGAATCAAATCGTTATAGAACAGAAAAAAAAAAAAAAAAAAAAAGAATCCTGAAATTGAACAAAGATGCGATATTGAGAATCCTACCCTTTGAGAAAGCTCAAGACGCGAGAGAGAGACGCTTGAGGAGTTGTGTTTCGATATTGTTAATGCTCGCAGGCTTTCGAAGGCTCGAGTGAGTGACAGAGAGAGACAAATGAGATTAGGTGACGATGTTATTATTAAAAAAAAAAAAATATATATATATATATATATATATAGATTTGAAAATAAGAATAATAAATAAAGAAATTCGAGATGGGTTTGTTTGGTTTAGTTTGGTTGGCTGTCTCGTTGAATCCGCCAAGAGGTGATTGCGTCTTTTTGTAGTGTCCGTGCGACAGCCAAACGCAGCGTCAAAACCCTATTTCCTTCCCCATCTCATCATTTTTTCTTTCTATTGAAAGTGATGAATATTTTTTCTTCATTTAATTTTTATTTTTATTTTTGGTTGACAAAACCTCCCTTCTTTTTGGTTGAGTTAGCTTTGTTTTTTCATCTGAATTTTTCATTATATAATACAAAATAAAGATATAAAGGTAAAATGCGTTTTACTATACAAAGAACTAAAAAACGAAAAAAAACTCAGAAATATACCCGACAAAGGGAGACGTGACAGAAAAACAAAGATGCAGCACAACAAAACTAAAAAGATAACAAAGAGGTTGTAGTGGGGTGTTTCCCTTTCTATAGAAGATTCGACTTTATGGGTTTAGGCCAGGGATCGAATCTCTTCGGATGCAGAATTGTCACATTAACTTTTTGGTCACCCAACCCTGTAAGCTGCGAATCTGCAACTCTTACATGAAAAGGATGTGGGCTTACATGAAAAGGATGATGGATCTAACATATATTAGTCTAGGCCTAAAGAATTTGAGATTTACCTCCGAGTTAACAAAAAAAAAAAAAAGGAAACGTGGCCCCAATAGAAAGGGAAACAAACAAGAGTAAGAGTTACCTAATATAATTTGTTTATAAAAATTATATATAAAGTAAGTGGATAAAAATCGATCGGATGAGTTATGAAGTATATTACTAAGACTATCTTCATCCCTGAACTCAAGGGATTTTTAGTGCTTTTGAGTATTAAAAATAAATGTAAAATGAATAAAAGTCTAAGAACTCAACTCTTAAATTTTTTATTTAATAACTTCATTCTTAAGGGGTTCTTACTGATCAAATGCGAATTCATAGCAGAATGGAGTGAAAAGTGAGGAGAAAAGCAAATAGACACCACCACTTTATTTTCGTGTCTTATGATTGGTGTGGAAAAAGCAAATGGATCCCACCACGTTATTTTAAAAATGTTAAGAACCTCATAAAAGGTTTAGAGATGGAGATGCTCTAATGCTTCGTATCATAGGTGAACGCGTCATCCATAATTTGTTGGTAAAGCATATATTCTAAGAGATCATTCTGATCAAGTGCGAATTCATAGCAGAAATGTTTTTACCACGACTTTGTGTTGTCTAACTATAGAGTTACGGTGTATACCATGGACATTAAAATGGTTGGAGAAATGTCCATTTCTTAAAGTAGAAGTCGTTTTTTCGATAATGCTATGACAATGGAAGCAATCCTTAACTCTTGGGACTGGTCTCCTCATCAGATTCTTTTGGAAAAAAAATATCCACTACTTTTTTAGGGATTTTAAAATATGTGAATTTTATTTGGTGAAAGTTTCAGACAAATTTTATTGTTTGGACGATTGTGAAATAGTAATTTGAAATGGATAAAAAAAAATTTAGGATCGTTTCATAATCAAGTGTTAAATGAAACTAAAACTTTAAGATTTGATGACCTTCTCCTTTTTCTATCCCTAGTTGTTTGTTGTTATGTTTTTCATGTGAGTCTCTATGTTTTTTAAGTTTTTGTTACTTTGCCTCTTTGGTTTCATTTCAGTGATCAGTTGAGAAAAAGGATACACAATTATGATCATGATTTCTTTTTTTAAAAAAAAAAAGATGTAACCATTTTAACAAAAAAAAAATGTAACCATTTGAACCAAATTAATTCGAACTCATCATGAAAAGAAAAAATAAGAAGCCATATTCACGGCATCCTTGGATTTGAACTCATCATGCCTTAACAATTTAACGAGCAATTTGTTTTTGAAGCATAAACTTTCCTTAATCACGGCGTCTCTGGATTTAACAACTGCATTACATTAAAAAACAAAAACCTACATGTTTTTCTCCCTATAAACTATATATAAAGTCTAATCGTCTATAGACTTTATATATAGACTCATCGTTTATAGACCGATGTTAACTAACTTGATTCATAGTCAGTAATTATAATTAGACGTAGCTTACACAAACATAAACTTATGGACTACTATAATTATATTAATTGATTCTTCTTCTTTAAATTTTTATCTATTAGCAATCGACGCATCCTCTTCCACGTGGCAAGTGGCGATTGTTGGCACCCGAACCTGGATAATCGTTTATCTCTTCCATCGCCATCCTTTCCTCTACGTCCTTCTTCACATCCTAACCAAAAATTTTTTAAAAATTATGAAACCTAATTATAACCTATCAAGAAGACATAACACAACTTGAGAACCAACCAATAGTGTATCTTGTTGAGGTAGGTTTATTTGATCGGGCCTCTCCATCAAACTCCCCAGTCCTACATATACGTACACAAGAAAGAGATATACTATAAGTTACAACATCATTTGATGAAAAAATATATCAACATAAAGATAAAGAATTAAGAGATGAAGATCGTACTCGAAGCATTGATAGGGAAGAAGAAGAAGTGAGATAGAGTGAAGAAGAAGATCATGAGGAGTTGGAAGAGAGCTTTGTTGGCCATTTGACGATGATAATGTATGACAAGAAAAAATGTATTAATTTTGTTGTGGGTTTTGTCTCTCTCTTTTTCCCAGAACTTGCTTTGAGTTTTGTCTTTGCAATGGTTTCTTTTATAGTTCTCTTCTTCCAATTTGCACATTTTATTATCATAGTACTCATGGTGGAGTGGACTTTTTTTAATCATTAAATTCAGAAAATTAATTCAAATATGGAAGTTTAAAATCCTTTTTTTTTGGATCCAGTTACCAAAATGTCTATACTTAAAAGAACAAACACGAAAAAACAAGAATTCGACGCGTTTTCACTTTTCCATATGTGTTGCAGTTTTTTATAGTTCTATATAATATTAAATAAATTGACAATAGTCACACTATATATGAAAAAATGTTTGTTACTCGATCATACATAAGCAAAAATCCTAATTTGATTGTTTGTTCTAATTCATAGTTTTGATTTTAATTGTAGGTGCTCTTCGTCCAAGTATGAACTATTTGCATATGTATATGATCAAATTAGAAACATCTAGAGAAATGATCGATGCTGGTTAAAGTGGTCGAGTTGTGGGAGCCATTTATGGGGATGCC
This sequence comes from Eutrema salsugineum, assembly GCF_000478725.1. NCBI lineage: Eukaryota > Viridiplantae > Streptophyta > Magnoliopsida > Brassicales > Brassicaceae > Eutrema > Eutrema salsugineum. The sequence continues at coordinate 4,396,682 of NW_006256858.1, forward strand.
TACTTAATTACGCGTGACTGTTTATTTAGTCACTGACAAATGGGTTAAGTCAAGGGAAGCTTTGTGTCTAATTGTGCTTTAAGAAAGTGCTTTGTTATATAATTTGCTTATACTAATTATAACATGGTTCGATATTGTGCTGCATTCGAGAAATTTTATTTTAGGAATTTAACGGAAAAAAGTAGTAACATAATTTTTACCAAACAAAAAAAGTAATAACATCATTAAGCTCTACATTACTCTATATTAAAGTTTCTTGAATGTGAAATGAGTCAAACTATATTTTATCGGGTGATGTAATTACAAGAAAAAGAAAATTCTTCCTTAAAAAGGAATTTTTAATAATGTTTACACATGATAATAGAAATTAACATTTCTTATTTAATATTAATGTAATCTCGTCAAAATAAAAATTAATCCACTATTTAAAAGTGAATACATTACATTATATATAGGTATGTAAGCTTGTATATGTAGATCCATTTTTTATCTCCACAATTTTCATTCACCGTCTGAATCTGTTGATTATCAAATATTTACACATAATAGAAATAAAAACTCGCAATACGACCAATAAAGCAAAACTATGTGAATATCAAACTTTGCTTACTTTTCGAAGATACTAACTACATCTTTAATGGAAATCACAATAAGTCTATAATGGAAGATAGCTAAGCACAGACAGAATTGTAAAATATTTTCAATTGTTTGATCATGTTGACAAAGTATATCTTAGACTCTTAGTAATCCATTTAAATAAAGTTAGAATATATGTAAGTGCACATCGATACATGCTTGTCAAAGTCATGGCACTAACTCTAAATGATGTTTATTGATCACTTCACGATTTTGGCTTCTATAGTGGCTAATTCATCATACCGCTTAATTATTCTTTATATACAACTTTTTGAAAATTTTAAACATCTTTTACAAAATGAAGTCTCGGATAATTATGTAGTTTAATATAGTTTTATCGAGCTGTATAATTAAACCGAAAAATATTAAACTAAATATTAAAATTTGATAAAATGTTGTTGTAATTAAATTTATATACAAACACTCACATATTCTAATAAACAAAATTAAGATTAACTTTCATCCCGGTGCGGGTAAGCGCCTAGTTTATATATATTAAGAACTAAAACATTCACATATTTCGAACTTAGATCTCCTCTCTGATCGATGTCTGAAGAAAACCTATTGCTAAATTATGGACTGATCAAAAGAAGAGAATGGGCTGGAGAGACCGTGAGAATAGGTCATAAATGTATTTTCATCGTTGTAGTAGATTAACAGTTTCTTTAATTACAATCCACTTAGTGAAAGCTTTTTGGGCATATACATGCACTGCTTTTTCTGCAAAATGTCAAAATATATCACAACGTCGACAAAGTTAACAACCACAATTGCGAAAAGTTGTGTTCTTGGAAAGTTTCCCTTTCGTATATTAAGTTAATAACAACATTTATTAAAAGTCAATAGTGGGCTTTGCTTATCACATGATGCACATCACACCCTCTCTCTAGGTTTCCCAATATAATAATTAATAAATTAATGGACTGAAATTTATCATTTCATTTTCCTTTTCGTCATTGATATTTGCAAGGGATACGTTTTTGACTTTGAGGAAAGCTCCAACTAAGAGAACACTTAGAAAATTATGTCGAGCTGAAGTGGACCAATGGTTCTAATTCGGTTTCGGGTTCGACCGAGTTTCGTTTATCGGTTCAGTACAGTTACTCTAAAACCAATTGACTATGGAAAAAAATTGGTTTGCCGGCCCAAAGTGATTTGACGCCTAAACCGTACCGTAAAAATGATGCCCTTAATTAAAAAAAAAAAGAAATTTGAAATTAGAGGATAAACAACTTTTTGCTTAAAATCAATTTTTTAAGTTTAAGATCGATTTTTTTTAAGCTCGGAATCGATTTTTGAAGCTCAGAATCGATTTTTTAAAACCAGAATCGATTTTTTGAATTCCAGAATCGATTTTTTGAATTCCAAAATCGATTTTTATAAGCCAGAATCGATTTTTTTAAAAATATTTAATATGGATAATGACTCTTATTTATATGCAATTTTTCTTTCTCATTTTTTGTAGTTGATCGATGTGGGATAAACCTATTTACATACTTATAAAAAAATTTAGGGTTTTTTTGCTGCCACCAAAATTAATGTCTTTTAACTACCCTGAAACCATTGCTTCACGGGCTTACCTGTGGGCCGACCCTTTACAAAGATTATACTTTGATATGATATACTAATTGCGATTAAAGAATATAGAGTATTTCAGGATAATAGATATATAAATAGTGTTCAAATTGTTTCTAGGAACACCCAGGAATGTTGTTTCTTATTCTGGTGTACACTTGGAATATAAATAAAGTACAAAAAACAAAAAAGTAAGAAAGACTTCAGTTGGTATACAATTTTACATGCAAGTCTACATTTTCTAAAAAGTATATTCGATTTGATTTTAGAAGAATATTCTCGACTAGCGCAAACAAGTCCTTCAGGTACGTTTACCAAATCACCAAACATTGAGTGTTTAAGAAAACTAGAGAAGGCTTGAATTTTTAAATGGGCCTTAAGGATGATATATGGACTATACTATACGCTCAGTGAGGAAGCGAACATTTGGTTATGTGGAAAATATTTGAATTGTTCAGAGCCATTGGTATAACAGAGTAACAAAGTAGAAAATTAGGGTTTTAACTTTGAAGGACTTAACCCATATTTGACTTTTGATAGAAGTTAAGGTTTCTCATATCTATCTTTTTTCTTATCCCGTGTGTTTGTAACACTAAAGAATAATTATACATGTAATGTACTTTTTATAGGTGTAAGATATACCTGAAATAAAAATATGTAAATCCATATGTTTTTTTTACCAAAGCAAATCCATATGTTTATCTCACAGTTGATGAAAAATCTTGTTTCATTACCGAAGAGATCCTCTTTTTTACTACTTTAGTTGTATTGATTTCTTTAAAGCAAATAGTGAATCGCAAAGTAATCAAATTGTTGTTTCATCGGAAGAAAATAAAAATCCATTATCCGAATTATATGGTTAAGCAAAAGAAGAAAGAGGCTACGTAAAAAAAAAAAGATGATCATCCCAAAAAAAATAAAAAAATAGAAAGAGTGTTGTTTTTGATGTAGCTCCCAAGGGGATGCAGTGTCCACATTTTGCCAGCTGATGTGTAAAGGCAAGGCTTAAACACAAAGCTGGCTTATATTCACATAAATTCTTATCTATTTGTTTTTTCTTTTAAAAAATCCTCTCTTTTTTTGATAAAGAAAAAAATCCTATTTCAAAAACGCTAGATCGGAAAGTACAAATGCATATATTCAGATAAAGAAAACAGAAGAATAACTGAGCAAACACGTTTGATATTTCTCTTCTTTTTAGATAATTATGCTCTTATCTAAAAAATCTAAAAAGTTTTTCAAATAACGAATTCATCTAAAAATAAAACATTTATCCTACAGAGTTTCCAAGTTAGAATAGATTTCTTTGATGACCAACATGGAAAGACATTTATTTTGACCCAACAAAAAAATGTCTGATAGAAATTACATATATTATAAAAATTTACGTTACAAACGAAAAAAGCTGAAAGTGTGTAAAAAGTCTCTGTTTGCACTTGAAAATTGGGAGCATTATTGAAAACATACATTTTTTTTAATCTATCGTGAAAACAAAAATCTTTTATAATTCTTATCAAAATATTTTTGTTGTGCAACTATTCAAAACATTAAACTCAAACACTAACCTATACTCAAATGGGAAATTCAACGAATTTTTGGAGTACACAAATTTGAAGAAATTCATCCTTTCACGTTATTTTAGGGAATATTGTCATTTGTTCATTCTATAAATGAACTTATTAATTGGGCTTCCAACTGACATTTCTTCTTTGAAAAAGGACCATTTGAATTTTTCCCTTATTTTGCAAAGAAGTAAAAAGCCTGTAGTACTTTTTGGTTTTTAGTTTCTACAACTTTTCCTTTCTTTGGTTTCTCTTCTATCACATCTTTCAACAAATTATCCTAAAAAAACGTTTGAAACAGATAGATGTCAATTATCAGCAAAAGCTTCTATAAATTTCGTTAGCTCTTCCCCCATATTGTTACCATTTAAATTTTAAAACCAATGCTCAGATAAGAAAATAAAAAATCAACGAGCAAAAGTTAGAATGCGATCACAGTTCAACACGTGGAGGGTGGCGATTAGATCGACCAAGAGAAAGACATGCACCTTTTGCTGAAATCTATGCGCAGATATGATTGAGGCCACCACAAAATCCGACGTGGCAAAAGGCAGACTTTGATTTAGATCCTCCAAAAAACACAAGTTGGTTATTTTACAACGTGGCAGAGAGCAAATAACCTTTTTGTTGTCAGCCAATGGTTTACTGACACGTTATTGAATCGAACCTTTCATTGTTTTTCCTTATCCACACGTACAGCTAACTAGTCCGATTACCAAAATCAAATCATGCAGAGTGAGTAATATTGGGCACATGCCGCATATCCATTAAATATCTTTATCTAGATTGTAAGAACTTTTTTATATATTCGATTTTTGAAAACAATAAAAAAAATTGAGGAATTATATCAATTTCTTCAAGAGCTATGAGTTTACTACACTAGGATTCTTTAGGATTTGAAGGATAGAGAAATCTGAAGCAAATCACATTTAAAGTCAGAGCTACACTTCCCTAATATATTGATGCGTTTAATCCTGAAATTATAATGCAAACACAGTAGTATTTAAAAGTTGAATATACTAGAGATAAAAAAAAATAACACTATAAATTTATAAGAATCACACGGATGAACATGAGACTATATCGTTTGTTCCTTATGGATTCATCATAACCACTAAAAATCAAACAAGTTTCTACTAACAGACTCTTACCACAATGATTTGAGTAGTTATAGTGACATCTATCAATGCCAACAATCCATTTCGATCACAAATACAACAATTATATATATTTGGTCAATTAGAGATTAGACAAACACAAGTCCAAATCTTTCATTCTTAACTAGCTAGAGAGCTGATGCATTCAGACTTTCTCGAGTTTACAAAGCAAACGTGATTTCCAAAAATAATGCCATGAATTTCAAGCTTATGGAGCTTTATCATCAACAAATTCATAGCAAAAACGGATAGCGCAGAAGAATATATGATTACTTGTGGCCAGATACTGACCAAACTCTCTATTCTCTTTCATCTAGTTCACTTTCTCCGCTGCTTCATTCTTTCTTTTCTTCTTTCTGTTGAGTGGCATTCAGTTAGGAGTTTAAACAAAAACCAACAAACAGAACTTGAGAAAAGCAAGAGCAAGAATTCCCTCTTTTGTTATATTTTCTTCTTACACATCTTGTGTGGTATACAATGTTTTCTGTTCACTAATAAATCACCATCGACAAACACGATAATGGTAGATGGCACTATACTGTAGTATGGGTGACTATAATTTAATAATACGCAAATCAGAATCCTTGTAATTAAGCAAAACACAAGTTAGAATGACAGCCACCTATCATAAATCAAAGTAAATTCCAACAAAATTTTATTTTTTTAGCTTATCATTTTCAAGACGCATGAATTCTATTAGGAGTGTCCTTCAAATTACATTTTCAAGTGTGATTATACATCTTATCGTTCACCTCCATTATCAAAGTACCACCCTTTTCGCACATGGGACATCCAAAAGGATATAAAAAAATTCATTAACAAACGTAGATTTTGGAAAGTTAGAATAATTCGTCATGAATGTTTGTGTAATTTTTAGATATTTTTTTTAAATTATTTTTGACTTTAGGTTTTCGATTTTCAAGTTTTTGGTTTTTTTTATTTTGCTGTAGATTTTAGTTTAAAAAAAAAACTTGAATGGTGGTTTATTTAGATTTTGTTTTTTTTTAAAACATATTTTTTAAAAATTGAATATTATTTTACTAATAATGAATCTATGAGTTTGGTCTTTGCCTAGGATTTCGGAGTTTAAAAGATGTTTGACTTTCAAACAATGACATCATATGAGATAATGGTTAGATAATTGCTGTGATTTGGGTATTTGATCCTAAAATTTTAGATGAGTTCCAGTATCTCCAATATCAGTATCTTATAACTAGCAATAAAGATCATTTTCAAGAAAAAGATCAAATCTCCAAGATGATCGAGGATAATTTCATTGTTTTAGAAAACAAAAACGACTCTGATATCTATATTTTTATTTTTAGAGATGAAGATGGAAAATTTTGTTTTTATATTAAATTAAAAAAATCAAAGTTAACAGTTTTAAAATGACTCTTGTTATGGCAACAAATATTTATTTCTTTGTAATGTCTTGCCAGAGAGTATTATGGATGTTTGGAGAATTCCATTTATTTCACAGATGAGGAAGATATAAACAATGCTAAAGTGATCAAGCTTGGTGATGGATCTGATGGTAGTATTATTAAGAACGTGAAATCTTCTGCTGAGAGTTGTTTTCAGATGTTTTCTCCTTGTTTTTGTATGACAATGTCTTTGCCTACAAGACAAAAGTTGCAATTCTCCGATAGTTTTCCAATGACATACAAAAGATAAAAGATTTGTTCAAAAGTTATTGGAGGAAAATAATTTCTTGATATATGGTCGGAAAATTCGTCAGTAAGTCCTTGGAAAATTGTGTCAAGTTTGAATCCAGTTTTGCTGTGTGTTGACTTCGAGGAATATTCCATCTTTTTTGTTCCAACTTCTAGGGAATTTATAATACTATCTCTGCTAATGGCAAAACTAGAATTTTTTTTTTCATAGATACGAATGATGAAATTGGAGCCGATCCTAAAATTTAAAAAACTAACAAGAAAATCGTGCACTTTTTGAACATAAGATTTCGATCATTTGTCACCATATATGTTTTTCTTTTCTAATTACTTGTTTTCTTTTTTGTAATTTTTGGGATATAAATATATCAAACTCACAAAAAATTTAAGTAAAGTCTAAAAAGTATCAATAAAAAATGCATAGATTAATGTATAATTTTTTTAAAAGTAAGCACATTATTTAGAGATATTTACATAAATGCATATTTTTCATATGTTTAAAGTTAGCAAACTAAATTTATAGATTTGAAAGATGTTTGGCTTTCAAACAATAACATCCTAGGAGAGAATGGTTAGATAATTGCTGTGATTTGGGTATTTGATCATGAAATTTTAGATGAGTCCCATTATCTGCAATATTAGTATCTTGTCACTAGCAATAAAGATCATTTTCAAGAAAGATATCAATTCTCCAAGATGATCGAGGAAAATTTCATTGTTTTAGAAAACAAAAACAAAACTTTAAGATCTCTATTTTTATTTTTGGAGACGAAGATGGAAAAATATTTTTTTCAGATTAAATTAAAAAAAAATCAAAATTAACAGTTTTTAAAATGACTCTGATATGGAACAATTGGTATCAGATTGTCATAAGTTCAAAATTGTTGTTGGAAGCAATGAGTTTTGTAATGTTGTGTGTAAATTGAAAATTCAGCCAAGAGATAGATGTTACCTACTCACATATTTTGTATCAAAATAAAATCGAATACATAGATGGAAGATAACAAATTTAGTCATTCACGGTTGTATAAAACTCGTGAATGGATAATATCATCAAATTTACTTTTTAAATGTACCTTTCTCATAATATAGCATATATACTTGCTTATATAATAATTTATTTTCTGAAAATTCTGAATCTGTAATTTTGATTTGAAGTTTATGAAAACAAAAGTAATAGTAAATAAATGTGTAAAATACATGTGCGACAAATTATAAGAGAACCAAAACAAAACAAAAAAAACTATAGCTCATATGCGAATAATAATAGACATAAAAAGGTACGAATTATTATTATTATTATTATTATTATTATTATAACCCGACAACCCGACCCGGCATTAATGAGCCAAAAAGGAAAATATCAGAGGCCACATAAACTTGTGGCTGAGAAATGAATTGTGATGCTGACGTGGTACCCCCTTCTCTTTTATACGTATCTAAATCCCTAATTTCCACAATTCACCTCCAAATTCCCCAAATCTCCCCCAAAAAAATATTTTTCTTAAAAAAAAAAAACAATTTCACAGAGTGGGAAAGAGAAGAAGAGGAAACACAGAGACTTGCACGAGCTTCCTCGCTTCTGTTTTTTTACTAATCGAGGAAAAAAAAATGATGATGGAAAGTAGAGATCCAGCTATTAAGCTATTCGGTATGAAAATCCCTTTTCCGGCGGTTTTTGAGTCGACGGTGGCAGTTGAGGAGGAGGAAGAGGAGGAGTTTAGCGGCGGAGATGGTGGAGAGGTTAAATCAGCAGGGAAGGTATTTGATTGATTTTGCTCTGTTTTCTTACAGGAATCGATTAAAATCGATTGATATACTGTGAAATTAAAATCGAGTCAAGTAATTTTGTTTTGTCTCTATAAATCTCAGAAACTTTATACAGCTTTGAATCGGACACTCATATCCTCTGTTTCGAAATTACCATGTTTATTGAATCCGATAAGAAACTCTGTGTATTTTTATTCATTTTTGGATCTAGAGCTTCATGAACGATTTAGAGTAACTAGAGTTTGATGAAGAGTACTCTTGAATATTAATTTTTGTATTATCTCAATAATTTAAGAATATTTGTTTTGATTCTTCGTCTAGAACTTTCTTTAAAAACTTTGTTTATTCATTAATCCATTTGCAAGTGTTCTTAATTAAATGTTTATTTGCCTCTCTCTCAGTTAACTCCAGAGTTATCAGACAAATGTAACGACAACAGTCATGACAAAGAGGAGGCGACATCAACAGATCAGATAGAGATTAGCGACTCGCCTGAGGATAATCATCAGCAGCAGACAACAACCGACGGTAAAATCCTGAAGAAACCAACCAAGATTCTGCCATGTCCGAGATGCAAAAGCATGGAAACCAAGTTCTGTTATTACAACAACTACAACATAAACCAGCCTCGTCACTTCTGCAAAGCCTGTCAGAGATACTGGACTGCTGGAGGCACCATGAGAAACGTCCCAGTCGGTGCAGGACGACGCAAGAACAAAAGCTCCTCCTCCTCTCATTACCGTCACATCACCATCTCCGAGGCTCTCGAAGCTGCAAGGCTCGATCCGGGCTTACAGGCAAACACACGGGTCCTGAGTTTTGGCCTGGAAGCTCCCGTGAAGCTACAAGGAGACCAGAAGGTCTCGAACGGAGTTAGAAACGGGCTCGTGGCTCGGGTAGAGAATGGAGATGATTGCTCAACTGGTTCTTCTGTGACTACCTCTAACAATAATCATCACTCCGTGGATGAAACAAGAGCACAAAGCTGCAGAGTTGTTGAGCCACAAACGAACAACAACAACAATAACATGAGTGGTTATGCTTGTATCCCGGGCGTTCCGTGGCCTTACACGTGGAATCCGCCGATGCCTCCACCTGGTTTTTACCCTCCACCGGGTTATCCAATGCCCTTTTACCCTTACTGGACCATCCCAATGCTCTCATCACCTATGAGCCAAAAGGGTTCAAGTCCAACTCTCGGAAAGCATTCGAGAGATGAAGAATCAGCGAGAGAGGAGAATGAGACAGAGAGGAAACAACAGAGGAACGGGTGCGTTCTTGTGCCGAAAACGCTGAGAATTGATGATCCTAACGAAGCAGCAAAGAGCTCGATATGGACAACGTTAGGAATCAAGAACGAAGCGATGAGCAAGGGAGGTATGTTCAAAGGGTTTGATCAGAAGACCAAGAAGAATCACAACAACAACGATAAAGCCGAGAACTCTCCTGTTCTTTCTGCTAACCCTGCTGCTCTATCAAGATCACTCAATTTCCAAGAAGGGATTTAGAGTTATATATTCGTGAGTGTATATATATGTATGATTTGATGTATAGATGTTGGAGAATGGTGAGGTTTTTTGAGAATCAACTCTTTTCTTCTTCCTCGGTGACCTTCTTCCTTTTAGTCCCTCAGTAATCAAAATCCATCCAGATATTTAGTTACTGTACACTATTGATTTTCTTTGATTTTTCCGCTTTTTTTTTATCGTTACTTTCTTTCTTCATTTGTCAAAAAATGTTGGAAGAACATTAATGGTAAAAAGTTGACATTGACCGTTGTTGCGTTGGCATTTCAACCGACGCTTACTTGTTCTTATCTTGTGAACAGTTTGTACTTATAATAAAAAATACTCAGGATTAAACGACTAATGCGATGCATCATGCAAGTTAATTGTAAAAGTTTAAAAATATTTTTCCTTAAATCGTCCAGTATACATAAAAATTAAAATATTTTAGCTCAGAGTTCACCATAATTTTTGAAGTAATGAAAAATTGAAAACATCAGTTAAGTGACACTCGCTTTAAGATATTTTTATTAAAAAACACTCACTTTCAATTCTTTCAAAAATGGTTTACAAACACTAGTAATATTTTATTAAAGTGGATCATCAACTATTGAAAAAGGATTATCTTCGGGCTTGTATTCTATGAAACTTTGTGGGAATTTATGAAAAAGATTGAAATACTTTATATATAAATTAATTGTAATTTATTTGTTTAATTAATACTCCATCTGTTTTGGATTTTTTTTTCTTAAAATAAGTGATATTTTATAAATCTATGCAAAATGTAACATAAAATGATTTTAATTACTCTTATTTATTGATATAATTTTCAATTAAAAAACTCTAAATTCAATAAAAAAATATTAGAAATGATATTATATTAATTTTTTGATTTATGTGCACAATCAGTACCGTGCCTTTCTTTAGAGAAACCGACAAATTATAAAATATATTGTTATTTTATTTTGTTTAAATTTGAAATTTTATTTAAAGTTAATTTATTGTTAATACTATTATAGTTTTAATTAAATAAAATATAATCTCAAATATCATAACACATTTGTTCTATATATATATATATGTGTAACTACATAATATTTTTCTACTATATACATACTAAATAAAATTATGTATTTAATAGATTTGGATAAAATTATAAAAAATATAGTCTTTAAAATTATAAATAAATTTGGTGGCCTAAAGCTAATACCTTTTTAAAACATATAAAGAACGGTTATGTACACAATTTTAAAATATCACTTAATTAAGAAGAGATGAGTGTTTTAAATTGTTTTTTAGTTTGGATAAAAAGTTGAAGAAAATACAACAATTCTTGGATAATTTGTTGAGCAATCATGACAGCGCCATTTCTTATTGTGGTTTTTTGGAAATTGTTTTTGCGAATATTAAAGAAAATGGAACGGTCCCATTCCACGTAGAGACAGTCAGAATTTAATATGTTGAAAAAGTTCTTTTTATTTGCATCCTTTTTCATCCTTCTTATAATTTGGATATTGATAAATACTGAAAAAAATGGGTCACTAAATGTTTTTTACGATTTTTAGTTTGTTATTTGGTCTGTGTCTTCGAAAGCAACTTAGATATTTCAAACAGCCAAACAATTCTTAGCCACAGATATATTTAATTTTATAATTTCTGTATAAGTTTCAGTCTTTTTCTTTTAACGGCAATATTATTATCATTCTTACAACTAAAAGTATGTCAAGTTGCTTTTCTCCTTTTTGAATAATACTTTTCTTTTCTGCCTTTTTGCATTTTGTGGCAAAGCAATTTTTCTCCTTTTTACATGTTTTTCCCTACCTTGCATTAAAATAATTTTATTATAGTCTTAAAAATTAATTATGAATACAGATTTTTCGTCTTCTTTTTTTTTCACCTGATATTCCAAACGCGTTTCAACCGCTTAACGCACCACTATAATGGAAGACTTGCAAGAACTGAGTCTATCTACTTTTTGTTCTGAATGTTTGGAAAATTAATATGTACTTGCTTTTCGCAAATGGTTCCAAATATAAGACAACAACGTCATTAAGATCTTTAGACCCCTAAATAAATAATAAAAAAGCAAGGAGAAATGAACTCATTTTTCATTTTTCAACATAAACAATTAACTAAAAGTAGGCGTACTTAATCTTCTGAATTCGCCACCTGTTTATTTATTCATCTAAATGTTTAAGGGCTCTACTGTGATTGGCTAGCCAATCTTACTATAATATGATAAATTTGAAACCATAAGCAAATGTTTCTTTACAAGCATATATAACTAGCTGGTTGTAATCTAAAAGACTAAACGCATAAATGTTTTGGTTGGATTGTGAGTCGAATAATTGGACACTTTGATTTTTCACTGATATACTATTTGACTACTATTCATATACATACTGTGGGTTTATAATTGCAAAATGATACGTATCATGATTTACGAAACTGTTAGAAAACTTCTTATTATTGTTGTCATTAATTAACGATGTTCTACAGTATAGTGATTTATATAACTAGAATTAACAATAACTGTATCCTGTTAATTTTGGTCGACTAAAAAAAAAATAATGTCTTCCAAAATATAAATTTGTTTGTTCTCAACCTAATGGTTTTGAGTATAGTGAAAAATGAAAATGCACTCATGGAGGAAACAATTTGAAGAGAATCTTGAGATCAAACATTAATGTCTATACACACAAAGAAATAGGATGGTTTCATTGGGAAAAATTATGATTTAGTGTTGACTCTTAATTATCAAAGTAAAACCACACCATGAATTGGAAGTGAGAGTCAACTCTCCACTAAAAAGTATTTATATCATCTTTTTATTGGTCATCAATATTTATATCATCTATTATTATAAATACAAGTCACAACACATTTTTAAATCTATAGATTGTTTTTCTTTTGAATTATATCTACGTCCCGATTTTATTATTATTATTATTATTATTATTATTAGAGTGTGTTACTACTAAACGTATTTTTGAGTTATCTAATGTCCAAAAAAGGATTTTTGTGTTTTAATTACCATACATACTTTTCTACTATTTGGAGGAGACAAATAATTGTTTTAACATTTTTGCTTACTTATCTATATTATTTCTTTATTTAATATTATATTAATATCACATACTTCCCATAATTGTTTGTTGTTATTTATCTATTATTTAAAAAATAATCAAATAATTATTTTGACATTATAAATTATATAATTTTTTTAATACTTTGATATCTATTTTATATTTTTTAATTTTTTTTTATCATTTAATGATAAACACATATGTATTCATATAGTAGCATCTACGTAAACACAAATAGATTGATATCTATGCAATTATATAGATATATATGTATACACATATGTATCCATATAGTAACATATACGTCAACACACAATATATGGATATATATATGAATATAAATGGATATAATTATATGAATACATATATATTTACATATCTATATGCATATATTATAGATGGATGTAATTATATAAATATATGTGCATATTTATATGTGTATCTATATAGTTACATATATATAGATGAATTCCATACAATTTAATGTGTGAAAACTGATAAATTAAAATGGATCCAATGTAATTTAGTGTGTAGAAGTTGATAAGTAGATTTAAGTGAATCTCGTATGTTTTAGTAAGGTAAAAAAAAAAGGATAAAAAATCCAAAAATGGAAGTAAAATAAGATAAATCCACCTGATTCAAAAAATGTCTTTTTTAGCAATTATATTTTCAAAAAGTACACCTAATAATAATATTCTTTTATTATTATTATTATTATAAAGTTATAGTTAATGCAAAAGATTTAAATAAACAGAAAAATAAAAATCAAGCGAGAGAATGAGTGCCAGGAAAAGTTTAGTGAGTAGATTTCCATAAGGACAAAGGAAGGGCTTTCCACAACGGAAGGCACTTCTACGATGCTGACACGTACTTTAGACTCTCTCGAGGAAGACCTGACACGCCTCAAAAAAGATAAGTAAAAAAAGTAATAGAAAGAGATCTTTTTGTATTCTTTCTTAACTTTAATAGTTTAATGTTTCAGGTTAAAAACATTGCCATATTATGTAAATAAATAACTATATTTATCGTGAATAAATTATTATAATCAATCTTTTTTTGGTTGCCCATAAATCTTTTTATTAAATCGGGAGACCAATTCACTAAAATCCAAAAAAGAAGAAGATTAGAATACACTTGTAAAAAAAAAAATCCAATTTATTTACTCGAGAAACGAATAAACAGGGACAAATAGTATGTTTCTAGAAGGACAAAAGGCACAAAGCTAAAAAAGCTTTCTTCAAAGTTCAAAGATAAGAGCATCTTAGGAGGAGTGCTTAGGTAATTTAAAAAAAAAATTAAATTATAAAAATAGAATAATTATGCTTACATAAGAATTGTAAACAGCGATGCTTAACAGATACTAGTAGACATTGTTATAAAATGAAGATGATTTTAAATTTAATAATTAAATAATATTTAAGCATCCTCTTTAGAGTTGCTATCATTGAACATGGTCTAAGAATCCATGAAGAAAAGAAAACACTCATTTCCATTTTATTGTTTCCCTAATAAATACGATATATTGTGTAGAAGACAGTTTTTTGTTTATCAGAAGACAAAGTTTCCATATTAAAAAAAAAATTACATAGACTCGAAACTAAATAGAGTATATATCAACTAAAACAAATAATGTACTACATAACTCGCATGTTTTAGAAATGACAAAATTTACAGATTCTTGTCCTCCAAGTAAATATTGAAGAACCCTTCGTTTTCATTTCCCAAACAATAGATCATCCGAGAAAAGCAAGAAAGAGAATCAAATACAGATCACTGAATCCTGCATCCACTGGACTCGGCCGCACGTTGTACATTCCCATAAGCTGTTAGCTCAATGAGGTCCATATCACGGCCTAAACATTTATTTTGCAAAAGAGCAGTTTAGGATCAAAAACTTAGTTAATAGTTTGTTCTATAAAAGAGAATGAAGGATACTGGAAAAATACCAGCAACTCGGCAGTAGGAACTCCTCTGGATAAGCTCGGCTCTTGAAATATCTGTTTTATTTCCCTTTGATCGGTTTACCTTTGCCTGCAACGTAGAACAAAACACAGTCAAATGACCCAAGAGCTTATGGCCTACTGTATACGACGAAGAGTAAAAAGCTAAATGCCTTAAAGAGTATGTTTGGTTAGAAGTTTTGGAGTGAAGTTTATCGTCTAAGAAGACTTAACTAAACAAAAGCTGGTCACAAGTCGAATAAGGGAGAATTGTAACTATAAACACTTATATTTTAGTAGACAATTAGACATCAATAAACCTTAAATGGTTATAAGTTTTAGTTTAGATTTCCACACGAGTAAGCTGCGTACCTGCAGGACTTGACAGTTTTCCAGAGTGCTCTTGCCACCCTAGAAACAATTGAAAGATAAATTATTCAGATACTTTGGAAGAAACATGAGCACTTCAATGACATATTGTTCCATGTTGATGACAATATCTTCCTCCTGC
Organism: Eutrema salsugineum; assembly: GCF_000478725.1. Taxonomy (NCBI): domain Eukaryota; kingdom Viridiplantae; phylum Streptophyta; class Magnoliopsida; order Brassicales; family Brassicaceae; genus Eutrema; species Eutrema salsugineum. The sequence continues at coordinate 4,412,097 of NW_006256858.1, forward strand.
ATATTATACTCTATATCTACTATGAATTCAGTTACATTATACGATTCAGCGAAAAAAAGAAATAGATTCATCATCAATACAAATAAATCTCAATTTGGAATATTAGGGTCACAACCATATCAACCAAAATGAAAGCAAGAAACATGACAGCAATAGTTCCAGATTCCCATAGCTTTCTGGATCTTTTAGACACTAATTCTCCCTTCCGAGAGGTTTCATAGTTTTTTTTGTTAATTTATCTCTAATTGTTCTAACAGCGTCCAGAAGCTGCAAATATTTCACCGTAGAATCAAAGTCGTGGAATCCTACCAAAAATCCTATCTTTGATGTGAAATGAAGCAAACTTTTAGATACAAGAACCCTTGTGGACACATCTCCTTAGATTTGGTTAATCATAAATAACAAAAGAGACTTCAGTAAACAAACAATATTACGCAAGATAAAGAGCACAAGACTTTAGACTTTGTTCAGTCTTCAACATGAGAGCACAAGGACGAAAAAAACCATTTCCCTCAGATCCCAAATCAAGAATGTATAAAAGCAAGAATTTCGAAACCACCGAAAACATCAGATTTCAAAAGCTCAATAACACAAATGAAGCAAATACATTCCAGAACTGTATTGAAACGACCTAGGAGCAAAATTCTCGGAGATCAAAGAGTCATCAAGTTTCTAAACCAAAATTCCAAATACTCCTAAAGAATCATGAAGTTTTCAGCTCAATCCTAAACCCTAAAATAACTAGGAACTCATCGGCAAAACAGAGTCTCATGAAGTGAGATTAGTAAAAATCGACCCTGAAGAAAAAGACAGACCTTGGAGTAAGGAACAATGTGGTCATAATCATGGCACAAGCATCCAGGACAACCTACGAGCTTCCTAAACACAATGTTGCCTAAGTGATCTCTCCGCCAACGCTCAGGATCTCTCCCTTTAATCTTCTCCGCTTTTTCCCAGCATTGCTGCTTCACGCTGTAAGGGAAGCTCCTCGGCTCCGGGTTCGGGTCATCGTAACCCGACCCGGTAAAGAGACCCGTCTCCTCGCGGTCGACTAAAGCGGCCGAAGTTGTAAGCTTTCCGCCGCGGGATTCACCGGAAGCCCGGTTGGGTGACCCGGGTCGGGTTTTCGACGGGGAAGAAGAAGATAAGGCTCGGTTTCTGCGTCTCTGCTGGTCTTTGCCGGCGCCGGGTTTCATCGCCGACTGTTGAGCTCTGATGATTTCTTGTTGATTATCCGAATCAAAAGAGGAGTTTTTGTGATTTAATTTGACGAAGAAAATCAAAAGATTACAGATTCTTCTTGAGACTATTGTCGTAGGCCAATCCATTTCTTACAGTCTTTAGGCCCATAAACACACACACACGCGCGAATATACATGTGTAGATGGGCTCGTGTGTTAATTATTGAAGATGTTTGATTTGGATACTCGTAATTTTGCTATCTACAAAGATAAGAGGTAGACATGAGAGGAAGAAACTTTGTATTTGTTCTTCCTTCTTAGGATGTTAAATTCATCACAAGACCTTTTTTTTTTTGGTACCGAGATTAAGACATTTACACAACCCACGCCTCATGTTTTCGTTTTTAGCTTTGATTAAGTTAAGTTACTTTTCATTTACAAGATTTTTGATTTTAAACGATTTGGTCATCTAATAACGTTTCCAATCATAATTTTTGAAAAGTTTTTTTGGCGAAGTAAAATGGATGGGAGGTCGAGCATTGCCACAAACGTACTAGAAGCGGAGGCTCTCTGATGGGCGATTCTCATGACCTCTTGCCTATCCTATAGACAGGTGATCTTTGAGACTGATTGTAAAACTTTAGTTAATGCACTTCGAAGGCGAGCAGTGGCCGGTTCTAAGTGCATGCTTTCAGGATATTTCCTGTCTTCTTACAAGTCTTGATAACGTGAGGATTGAATTCCAAAAGGGGGAGAGTAACAGAGTGGCTGATAGAGTAGCTCAGGAATCATTATCTTTTGATATAAATGTTCCTAAGTTGTATTCTTGTGTGCCAAGTTGGATTGTAAAAGAAGTAGAGGAGGATAAATCAGAGTTGTAATAAACCTTTGGAATAATATGAGTTAGATGTTGAGCCAAAAAAACAAAAAAAAACATAGCTTGATTATATCTTTAATTGGCTTTTGTTTTAATTTTCTTTCCTACTTTAAGCTTTAGCTTGTACATAAATTTTCGGTTGATAGATAAATTTTTAAATATCATCAATATGAACACAAGTTTCTTAATTCTAATAATATATTGTATCTTCAATAATCATTTTTTTTACTTAGTCCAATTTGTTAGTCCTCTATCAGGTACTACCATATATATATAGATCCAGTAGTGTATATATCCAGTAGTGTATACACAATCTTTAGGAATCACTATAATATTGAGCTCTATAATATTTCGCTTGAAATTCCGTTATATATAAAAAAAGACTACAACGTGAAAATTCCGTAACAATAAACTTTTATGTTATCAACATTTGACCCCCAAAAAAATTACATACATGTTTTCAACCAAAAAGTGATAGTGGATTGGAAACTGAATTAACACGAAGAATCTTCTCATATTCCACATAGCGAAACATTCCAAAGGGGTCGGTGAAAGCAACATGATTATTAATTGAAGAAAACGTTACCGGGAAATTGCATGGAAATTTCCATGTACTGGAATCCAAGATAAGGAAAGACACTCTCACTCAATTTTCGACTTTATTAATTTCAGAATGTTTTCTGCTCTTGGGTATGATGAGAAGTTGAGAACATCTTTTTATTTAATTAGGAAATCCAAATTAAAAAAGTAAAATAAAACATTATCTAGGTAATGACTACTAATGACTACTATTTTACTATCATATATAGTGATTGTTATTCTTATCTAGGATCATTTTTAATGAAAAACTGCTTATAAGGATATATATTTGCGGTGAATTTTAAATAACATTTTTAAAATATTTTCCTTGCTCTTCTCAAGAATTGTGGTAGTTTCTCAACAATTTCCGTAGAGACTTCTTCCGCAGACTTTATGAGTAAGATTTGTTTTGGTCTTCCTAAAAGATTACTTAACTAGAATGGTGGCGCCCCTTATAAAATTGGACCATGCTCAACACACATATTATCCATTCTTTGAAATCAAAGAGAGAGATAAAGAAACTTCATAAAAAATTGTTTATGGTATTCCACACACATAAATTTAGACTAATATGGACGATTCATCTGTTCTTAGCCCAATCTCTCTTCTCACCATAGCCATTCTCTTGTTCATTCTCAACCTCATGATGATAATCCAAGACTTCTCTTCGTATTTTCCCTATCCTCTCCATCTCTTCTTCTATAATGCCTACATTCTTTTTGCGTCAACAAGAAACAAGAAGCAAAATATGACTGAGCTCCTGATCATAAAGAAAGGTTTTGTCCCTACTCGAGTAGATAACAAGATGTCAGTGGAAGAAGTCAAGGCGATGATCGATGACTCGGAAGCTTTATACGAACGTTTGATAGAAGAAGGAGAAGAATACTTGCTTGAGAAGAGTGAGATGATGGGTAAGGAGATAGTGAAGAGGGCGTTTAGATTGTTTGATGAGAATCAAGATGGGTTTATAGATGAAAATGAGTTGAAACATGTTTTGTGTTTATTAGGATACGATGAGTGTACAAAGATGGAGTGTAGGAGGATGATTAAGGTTTTTGATGAGAATAGAGATGGGAAAATTGATTTTTATGAGTTCGTGAAGCTCATAGATAAGAGTTTTTCTTGAAACATATACCGAAACAATAGTTAATTATGTTGGTGACTAATTGAGGACAGAGGACCTGTCTAATATACTTCTTTTTTTTTTGTCGTCGTCGTCTAATTAACTTATTTTTGTTTATATATTCATTGCTCTGTAAATTTTGTAGAAAGTGATAATACAAGAGGAATTATTCAGGTATCCGACTACACAAGGAGTCTTAAGCTTCATAAGAGTTATAATAACGAATATTCAACATGTAACAACGTAAATTAAAATTCGTGATGACTTTGTATGGTTTTGAATATTCATTATCATGAATTTGGTTTTGGATGCCGTCTTATTTTCTATATTATGAAGAAATAGTCGTAATCTGTATGTATAACAAAAAGTATACCAAAAAACCCTCAAATTTTCATTGTATATCATTCAAATTAATAACGGCCCATAAAATAAAATCATTCCAATTAATAATATGTCATAAACCATGTGAACTCTGGTTCAGTTTCATCGGTTTAATATTTTTAACATTTTTTTGTTTGTTTTGTCAACACTTTTTTTTTGTCAACTAAGAAGGAAAATACTTCCTATCTTAGATGATTATGAGAGAATCGGACTTTGGATTTAGGTTCCACTTTGCCAATTCATTTCCATTTGATTGGTTGAGGAGAATTCTCAGTCCAGTATAATATTTTTATCCAAATTAATGACACGTGATATGAAAATGGACCCCACACTATCTTATTCCGACCAATCTCAAAGAACTTAAAAATCCTCAAAGATACGCTACCAAGATAAACCGATAAGCCTTTACCTCACCTCAACTCCATCTCATCCGTATAATCAACCACGTCATATGATCCAACGGTGGATACTCAGTCACTAAACCACAGCCACAAACAAAGAAAAAAAATCTCAAATAAACTTACAAATCCCTCAAAGTCTATTTCTTCACAATCATCTCCAAACACATCTTTCAATCTCTTGATTCAAACATTTCTCTTCTGTTTTCTCGGGTCGGATCAGGTGTAGGGAACATGGCGACTGTCACTACTCAAGCCTCGGCCTCGATCTTCCGACCATGTACCTCGAAGCCAAGGTTCCTTACCGGTTCTTCCGGTAGATTGAACCGCGAGTTGTCGTTTAAATCGATCGGCTCATCCTCAAAAACGGCGTCGTTCAAGGTTGAAGCTAAGAAAGGAGAATGGTTGCCCGGTTTGGCATCCCCTGGTTATCTCAACGGCAGGTAATTGTTTCACAAACTACATTCAATTTTGGTTTAACACAACTGAACTGATTGCATAATTGGTTAGTTTTCGATACCGGTTTAGCTAATGTGTATGCTGTATAATTGTATAATTTACAAAAATCCGACCAACTAAATAAATCAATTTGGTTTGGTTAATTTAGACCGGTTCTCTCCGGTATTACCGGTTTAGCTAATGGTCACTCTCATTTGCAAATTGTAGTCTTGCTGGTTAGTTTTCGCTACCGGTTTAGTTAATGTGTATGCTGTTTTATTGTAATTTACAAAAATCCGACCAAATGAATAATCAATTTTGGTTTGGTTAATTTAGAACCGGTTCTGTCCGGTATTACCGGTTTAGCTAATTGTCACTCTCTTTTGCAAATTGTAGTCTTGCTGGTGACAATGGGTTTGACCCCTTGGGACTAGCAGAGGATCCAGAGAACTTGAAATGGTTCGTCCAAGCAGAGCTTGTCAACGGACGGTGGGCTATGCTCGGCGTCGCAGGGATGCTTTTGCCGGAAGTTTTCACCAAGATCGGTGAGTCACCATTATAACATGAAACCATTTGTAACATTTCTTTCAAGAACTTAACACAGAGATTTTCTTGAAACTGGTCACTGTTGGTAGGAATCATTAACGTTCCGGAGTGGTACGACGCTGGAAAAGAGCAGTACTTTGCATCATCGTCGACATTGTTCGTGATCGAATTTATCTTGTTCCATTACGTTGAGATCAGACGGTGGCAAGACATCAAGAACCCAGGAAGTGTGAACCAAGACCCAATCTTCAAGCAATACAGCTTGCCTCCAAATGAAGTTGGTTATCCAGGAGGAATCTTTAACCCTCTTAACTTTGCTCCCACGGTCGAGGCCAAGGAGAAAGAGCTCGCAAACGGTAAAGCTAATCCTATTTCACGCAAGAAAGTGATAGTTAAGAGTTAAAGAGGCTAAAGACCGTTTTCTGTTGTTGTTTGTTGTTGTTGCAGGGAGGTTGGCAATGTTGGCATTCTTAGGGTTTGTGATTCAACACAATGTTACTGGAAAGGGACCATTTGAGAATCTGTTGCAGCACTTGTCTGACCCATGGCACAACACTATTGTCCAAACCCTTAGCTGAAGATTTTAAGACAGACTTTTATGAAACTCGTATCTCTATCTATCTTCTGCTACTTTCATGTCTATCTTTATGTGTGTTGCGTCTTAGAGTTCTTGGTTTTTGAGCGTGAAATCAGTATTGGAATTTGTTGTAGCTCCATGAACGAATTTACAAATCTTCAATGTACAGAGGAACTAAGTTAATCATGATTGTGCTACTCTTTAAAATCTAATATATTCATGTGGTACAAGCACATCATAAGTTATAATCCCAACCTGTTCAAACATTTGCAACAAGAAACCCTAAAGTTTAAATATAGACAAATGGCTACCACCAACCAAATCATTGGCTACACATCTTGAGAGACAAGTAGTACACACGTCGAACTAAAGAAAAAGAAGAGAATATAGACATCATTAGTGTTGTTAAGGATATAAGCAGGTTTCAGCAGGTTATTTGCTCTGTTTTGTTACTGTCCTCTGGACCGTTGAAACCCCGTCCACGAATTTTGTTCGGAAAAGAACATTGGCGTTGTTGAACATTCCTTCTTTCAGAGAAACCACGATGAACTGAAAGAGAAAAAGGTTTACGATATTCAGAATCATGGGAATAGCTAGTGACTACAAGATCACAGAAACATATAGATTATGTAACCTGTGAATGCGGGAAATGAGCTTTGATCATTCTTCCTATGTTCTGCGTGTGGCTAAGATCGAGAGCTGCATCAACCTAATAAATCAAAGTAACGAATATTATTCTATGTCCTCTAAAAATGTGAGCAAAACATGAAAAGGTCCTGTGATCGTGAACATTTCAAGATCACTGGAAACATGAAAATGGAAAGTCAGAAGAATCCATGGTCACTGATTCATAAAGATGGAAAATCTAGATGTACCTCATCTAAGATATAAAGAGGGGCTGGCTTGAAGAGAAGCAATGCCAGGATTAAAGATAGTGCAAGAAGAGATCTTTGCCCTCCACTTAGTTCAGATAGAGACTGTTTCCAGACACTTCCAAAAGCAACACGGACCTCAAGACCATCAAGGAAACTACCGCCTTCTGGAGGTTCTAGTTTGGCCATGGTGCCAGGTAGTAGAGTTGAAAAGATGGAACCAAAATCCCTGAAGATAAAGATCCAAGTGTAAATATCGTAAATTGTTCCCGATATGAAGTAAAATGAAATTAATGACATGGCTAAACAAAAAAAAAAAGAAAACTAAATAAGCAACTCACTGATTAACTTTAACCCATGTAACTTTCAGGGTTTCTTTTTTCTTCTCATCAAGCTCCTCGATCACTTTCTTGATTTTGGTTTTGTCAGTCTATGAAAAACAAAAAAAAACTACAGTTAACAAAAGGCGTAAAGCTGTTAAAATTTGTCGCACAGACCCTCCAAAACTAACCTCGATTATATTTTTTTTTGACATAAGAGCATTGTATTCATCTTCTGCCTTCTCAAACATAGCCATGACCTTCTTGTTCACTCTTTTCTCAAGACTATATAAGAGAAATGAATAGCAGGAAAAGAGAGAAGCAAAGATTTCTCACTTAGTCACAGATAAGAAACAAGAAAAAAAGGAAAGCATATTCCATTGATATTGGATTGAATGAGTATGAAGATTATATCGGTTGCAAAATTAAATCTATGAGAATCCTCAGAAACATACCTTGATTGATCTGTTTGGAGCCTTTCAAGTTCTTCTCTTGCTTTATAAGGATCGCGGGATTCAAAATCATAGTCCGTCCCTTCTTTTCCAAAAAGCTGCTTCTCGGATGTTATCCATGTATGCTTCTCAACAAGTTTGTCTACCTTCACAGAGCAATCCTTCTGCTCCATCGCCATCCTTGTTACCTAATCAGAGGAAACATTTCGCCCATGTCAAGTGAGCATTTCCTTAAGATGTAGAAACTCAGTAAATTCATACTTAATACACTTCTTATAAACAAGTACGGTCCAATTTTTTATTGCAGTCAAATACTTATATCCGTCTTTATTCCAAAAAACATCAAGAAGTTTAAGCAACTTAGAAATCACTTAGGCATCTATCATTAAATAGGGAGACTGCCGCAAGAATAAGGCATGCGTTCAACTGATACCAACTCCAGTAAAAACAAATGGAAGAGAGAATACCTCATTTTCCAACTTCTTTCTCTCAAGCTTCATGTCACTAATTTTCTGCAGAAATTTTTCCTTGTCTGTAATAAAACCATTTATCTGTGTATCACATTCCTTCATCTTTGCATGTATCAACTTGAGCTCAGCGAGAGACTGATCGTGATTCTTCTGTATAGCATCCACCTGTAGGGGAATCACATCCACATATTACTCATATATTCTTTAAATTTATAGGACACCAAGAGAAACAATTGCAGTACCTTGGCTCGTTGATTGTCCACATCTGAAGCCAGAGTGCTAATTAGCGTCCTCAATGAAGCTAGCTGGCTCTCTAAAGATATCTGTTCCTGCAGCACTGCTTCTTGCTCCATCAAAAGCCGCTCTCTCTCGTTTTCATGACCCTATGAGCAAGAAGTACCATAGATCAAAAGCTATAAAGCCATTTTAGAAATGCAAAAAGGGCTGAAACCAGGATAAAACAGGATTAAGAAAAGAATTGAAGAAGTTCAATTGCAGAGTAAAAGTGTTTTACTGATCTGGAATACCTTCAGATCTTTTGAGGATGCCTGAATACGAGCTTTGATGGTTTTAATATTCCTCTCCAAGTCTTTGAGTCTTCCCTCTCTGTTCTTATCATGATCTTTGATGGATTTTTCTAGCGTGGAGACAGTATCAGCACAACTTTTGTAACGACCTTCCTTCTCTTTGATTTGGGATCTCATTTCTTCAAACTCCTCTTCGAGTTTCTTCACCGCTTCACCAAGCTATATATACAATTGGTAGATGGGAGAGAGATTATTAAATGTGCTTTCAGCAAAGTTTGAATAGTGAATTTAAGCTAGAAAGATTTTAAGCTCGAAAGATGTAGATAGGAAATAGAGATACGTGGAAAAAAGAAGTTGCAAAATGGAGATACAAAACCTTGTGGTGCTCGTTCTGTTCAGCCCTTTTTAGAAATAAGGATAGGTCATACATTTTCAGCTCCAACTGTGCTTTCATGTCTGTGAACTTCTTTTGAAGAGGCTGAAGCTCCTTGATCTGCATTGTTAAGATAAACCAGCAGGAACCCAAAGACAGAGCCGAACATGAGAGTTACTTATGCTGCAACGGAATTTACAAAACACTTGCTTCATTTGAGCCAGCAACAAGTAAACTGATTGAGTATCTGAGATGAAGAGACATCTAAACAAGGTTAAAAGTGTCATATTCAGCAGCTAAGGTTATATTTTCTTTTCGATCACCAATGAACAAACATAAGCCTGTTCCCACTGATCCAGATATAATTTTAACCTGAAGAAAATGACTATGGTTTGCGCTTCAAGCGGTTCGTTAGAAATTCTATGATGTCTAACTCAGCTGCCAAACCCCAAAGTGTCTTTTTTTTTTCTAAAAGGAAAGCAATAGCCAATGAAAAATTGAAGACTTTTACCTTCGCTTCAATTTCATACAACCTTTTCTGGTGTACTTGAAGTTTTGTTTCAGCCTCTGCCAGATCATGAAGTTGTCTTAGCAGATCACCTCCACCCCTAAGACAGAAAAAAAAAACACAATGTTTTTGGTCAATTTTTTAGGAATTGCTGAACCAAATCTGTATGAAATCAAGTACATGAACGCCACGAGCAATCCAGAGGTCTAATAGAAAGAATGACATACTTGCGACTTCCACCAGTAAGAAAACCACTTGGCTGAAATATATCACCTTCAAGTGTCACAGTTGGAGTTGAAATTTCCCTATTAAAAGCAACCTGCCGACCAAGCATTTGAGGGTTAAATTAAAGAATGAGACATCTAACGAAAACAGAGAAGTCTTGCCATCGACATTAGGTCAGGAAAATAGATTTATAAACCAACAAATCGATCAAGTTTTGAGAAAGGAAAAACAGTATTGCGAACGATAAACCTAAACAATGAGAACTCTCCCCACGGCCAAATACCACAGCCAGAAAGGCTAGAGAACTAATTCTTATAGGGTCATTCCATTAATATAAAGCAGGAAACTCGTTTGGAAATTTAACTCTAATAATCAGAGATAATGTTGAGTTAAGAGACTATATGACAAAAGCGCAACTGAAAATGCTTGTCAAGTAGGGCTGTTATACAAATAGCTTAGAAAAGCAAAATGCATCTCTACAACATACTCCGGGAACACAGAGTAGAACACAAATACTCTAATGTCTACGAAATACTTACTTTATTTGCCACATCAGTAGTTTTGCAAACAAAAGTGGAACCAAAAACATATTCCATGGCATTCTGCAAAGAAATAGAGATGTCAAACGAATATTAATAGTCTTGGACTCATGGTATCAGTCTGTCCGTAACTAAATGTTCTAAAACAACAAATCATCAGTTACAGCTCATGAATCTGCTGAAATTATTGTCTGCATTGCATGATAGAAAGTAACCAGAAAGTTAATAATCTAATGGATGTTAACGCACCTTTAATTCTTGATTATAGCCAACTAAAGAAAGAGCCAGTTCCGCATTACCCTTCCCCACCTGAGAATAATAAAAAAATCAGCAAGGAACAAAGAAAAAGAAATTGAATTTGACAACAGAAGATCCACATACCAATCTAACAGCGGCTTGCTGCACTCTAGGTGAAACTAAGCGAGATTGAATTTTGTTAAGAGGAATAATTGTAACTCGTCTCCGTAGATCACCCTTTTGAAGGAGCTGTTTTCCAGTATCTTCTGTGTCTACAACAACATTAAACAACTTCCCGGCAGCAGTAACCTGAAAAATAAGTCACCTTAAAAGAACTGAAATGATCGGAGAATGTATAATGATAAGTTAATAGCCTACTTGCCTCCAAAGCTGTCATTGCGGACCTATCATTTACTTTTATCAGTTCTGCAACCACCCCTTTCACTTTTGATCGATCAAAGTTCTTCACAGGATCGCGGTACGTAAACTTAACATTTGCTAATTGAGCTGAAAGATCACGCACTTTGTTATTCAGCCTTTGCCCAATTTCAAGTTCCGATCCTCGATCCTAAGAAAAAAGTCCAGTCACAGATGTATTCTTTACATAACAGAGGACGGAAAAAAAAATATCAAGGAACAAGCATGCTAACCTTCTCTAATGCTTCCATCTGACCCTCTTTATATGGAAGAGAATCAAGTGCCCTTTTTGCGTTTTCGACATCATCTTTTCTAGCATTAAGTTCATTTTCCACTGCAACAGCTTCTTCTCGTTTTGACATCAACTGGGACTTTTTCTCTTTTAGTTCTTTTTCACAGTGACTAATTTTGGTATTCAGCTGCTTCAACTCCGTTTCAGCTGTGCCAACAGAAATCTTTGCATCACGTAATTGATCTTCAAGGCATTTCTCTTCATCTCCACTACTCTTACCAGCTAGGACACCCTATTTATCAAGGGACATAAATCCAATTAGCCTACAAGATAGACTAATCCAATTTGGCAGTAAATAAAGGTTCTTTTTATTGGTACTACCTGGTGTTCTCTTTCACACTCTTCCAATGTGGTGGAAAGTTCCTGAAATTGTCGTTTTAGATCTGCTGCTCCTTCGTCGGACTTTTTCAGAGCAGAAGTTCTCTCTTCTACAGATCTCTTCAAATCTTCTATATTATGAACAATCTGGCAACACCAAAAATTGTCAGAAATCGCCTTAAGAATCTGCAGCAATTCCAACCCAAGGTAAGACCTCTGAACTAACCTTTTCAGCATTTTTTTCTTCGCCCTGAAGGGTGTCCTCCATATTATTAAGCTTGGATAATTCACGTGTCACTTCATTAGACAGTGAATCCACTTTGTCAGACAAAGTTTTTACTTCTCCCCCCATGCTGGCTTCCCTTGCCTGAGTCAAAGCTATTACTTGTTCCTCCAGTTCTGATACTTCTCCCTGCGTCTTTTCTATCTCTTCGTCAATACTTGCCATTTTTGTCTTCATCTGTTCAACCACATGGAGGGAGTTGTCTCTGATTTTCTCTGCTTGAACATATTCAAAAGCGATACAGAACCTCTTTAGCCGATCTAGTTCCGCATTACCATTAGCCCACTGCATATACTGCGACTTTTCTCTCCTCAGCTTCTCCAAAGCTGGCGAGATCTCTTGGTCTAGGAGCTTATTTATCTCATCAACCTTGGCTTGCTTTTTCTCAAGTGTTTTAAGTGCAGCCTCTTTCTTGTTCTCATACATTCTCGTACCAGCAGCTTCTTCAAGCATCGATAAGATCTCGGGAGGTTTCATGTTCAAAACTTTGGTGATGCGCCCTTGCATAATGAGAAAATGAGGGTTATTGACGTTAAGCTGCACCGAGTGGAAAAGGTTCTGGACTTGACTTGGTTGGGCAAGCTTCCCATTGATCAAATACTTGTTCCTCCCACCAACTACAATCTTCATAGCCAAAGACACAAAGAAGTTGAGAAACCCTATTCACAGAAGCCTTATAACATAATCTAATTCAATCAAACTATTATTTAGTTATCCAAATTCCTCAATTCAAGCAAGAAATTTATAGCTTTCACTCTAAGCACAAGTAAAAGCTGAGAAACCTTATTCACCCAAACTAATCCAATCAAACTATCATCATTTGGGTATATCCAAATTTCTATTAAAACTTAAACAAAGCTTCTCAATTCAACCAGAAATTTCCAAGTTTTCAGTAGAGAGAAAGCTTCCCATTGATCAAATACTTGTTCCTCCCACTAACTACAATCTTCACAGCCAAAGACACAAAGAAGAAAGGTCACTCTAAGCACAACTAAAACCTGAGAAACCTTATTCACCATAGCCTTATAACATAATCCAATCCAATCAAACTAAGTTAAACAAACCTTTTCGATTCAACCAGAAAGTTCTAATTTTTCAGTAGAGAGAAAGAGAGATAAGACCTACTTGTCTAGTGACGGTAATCTCCGAATGTTCTTCATAGCCGAGAGGACTCCTATTCCTGTGGGAGTTATCGAAGGTAACCGACACAGTGGCCTTCGTAATCCCGGCTTGACCTTGCTTGTAAACGAGCTCCTGGAGATTAGCGGCTCGAACCTGCTGGAGATTAGTGATACCCAGAACGAAGCAGATGGAATCGAGGATGTTCGATTTGCCGGACCCATTCAGACCCGTAATCGCGTTGAAATGCGGGTCAAACCCCGGAACCACCGTCCTCATCGCGTACGATTTGAAACCCTCCAAGCATATCTCCTTGATGTGCATCCTCCCCAAATTTTACCCTAGAATAGCGAGATGAGAAGCTAATCCCATAAACCCTAGAAATGGAGTTCGACCAATTACCCGGAGAAGACGAAGAATCACAGCAAGCGTAGTTCCGAAATTGAAATCGCAGATATACAGAATCTAACCGTTGCAGGAGAGCAGCGACAAATCTAAACAAGTATTCTTTTATTTCCTTGCGAAATTGAATTCTCCAGAATTAGGCATTTCGATTTGAGCAAAAGCGCGGGAAACTGAATATTCTCTAACCCTACCCTAACTTTCCAACTCGTCCAGAAGGTTCTTCTCTCTTGACTAACCTCTAAGCCAGCTAGAGTGTCTCTCTCTCTTTCTCTTTAGGGTTTAGGGATGTTAAAATGGGTAAATCCATCCTTAGATCCGCCCCCATATAGACCTAAGACTCGTTTAGTTTTAAGGGTTTAAGGGCATCTCCAACCGGAGATGACTCCAAGTTCATAAGTGGGTCTGCTTTTTTTTTGGATAAAAAATTAATAAAAAATGCTGAAACTCGATCATCCGACATCTGGTATCATCCGAGTGATATTCTTGAACCCGTATCATCAGAGGTTCATCGGCCACATGTCGTTTTCTCATTCGTCACAGGGTAAATGGGAAAACAAATTTCGACGCTCTCTCTCCTACTCGGGTCTTCGTTTTGTCGACGATCCTTCTTTCTCCTCTTGTGGCGATGATTCCGTGAGAAGACGAATCCGTGAGAAGACGAATCCATGAGAACCCAGAAATCTTTTACGAATTACACGAGACTAGTGCCCTGATTCGCCGCGAGCTTGACGGATTAGGTGCCTCCTACTCTTTCCTAGTCGTGAAAACCGGGATTGTTGCTCAAATCGGGTCGGGTTCTCCTCCGTATTGCTCTCCGAGCCGACATAGACGCTCTCGACAGCAAAATCGACGGCAAAATGCATGCTTGTGACATAAGCTCAATGTAAGCCTTTTCTTCTTCATTCTCTGGTTTGGTTGAAGTAAATGTGTTGTGAATTTGAAGGATTAGCGAAATTTGAGGTTAATGTGGGCTTCTTTGATGATAACATTAGGTTGGAATTTGAATCAGAGGATTACACATTTGATGTTTATGTGACGAAGGATAGAAAAGTCTGATTCCGTTTTCTGTTTCTGTGTGTTTCAGGACTTTAAGTGCCAAGGATGCTTCAACATGTGAGTTGTCTAACTTGCTTGTTTGGTATTGATCTGAATCTTGCTCCATTGAAATTCTAGCTTGGTTATTTGTTTATTACATATACTAGAAAGAAACTGTCCAGTGTTTAAAAATCAGTGGCGATGTAGTCTAGTTTCTTGGTTTTTCTCAATACATAAGTCGTCGTCTACAGAGTCGACTAATGTTGAATGTTGTTTTACTAACGTTAGTCTATATATTGGTATTAGGAAGAAATTGTCCTCTGCTTTTAAATCAGGAATGATGTGAATTTAAATTGTCGATGTTTCTCTTTACTAATTATACTCTGCAGAGATGGATAATGTTGATTAGATACTGATTTATTAGCTATAGATTGGTATTAGGAAGATGGTACAGCTTTTAAATCAGTAGTGTGATGTGAAGAGATTACAGTTTTATAGTAATGTATTGTTTGTGTGTGGGTTATTTGCAGAACCACTTTAGCCATTCTCAAACAGTTGTAATGTGTGGAAACTGTCAGACAGTTTTGTGCCAGTCCACCGGTGGTAAAGCGAAGCTCAGAGGGATGCTCTTTCAGGAAGAAGTGAGGGTAAGATTCCAACAAATCATCATCTGTTGAGAAAGATTTCTTGTTTAGTATAATGTCCATTACGGTTTTTTATTTATTTGCTTATGAGAAAGATTTTGAAGGAATGAAACTATTACAGTAGAATCTACGTTCCTTTCTCGAGTTTCATCAGTTGTCTTGTTTCTTGTTCATGTTTGCATGTTGGTTGTTGTCATTCGCTGAATAAACGATCATTGTTAAATGTGAAGGAAAATCATTGTTAAAACTTTTTTTTATGTAATAAATCAAATTTTAAAAAAAAAAATTAAAAAAAAAAATATTTTAATCGGATAAACCTCAAATACGAGTTTAGGATTGGAGATCGATTTTAAGTAGAAGTTCATTACTGTTCCTTAAAAAAAATATTATTAAAATACACCTATGATCCCATTAAGGGGATCAGCGTTGGAGATGACCTAATACGTGTAAACTACACTTATTTTATTTATTTTTTATTTTCCTTTTCTAAATTGCTGTGTTTTAAGGCTCTAAGATATAGAGGTTAAGTCTAGATTGTAAGAATCATTCAAGCTAGAGAGAGAGCTTTAAAGGTTTCATTCGATTAGGCAAACACAGTTCTCTTTGTGGGAGTAAATTTACTCTTGTTACATTATCGTTTTGTTTCATATTATTATATAATAAAAGTTTTGGTTTTAAATCGATTATATCTCTAACACAAACACATCTTCAGTGGGAACACATCTTCAATTCCCATTGTGAGTGATAACTGCCTGCAAAGATTCAGTAAGAGATGATGCTTCAACTAACAAAAGCATGACAAATGAGAGAAGAAATCACATTAACCATCCTTTAGACAAGAGGAGACATTACTATACATACAAAAGGCATAATGATTAAAATTACAAATGATCTGATTTGGAGCATCCATTGAGTATCTTGTAGGCTTGGGATTTCGTTTTCTTGTTTGTTTAATTTAGTGAATGATCTATTCAAATTAGTGATTAGAATATTCAGATACACACACAAAAATCTAGGGATTTGGAAATTTTTTAAATGATTTGTCTATTTTCTAATTTTTCAATCTAGTTTTCAATGGATTAACCTTACTTTTTCAAACGAATAAAAAAATAAGGAATAAGAAAATCATTCATGCTTTGATAGGGGCTTGCTTCTTTAAGTTTTGCCCAATCTTTGCACCATATTACATCCACAACTGGTAAGTTTTTTTGGATTATCAAATGTTTATTACAATTCTACTATATAGATTTCAGTTTTGGGGTTTATACATTTTCTTTATTTTTTTTTTCTTTTTCGTTTTCATACTCAAATTGGAAAATCGTGGATAACCGTAAAGGTATCAATAGAGGTCGGGAACTTGGTGAAAAAGGGGGGATTGGAGTCCATGTCTTTATAGACCTGCATACTCTTTGGTTCAAGCCCACTTTAACGTGAACGAGCTTCTCACAAACCTCAGAGCCAAACTCCGGAAGAATGATGACAGGAAACTCTATCCTCTTAAGGTATGGGTTTTTGTGATAAAGAAACTGAGTTCTGAGGGAACGCCCTATGGTGAAACTATACGTCAGCTTTGTCGTGTATTGGTAAACCATGTGCCCGGATATGTACCATGGAGTTTAGCGCTTTGTAGGCCATCACCACCAGCAAAGGCTTAGGGAACCCGTCAACAATCACATCAGCTAGTTCATGGTCTTCGCCATCAGTGGAGTACTCAAGGTGTTTGTTGCAGCAGTAGTGTAGAAGAGCACAGTTTTCAAAGCAGCTCCAAAAACTGCATTGTTCATCATGACAATAAGGAGAAATTTCTTGCATTCTCTGGAAAAACAACAACAAAAGAAAACCTCAACAGTGAAAAACTTTAAGAACAAAAACAATGAACTGTAAGTTTTTTCTTTGGATTATCAAATGTTTGTTAACTCTATATTTTGATTACTTTTGTAACTCTAGATTTATTACAAGCGAAACTGGGTTTTCCAAAATTAGTCAATTCGAATTGGAAGTAAATGCGTGAAAAACTGAATTTTCTTTATCTTTATCCTAAATTGCTCTGGAGGGCGTACAAATTGGAGGTTGTACAGATTGGAGGTGTTTGACGACTATATGGTGGAGAGGTCCATATGCATGGGGATAACCAGTACATGCGCAGACTCTGCGCCACCAGTTCAGGATGTACAAGCTCACCATGTACTTTCTCCCCAGTGTGACAGATGTTGTCTACTTTCTCTTTGTCCGCTTATCTCAACTCATAGTTGCAACAAAAATGAGGAGTATGTCGTTTCACCTCTTTTGATTTTTGCCAATGTTATCCTTTTTTATAGTCTTCCATTGTTTTAAAACTGACAGGTTTCTTGTAGGGATTTGGAACCTGTCAGTTTTGAAACAATGAGAGTGTTAAAGGATTTGTTACAAGTCTTAGGGTATGTATGTTAGATTTCTGCTGCATGTGGGGTTTCTCTAATTCTTAGTTCCTTTTGCTAACTCATCTGAGAGCAGAATTTCAAATGCTTATCCGTTTCTTCTAAGAGTTTTATGTTCGAAATTTCCTCTCTGCTATAGTTCAAAGCAAAGTTTTTACATATAGAATGTCCAACAACAAATCAAGAAATCGTCATTTATATAACCGAAATTGAAATCGAAGATATACATAATCTAACTGTTGCAGGAGAAACAGAGACAAAACTATACTCTTTTTCTAGTTTTACTTTGCGAGAGGATTATTACGAGCGAAATTGAGTTTTCCAAAATTAGGCATTTCGATTTGATAGCAAATGCGCGGGAAACTGATTTCTTTTAACCATATCCTACTAACTTTCTAATTTATCTAGAAGGTTCTCCTCTCTCGACAAACCTCTGAGCCAGCTAGAGTCTTCTCTCTTTCTCTTTCAATTCGGTTTTATCTTTGAGATAACACTCATAGCTTGGTGGGAAAAAACTCTCAACAATGGCGCTACTACGGACACTCTCAACGTTTCCTTCTCTTCCTCGTCGCATCACGAGACGAGAACCCACTCTCACCGTGATTTACCGGAACCCGGCGAATTCAATCGTCTGTAAGTCAATCGCTAATTCAGAATCGGCGATTTCGCTCTCGGAACGGGATGGATTCGCGGCGGCAGCTCCGACTCCTGGAGAGAGGTTCTTGGAGAACCAACGAGCTCACGAAGCTCAGAAAGTGATCAAAAAAGAGAAGAAGAAGAAGAAGAAGAAGGACGAGGCTGTTGTACGGAAAGTTGTCGACACCTCCGTCTCGTGTTGCTACGGATGCGGAGCTCCGTTACAGACTTCCGACGTCGATTCTCCGGGATTCGTCGATCTGGTTACTTACGATTTGGTATGAATTAGTTTTGAGAATGGTCGATTTCAGGCTTCAGAATCTCAATCTCAATCTCTATGAAATTAGAGTGGTTTCTTCTCATTGAAATGGTTTAATTGATTTGTTGCAGAAGAAGAAACATCACCAGTTAAGAACCGTAATCTGTGGAAGATGCCAGCTCTTGTCTCATGGACATATGATTACAGCAGTTGGTGGCAATGGAGGATATGCTGGTGGGAAGCAATTTGTCTCAGCTGATGAACTCAGAGAGAAACTTTCTCACTTGCGCCATGAGAAGGCTTTGATTGTCAAACTGGTGAGTAGATGAAACTTCTCTCCATCAATGTAATGTATGGTTTAATGCTTGTTTTGTACACTGGATTTTTCTCTCAGGTCGACATTGTGGACTTCAATGGTAGCTTTTTGGCTCGTGTTCGTGACTTAGTTGGGGCTAATCCGATTATACTAGTTATAACTAAGGTAAAGAGCTTACAAACCTGACTACGTCTTCAATCGTTTCGAGCTTTTTCTCTCTGATGAAATAACTGTGCTTTGTACTGTTAGATTGATCTGCTTCCAAAAGGAACAGATATGAACTGTATTGGTGATTGGGTTGTAGAAGTAACCACGAAGAAAAAGCTACAGTAGGTATCAAGTCCTTATAGGTTTGTTAGCGTTTTAATGTTCTGGAGCTACTGTCTGATTTACATGGATGTAATTTACCAGTGTCTTGAGTGTCCATCTCACAAGTTCTAAGTCTCTGGATGGAGTTAGCGGAGTTGCATCAGAAATCCAGCAGGAGAAAAAGGTAGCATATGCTATACACCGTAAAGCTTTCTTGACATTATTGCTCTAAGATTTCTCGTAAATGCCATGAATTGGCCACTCGATTTCGGATAATATAACCTTATATTCATATATCTTCTGCAACCTAACCTCTCCATCCCTGTTTTTGTTTCAGGGACGAGATGTCTACATTCTGGTATGTGCATCAGCAATTTTATCACCAACCAAGAAAGATTTTTAGTTACTTCATAGCTTAACGTATCTTAAATGAGAGAGGCAGTGCGTATTAAAAAACAATTTTCTTCGGTTTGATTTTCTCTTGTGATCATTAGAGTAGCCAAGTCTACACTGTTTTATATGATCCACTAATTCATAAATTTGTTTACTGGAGATAGACGCAGTGCATTTATGAATTTAATTTTTTGACGGTCTGGCAAATATTCATTCATCATTTCTTCATGGTTTCATAGGGCGCAGCTAACGTAGGGAAGTCAGCATTCATCAATGCTTTGCTGAGTAAGACATTTATTCTTCATTGTGATTAGTTTCCTTAGTTTTTTTCTGGGTGCCAGTTTCTCCACGATCTAGTCTATAAAGAGAGTTTGAGCTTGATTGTCTATATACTTCATTACACAGAAACAATGGCCGAGAGGGACCCTGTTGCAGCAGCAGCACAAAAGTACAAGCCAATTCAATCTGCTGTCCCTGGAACCACCTTGGGGCCAATTCAGATCAATGCCTTTCTAGGAGGAGAGGTATTAACTTAAACCTTCTTCAGATTGTAGAACTTTCTGTTATAAAACAAAAGTATTCATTCTGCTAAAAGAATATCTGATCACCACAGAAATTGTATGATACACCGGGTGTGCACCTACACCACAGGCAAGCAGCTGTTGTTCATTCAGATGATTTACCCGCCCTTGCTCCTCAAAACCGGCTCAGAGCCCAGTCTTTCGATGTATGTCTAGTAATTTACAACCTGCTTAAGACTATATCACCGTAGTATCAGTGTGCTGATTTGATTTGTGCTTTGTTCTTTACAGATTTCAACATTGCCAACTCAATCATCAAGTAGTCCCGATGGTGAGAGCTTAAACGGTTATACATTTTTTTGGGGAGGTCTCGTCAGGATTGACATCTTGAAGGTAACATTATTACCTAAATGCTAAATTCTGTTTCAGAGTGGACATCAGGTTTTGAAACCATTACATACTTTGACCTATTGCAGGCTCTACCAGAAACATGTTTCACATTCTATGGACCAAAGACTCTTGAGATTCATGTAGTACCAACCAAAACAGCAAACGACTTTTACCAGGTAACTTTCTTACACCATCATTATCTACTTCGAGGACAAGTTTTATCTACTCATTTACTTTGTACTCATTTGTTTATGCAGAAAGAACTGGGTTTGCTTCTCACACCTCCATCAGGGAAAGATCAGATGCAGGATTGGAAAGGGTTACAATCTCACCGTTTACTCCGAATTGAATTTAACGATCCAAAAAGGTGAAATAATCGTTATCTTCTATTCCTATTAATTTTAGTAAAACGAATAATGCTCTTCAACCTAAATTAACACATTTCTTAAACAGACCGGCTAGTGATGTGGCGATTTCTGGGCTAGGATGGATTTCAATCGAACCAATCCGCAGAACGCGAGACACTGAGCCGAGAAATCTCAGTGATGCAGAACATGAGATACGTGTTTGTGTGAGTGTGCCAAAACCTGTTGAAGTGTTTATTCGACCAACATTACCCATTGGCACTTCCGGTGCTGAATGGTATCAGTACCGTGACTTAACCGACAAGGAAGAAGAAGTAAGACCCAAATGGTACTTTTGAAATTTTACATTTTTTAGATGCAAGAACATAAAAGCAACGAAAATGTAACAAAGTTGTACAATAGTAAATTGTTTGTAACGAAATCTACTAAACATCAAGTCAACAACATTTCAGAAACTGCAAAATAAAATAAAGAAAATTAAACACATCAGAAAGATATGTCACACTACACTCCAGTGGCATCTCCGGTGGATGAACCATGGTCCTCTTCAGCCGGAACCACCCCCATGTTGTCATACACTAACGCAGCGGTGGCTCCTCCGAGCAAAGGCCCGACCCAATACACAGCTTGGTTCTTGAAGCTTCCGTAAACCATCGCCGATCCAAAGGCACACGCAGGGTTCATCGAACCTCCAGAGAACGGACCAGCGGCTAAAACATTGGCTCCAGCCACAAACCCTATGAATATCGGTCCCACGGCTAAAGGCAAGCCCCGTCTCGGATCATTAGCCGTGAAGACAGTGTACACAAGCACGAACGCTAAAACACCTTCGAGAACCGATGCTCCAAATCCGGTCATTTCTCCGGCGATCTTATAGATCGGAACGTGCTAATAACAAGAAAGAAAACAAGATTTTTCATACAGAGACACATATTTCAACATCAAAAAAAAAAATGTGCAAGGAAAATGGTAATTACCTGTTCAATGACGGTTACTTTAAGGACAAGGCAAGCCATAACAGAGGCAAGCATCTGTGAAGTCCAATAGAACATAGCGGTTGGAACGCTAATCCGACCAGCAATCGCCATCCCAAACGTGACCGCCGGATTCACATGGCCGCCTGAGACGTTCCAAGAGATGTAAACGGAGGAAGATAACGCAAACGCATTCGCAATCGCCGGTATTAACACACTAAACGGACCCGTCACATCACCCGCCATCAATTTCCCTGACAAAAATAAAAACACGATTTGAAGATCGATTCTTTAATTACAAAGATCAAAACTTTCAGAGATTTCAGAGGAGAAGAAGAGTTGATTTACTTGAAGCCATGACGGATCCAACGGCTGCGAGTACGAAGAAGAAAGTGGAAATAAACTCCGAAACATAACATCTCAACGCATTCATACTCACTGCTCCTTGAAACTTACTTGATAACGTCGTAGGAATCATTCTTCTCATCAATTTTCGTTCAACAGTTTCTTCTTTTTTCTCTCTGTTTCTGTTTTGTTTAGTGAATGTTGCTAAATCTTAAAGAGAATGGTAACGACTTTTGATGAAAAAATGAATTTAAACAAGAAAAAATTAACCGTCCCAATACAAACGGGTTTTACTGGCGATAGTGATTAGTGGGGGAAGTTATTTACAGTTATCAAGTTTTATAAATTTCATAAATGCCCCCATGTGATTAACTTATACCTATTCGTACCCTTAGCTTTGTTTCATTTCAATTTGACCCCGAATGAATATAAAATAGAAAGTGTTCATATACGTATATTGAAGTGAGCTTATTATACGTTTGCTAATTGTTATGTTCATTCGAAACAACATAAAAGGAAAATACATTCTGTAGATCTCATTGCATCTCACGATGGCCAATTCCTATACCAACCGGCCCAAGCCGAGACTAAACCGCTTATACCGAGTGTAACCGTGTGGTTACAAAACGGGTTTGGTTGAATTTCAGCCAATGCGATTATCAAATCCGCAACGTTAGCCGAAATTCCCATCAATCTCATCACTATATCTCCTCGAATCTCCCTAATTTTCTCACCGGTTTCTTCTTTCGGTTCATCATTGGACCGGAGTGTTTTCAATGATTTAAGTCTCTGCCTTATGAAGATGCAATCAATGACGATAAAGAAAACGTAACCGAAAGATTCGCCAAAAGCAGAGATGAAACTCATTTTCTTGGCGATCTTGGGGTCTAATGCACCGATTCTTGATAGCCAAAGAAAGTGATCGAAGAAGAAGTAAACCATTTCTCCTGAATTGGCTAAGACTGCCAAGAAACGGATCGTCCGGGTTGCACCGGGGTTTCGTCTCAGTGCATTGAACCCCGTGAGAGATCTCCCTGTCCTGTTCAAATGATTCGACCATAAATTAACAACGATTGTTATTTTGTTAATTATATCTATTAATTTAATTATATCATTCATGTGCTATAAAGTGTATTAGTACATAGAAAATGGATCCTATTACTAGTGACTATTCAGTTTTTGCTTAGATGAGATACGATATTAATCAAGAAGTGAATGAGAAGCAAAAATTTCATTTCTTAGACTATATTTACGATTATGCCATTATGTAGATAAAGTGATTATAAGAAAGGTGTGGGACCTGAAGGCTTTGCGGCTGAGACCGGACGCGACCTCCCATTTCTTGAACCTCTCGGCCGCGTCAGGTCGTGTGGCTTCAACGTGCCAGCACGCGAGCTTGGCCACGTATTGGAATGTTTTCACAAGCTTGTCTATTCCGTCTCTCTTGGCCAAGAACACCACCAGCTTGTCCACCGTGTCCAAAGACATTGCTTACGGCGCCGGAAGCAGAGAGAGAGGAGAGAGAGAGAAAACAGAAAGAAGAAGAAGATTAAGTTATGGAGATGAAGAAGATGTAAGCCACAAGTGACGTTCTCGAATTAATCCTTGTTTTTTTTGTCTTTTGTATTTTTTTTGAGGTTTAAGTTTAAGATGATTGCTTTGTGGTGGCTACTCTATTTGCTCTTTCTGTCTCATGTTTGATATAAAGCTTGGGATTAAAAATAAATGTCTTAAATATGTGGAAGAAACTTTCACAATATTCTCTAAATGTTTTTCCCTCTTTTTTAGCAAAAATCTCATATTCCAATTATTTTAGGTTTGAAGATAATTCTCTTTCTTTTTTTTACAAATTGATTGAGCGTTGGAGAGTGTGTCTGCACATGAGCACATCACGTAGATAGATAAGTGCGACTGTTTGTATCACTGGGCTTGACTTGGGGCTGGAGATTGGGCTTTGGTTCCAAACTGAAAACAAATAGCCAGAAATCCTTGGACCTCGAAAAGCTCTTTGATTGTTTGAATAGAAATATTAAGCTTATGCATAAGAATAAAAAATATCATGTTGCCAAATAATAAGTGCTTAATGTTCTAGTGCTTAAATTACTATCTTGAACACATAATTTTCAAATGTTCATTTGCATTTGCAATTTTACGTCGAGGTAACCTTCAATATATCAGATTTTCCAATCCATATAATCTTAAACGTTTTGATAAATCACTATCTTATACCCAGTGGCGGAGCTACTTGGACTATTAGGTGGTCAATTGACCCAGGTCAAGCTATAACAATGAAAACTTAAGCTTACTAATGCATCTTATTTCTAAAAGAATTTGTTGAAAATTATTCGATTGACCCCCCTAATTTTATGTTGGATGTTTTCCTCAACCCCGGTTAAAAAAATTCCTGCCTCCGCCAATACTTATACCCTTAATTGTTCACATGAACACGTTCTATGCATTGCAATTTGACGTCAAGGTAACCTTCAGTGTATCAGATTCTCCAAGCCATATAATTTTGTGGATACAACTATATGCAATTTGTATAACTCCATCCTGTTCGACCCAAAAAAAATCTTTGAAAGAGACAAGACGAACACCAAAGTGTGAAATATGCAACTTAGTAGAAGAAGCTACTTAAGACCCAACTAACCTTTCATGAAACGCAAAAATAACAAATGCGCATATTTTGTGGCTCAATCATCAGTGCATAAATAAGAAACAAATAGCGAAATGTATTAGTTGATTCCTTTGTTGATAAATACTTATGTGATAGCTTATTTGACTACAGTTTAATAAAGTCCCAATATTAAAGATATTAATTCTATTTTTTGTAATTTCTTTGAAATTATTAGGTTTACTTTATAATAAACGAAAATTAAGCGTCTTTATCATAAACAACTTTGGAATACATGCAAGCATTATAGAGTATATACTATATTTAATTAAACATAAATATAATGTTGTTATTTTTTTTGTTAAAAGGACTTTCTCAATAAAATCATAGTACGTAATCTTTTAGATTTGAATTAGTGGTTACAAAATACAAACACAAGATCTAGATATGTGCGCTTTGAACTATCAGAATTACAAAATACAAACATAGGCTTTGATTGGTAACTTTGTGGAATGGCGGAATTGCGAAAAAAATATTGTGGAATAGATTAAGCGACTTATAAGTCGCTTTTCTGTGGAATGCTTTTTCCTTTATATTTTTGTTAAGCAAAAATGCAGTCTGCGTTTTTGTATGTATTTTTTTATTATGCGAATTTTTATTGTTTGGCAAAAACCTGCGGATTTGTGTTTAAAAATGCAATTCCACCATTCCACATGTTACCAATCAGAGCTAAGATTTAGATATGTACGCTTTGAACTATCAGACTTTTTAAGGCAGTGAAAGGCATGCATCACATCATACGTGTACCGTGTTCGAAACATCTGGATGCGCAGACTTTGGCATTTTTAAACAAACAGAAAAAGATGATAGACAGGAAACTAAAACCAATCAAAATACTTAAGGCAATGTGTATCGTTATCCATGTGTCACTTAACAGGTCATATAAACCAAAAAAAAAGCCTATAAAACACTAGAAAAAATATTTAAAAAAATCCTAAGGGATACATCAAGTTAGGCAAATAATTGAAGATAGATAAATAAATATTTATAATGGTTTCTGTTATAAATAAATAGATTTCTAGTAACCGGCCCATTAACCATCAGGTTAATGTCTTATGGCCCATTAGAGTTTCTGATACATTAGTTATGTAATGTATATATACACTGCTTGTGGAAATAATAAGACGAGAGTTTTTTCCCTTAATACGTTATCAGCACGAAGCTCAACTTCAAACGATCATATCTCTCAAAATACAAGGAGTTAGAAGGCGATCTACATATCATTTTGAAGCCCTGGAAGAGAAGAATCTAGTGGTAAAAACCGCTCCTCAATCCGACACCAGACGCGCCCTCAAGACTCAAAACAATCGGCGCTGTCCCACCTTAGCGGGTGATTCTTTCCAAGCGGTGGTTCCTCCATTGTAGCAGCTGTTCGTCCTCCCTTCTGGCCATCATTCTCAGGAGTTTCCAGTAGATATCTGTGGTCTTTATCTCCCAGATCATAAGCCGGTCAGAAATCCATTTGGCGAAAAGGTATTATCTAAAACTATAGATCCTAATCAAAGTTTTGGTTTTTTTTGAAAACCCTAATACGGATCGGTTCTTTTCATGATTCTTCATCGTCTTTTTCGTTTTTAAAACCATAACCAAACCGATCCTCTTTCTTCTTGTCAAAACCCTAATTGGTTTTATTTTTCCTAATCGGCTTTATCATATAAAATCTAAACCCTAATGCTTTGTTCAAACCCTATATCGATCGGTCCTAGCATCATCTAAACCAAACACTAAAATTCTTTGCAACCGAAACCTAAATCTTTGCAAAACCCTAGATCTAAAATCGTTTTGGTTTGTCTATCGTTAAACCGAGATCGATCAGTTTAAATCCTAAACCGATCGGTTATTTATCTTAGATCCGAATCCTTGAAAACCCTAAAACCGGTCCATGCAAGCTCCTAAATCCTAAACCAATCGACCCCTTAAACTCTAAACCAATCGATCCACCTAAACCGTTTATAAACCGATAAATTCTAATCCTAAATCGATAGGGTTTAAGTTTAAACCGATCGGTTTTTCCTAATAAAAATTAAACCCTAGCAAATCCGTTTAGTTTAATCCCTTAACCGATTAATAACCCTAATAACCGGTTTCCAAAATTAAATCTAATTTAACTGGTTTTGTTGTTTAATCGATCAATCCGATCGGTTTAAGCTTAATCAGTTAATTTCAAATTAGTTTCCAAAATCAATCTAAAAAAAAAAAAAAAAAAAATTAATTTCAAATTAGTTTATCTATTAGAGCTAAATTTGGAAACACTAGTAAACCGGCTAGGTTATAAACCCTAAGGTTCGATTTTAGAGTTCCCTTATATAGCAAGTTTCCTAAAATAGCAAGTTTCCTGAAATAGAAAGTTTTCCCAAGAATACCTTAAATCCCTTATTCCAATGATCATAGTCTCATACTATTGATTATTTAACATAAATTATTATATGTTTCAGATGTCAAACATTCAGAAGGTCGAATATGAGGCACTCACTGTCTCCGGAGATAACTACCTCAAATGGGCCCTTGACACCAAGATCTACCTCAACTCAAAAAGTCTGGGTGAATGCATCAAAGATCCCAACACCGCGACTCAAACAGAACGGTATTCGGCGATATTTATTATCCGCCATCACCTCGCTGAGTCTCTCAAGCAACAATACCTCACTCTTGAGGATCCACTCGAACTTTGGGTGGCACTGAAAAAGCGATATGACCATCAGAAAACGGTCATACTGCCACAAGCCAAGTTCGACTGGAAGAACCTACGGTTCGAAGATTTCAAATCCGTCGAAGAATTCAATTCCGAACTCTTTCGGATAGTTGCACTCATAAAACTATGTGGCGAGGAGGTCACTGATAAGGATATGCTAGAGAAAACATTCTCTACTTTTGGCACTCCCAATGTTGTTCTCCAACAACAATACCGTGCCATGAATCATAGCACCTATGAGGATTTGATATCTTGCTTACTGCTTGTTGAGAAGAACAATCAGCTTCTGTTGAGGAACAGTGCCATGCGGCCTCCAGTATCAGCCCCATTGCCAGAAGGAACCAGAAAAGAGTCCAACTTCGTCCAACGTAACAGATCCTCAGATCGTGGACGTGGACGTGGAAATGGACATGGACTGCGCGGTAGAGGACGCGGTAGACCGAACCAAAATAACCGACCTAACCTCAGTTTTGGTCGGGGTAAGGATCGTGGTATCAACAAACCGACCCAAAGAGGCAGTTCATCTAGACCAACTCCTTGCTCAAGATGCGGAATGACTAATCATTGGGTCAAGATCTGCCATACTCCCAAATATCTTGCTGAGCTCTACCAGAAATATGGGAAAGATAATCATGAGGCTAACCTGGTTCATCAAGTCAATGAAGATGACTCAAAGGATGATAAGATTGATGGCATGGATTATGAGCTCTCCGACCTCCTTGATTGATTTCAAAAATCTGAATTTATTTTTCATTACTCCTTAAACTTTTATCTTTTGTTTTTTGGGATTTATTGTCTTTACTTTGGATTTTTAAAACCTTTTGCTTTTACATTTTAATTTATGGAGTAATGTTTTATTTACATCTCATTTTTGCATGTTATTGAATTATAATTCTTGTTTAATAAAGATATGCAAGACAATATGGATATCATTGTGGATAGTGGATCGAGCCACACCATTCTAAAAGACAAGAATTACTTCATAAATTTAGTAATCAAAACCGCAAACATTAGCACTATAGCGGGTAGTTCGAGCCTAATAGAGGGCCATGGCCAAGCTAATGTGTTGTTATCAAATGGCACATATCTAGACATCTATGATGCCTTATACTCACCCAGTTCTAAGAGAAACCTATTGAGTTTCAAAGACATAAGATTGAATGGTTTCCATATCGAAACTCAGGATGAAGGGAACAAAGAGTTTTTAATTATCACTAAAATGATAAATGGCCATAAACAAGTTTTTGAAACTATACCCGCCGTATCTACTGGCATTTACCATGCTAAAGTCAGTATGATTGAGGCTAATGCTGCTATCAAAGCACGGTTTTTAGATTACACTATTTGGCATGATCGCCTGGGTCATCCCGGTGCGAACATGATGCGTAAATTAGTCCAGAATTCTAAAGGGCACAGCCTTAAACCAAATGGTATTTTCCCTCAGCACCTCAAGTGCACAGCTTGCTCACAAGGGAAACTGATTACCCGACCTTCACCAGTCAAAGTGTCTAAAGAGACCTTGAACTTTCTGGAAAGAATCCAAGGAGACATATGTGGACCAATTCACCCACCTTGTGGGACATTCAGATATTTCATGGTCCTCATTGACGCATTGACCCGCTGGTCGCATGTCTGTCTGCTCTCTTCTAGGAACCAGGCTTTTGCTAGGTTATTGGCCCAAATCATCAGATTACGAGCCCATTTTCTAGACTTCCCATTAAAGACTATACGTCTTGATAATGCTGGTGAATTCACTTCCCAAGCGTTTAATGAATATTGTATGTCCATGGGGGTAAGTGTTGAACATCCCGTTCCACATGTCCATACACAAAATGGATTAGCTGAATCCTTCATTAATATAATTCAATGGGTTGCTAGACCATTACTCATGAGGTCACAACTCACGGTCTCAGCTTGGGGACACGCAGTCTTACATGCCGTTGAACTAATACGCATACGACCATCTAGTGAGCACAAATATTCACCATCCCAATTGCTAACGGGTCATGAGCCAGACGTCTCCCATATTAAAACATTTGGATGTTCAGTTTATGTACCCATTGCACCACCACAGAGGACTAAAATGGGACCTCAAAGGAGGATGGGAATATATGTTGGTTTTGATTCTCCCACCATCATAAAATATCTCGAGCCAACTACAGGAGATCTGTTTAAAGCCAGATATGCAGATTGCCGTTTTGATGAATCGGTATATCCTAGATTAGGTGGTGAGACAGACAAGCTGGTAAAAGAACTTTTATGGAATCAAACATCCACACAATGGCAAGATCCTCGGACTCTAGAATGTGATTCAGAGGTCCAAAGAATTATACATTTACAAAAGCTAGCTAAGCAATTGCCAGATTCCTTTGCTGACCCGAACAAAGTTACCAAATCGTACATACCAGCTTGTAATGCACCAGTACGAATAGATGTCCCCTCAGAGAAAAGTTAAGTTGCTACAGAGTCTGACGCACGTAAGAAACGTGGCAGACCACCAGGTTCCAAAGATAAGAATCCTCGGAAATCAAAGAAAGGTGCAATGATTGAAACCGGGATTCAAGAAAACACGGATACAGCCTCAGCTGATACTTACCCTATCGAACCATCTCAAGAGGTTTGGGACGCCAAAACTCAAGGTTCTGAAGGGATTGATAATAATGAGATCTCAATCAATTATATCATATTCGGTTCTCTATGGAACAGAAAAGATGTCGACATCAATGAAACTTTTGCATACAAGGTAGCACTTGAGATTGCGCACAAGCAAGAGGATCTAGAACCCACGTCTATAATTGAGTGCACTCGTAGATCAGATTGGCTGAAATGGAAAGAAGCCATAAACGTGGAGTTGAATAGTTTAAAGAAACAGAATGTGTTTGGTCCGATCTTAAGGACACCATTCGATGTTAAACCAGTGGGAAACAAATGGGTCTTTGTGCGTAAAAGAAACGAACTCGGCGAAGTCGTTAGATACAAGGCACGTCTTGTAGCACAAGGATTCTCACAGAGACCCGGAATCGATTATGAGGAGACTTATTCTCCAGTGGTGGATGCAACTACATTTCGATTCCTCATAAGTCTGGCCATAAGAGAAAACTTAGATTTGCGGTTAATGGATGTTGTAACCGCATATCTTTATGGACCACTGGACAGTGAAATCTATATGAGATTACCAGATGGTATTGAGCTCAAAGATAAGCATGCATCTCGTGATAAACACTGCATTAGGCTGAACAAATCCTTATATGGACTGAAACAAAGCGGACGTATGTGGTATAACCGGTTAAGCGAATATCTCATCAGAGAAGGCTACGAAAACGATCCGATCAGTCCATGCATCTTCATCAGAAAATATCAAAACAAAGGATTTGTAATCATAGCAGTATACGTGGATGACTTGAACATCCTCGGAACATCTGGTGAAATCGCCCAAACAGTTGAATGCTTAAAAGCAGAGTTTGAAATGAAAGACCTAGGCAAAACTAAATTCTGTTTGGGATTACAACTTGAGTACGTCAATGACGGAATCCTTGTGCATCAATTGGCATACACTGAAAAGGTACTCAAGAGATTCAATATGGACCAGGCCCACCCATTGACCAGCCCAATGGATGTGAGGAGCCTTGGATTGGATAGTGATCCATTCGGTCCAAAGAAGGACGATGAAGAAATCCTCGGTCCTGAAATGCCATACCTCAGTGCCATAGGAGCATTAATGTACTTGGCTAGTCACACTAGACCAGACATCTGCTTTGCCGTGAGCCTCTTAGCTCGCTTTAGTTCGTGTCCAACTCAAAGGCACTGGAACGGTATTAAGCACATCCTTAGATACTTTCAAGATACTAAGGACTTGGGATTATTTTATTCTAACCATAACAAGGATGGTCTAGTTGGTTTTGCTGATGCAGGATATTTGTCAGATCCGCACTGTGCCCGGTCTCAAACCGGTTATGTTTTCACGCATGGAGGAACAGCCATATCTTGGAGATCCACGAAGCAGACTATTGCCGCTACCTCATCCAACCATGCGGAAATCTTGGCCATTCACGAAGCTAGTAGAGAGTGTGTTTGGTTGCGGTCCATGACTCAGCATATCCGATCAGATTGTGGTATGGACGAAGATAAGGAGCCTACGGTGATGTATGAAGACAATGCAGCTTGTATCGCTCAACTCAAGGACGGCTACATCAAAGGTGACCGGACGAAGCATATTCTGCCCAAATTCTTCTTCACTCATGAGCTACAGAAGGATGGTCAGGTCAAGGTTCAGCAAGTCCGATCAAGCGAAAATTCAGCCGATCTATTCACTAAATCATTACCGACTTCTACACTCCGGAAGCTCATTCATCAGATAGGAATGCGTAGACTTAGAGATCTACAGTGATGCCTAAACCAAGGGGAGTAATGCGTGTTGTACTCTTTTTCCTTCACCATGGTTTTTCCCACTGGGTTTTCCTGGTAAGGTTTTAATGAGGCAACGTTCCCCAGCGCATTATAGAGATCCCGGTTTTGTGACAGGCACGGTTACCTTGTCCAAGGGGGAGTGTTATAAACAAATGGACTTCTAGTAACCGGCCCATTAACCATCAGGTTAATGTCTCATAGCCCATTAGGGTTTCTGATACATTAGTTATGTAATGTATATATACACTGCTTGTGAAAATAATAAGACGAGAGTTTTTTCCCTTAATAATTTCTTCGTTTTTTCCTTTCTCAATCATCAAATGTTTTCTTATGAAACCAAAAAAGTAAATAATCCTTATCCTTCAATCTTCGGTTGTTTTTTTTTTTGAGCTGGAGAGACTCGAATCCAAGATTTAGAAGTTCACATTTGCCCAAAACAGAAAACATTTACTTCAAGATTTTTTTTTAACAAAATTTTTTTTGATGCTGCTTTCATATTCTTCTTGTATACATGTTCTATATCCTATACCATGTCGACCAACAATATAAATATTTACCCATAAAGTTAAAAGATGATTTTGAAATATTACAATATATATTTAATTAACCATAAAGTTAAAAATGATTTTAAAATAGCATTTTAAAACCTTTTTTTAGAAATGATGTGTTAAAAGCCATAACTTATTTGTATAATTTTTTATCATTCATTTTAATTAAAACCTTGTAAGGATAACTAAAATGTATATTATCAAATTTAATCATTTTTTTTGCCAGCTTGATCATTTAGTTTTCATAGTACTAGTGATGGTACTCCTAGAATAAGGGTGACAATTAAAAGAACATAAAAACAAAATTAACAAGCATATTATTGTAATTTGGTTTTTACTTCAGTATTCCATACTCACGAATTTCATTTGGCACTGCAAATGTAAGTACTGCTTGTAAATTCTAAAGGCTAGTTTAAATTCGGTATTGTATTGGTCTTGTAATTTGTAAGTAACTTTTTGTCATATAAAATTTCAGCCCTAGAAATATAAAAGTGTATTCAAATACGAGCTGGACTTTCTTTCTTTTCTTGTCAAAAAGTAATACAAGCTGGACTTCTCTATATACAGTCATTTGTCTTGGTCACAATCCACGTAGAAGTTAGTGATGTACATCATTTCTTCTATTTTGTTTCTTATGAACTTCTTTAAAATAGAAGAAAGATTTCATGTGGTCATGAAATTTTCATAGGAGTAACGAATAATTATGAAGTCACAGCCATATATGTGGATAACTTGGATTTATAGCAAATCTCGAAATAACAGATGTCAGAGAATGAAACGCAAAACAAGTATTAGTTTTTTGTTTTCCTTCATAATAATAACAAGAAAGTCAGCTTGTTAACGATGACTAATGTCTTTTAGATAAAAAAAGCTCCATTATTTGA
The DNA here is from genome assembly GCF_000478725.1 of Eutrema salsugineum. Classification (NCBI taxonomy): domain Eukaryota; kingdom Viridiplantae; phylum Streptophyta; class Magnoliopsida; order Brassicales; family Brassicaceae; genus Eutrema; species Eutrema salsugineum. The sequence continues at coordinate 4,445,363 of NW_006256858.1, forward strand.
AATCTGATCACATATGATATATCATATATGTTAAACGTTTCGTAAGAAAGTATTGTGAGACATTGATTTTTTGTATTTGCATGCTTTCTTTTTGAATAATTCCTGTATTTGCATGCTTTTACAAGCTGATTATTTCGATAACCTACAAGTATTTTTTTTCCTTCCAACAACATATATATAATCCAATTTGAATTTGTATGGTGATATATTAATTAACGATAATATCACAAACTAATAAACTATATATCATCATTATCGTTATTAATCAATAATCTTATCTACAATTGTTCTATAAATCGCTTATATGTATATAATTTCATGATTTTTTTTTCAACATTAGACTTAACTAAGATGACTTGGGAAATGCATGTCAATACTGAAAAATGGAACAGACAAAAATGTATTGGTCCAACGTCAATACCATAAAAATGTTTTTTTTTTTTAAGATTATGTAAGATTCATACCAAAAAAAATTGATTATGTAAGATTTTTTGTTTGAGAAATTTATATATAACTCACATATTACCACTATGAATCTATGATACATTTTTTTAAAAAAATGATTCATGCTACAATCAGTTGAAAACTAAAAATAAATGAAATCTTCTATAAAATGTTATCATAATTGTTAATTAGAATATATATATATATATATATATATTTCTTTTTCGAGGATCAAATATTTCAAATACTATTGAATTATTACTTTTAGTTAAAATTTTAGAATTAAAAAATTGCGTATCCGAAAACAAGTTCTCATGAAGTATATTATTGTATTCTGTTTAAAGAAAAAAAAAGAATTATATTATTGTATTTCTTTTAATTATATTATAGTATTTCTCTTATTTCTTTCTGTAAATTAATAACCTGCCATTAGTTTCAGTGTTGTATTAAGAACACATGACCTAACTAAGATTTGTTACTTAGTTTAAGTGGAAGGTCGTGTGTTAAGTCTAGTGTATGTCACTAAACCAAATTTAATAAAGAGGCGTTTACACGTTTAGGTACTTTTCGAATTTATATTTACAAAATTTGGTACTTCTCTTAATCTGATGGTACTTTTAATTAGTTTACATATGTAAAAACCCAATTTAGTCCCTCCTTCCAATATATTGATCTTAAAGACCGGTTTAAATTAAGTGATTTAACCGAATTTGATGGTTTAAAAAACTATTATAACTATTCTTACCTCTCTCTCTCCTTCTTTCCTTCGTAACTCTTGTGGACAATTCTCTCTCTCTCTCAACTTTTTAGATCCATGTTGCAAACAGCTCTCTCTCTTTACCTTCTCAGATTCAATCGTGAACGTATGTTTTCTGATCCCTTCCGACCGCCATTTGTCACTTTGTCTACTGGTTCTGATATTTGTTATGTGTCAATACTTTTTTGGAGCAGTTGATCTTTCCGATATATGTCTTCTGCGGCGGTGTTTGTAGCCGATAGTTAACAAAAGACGATTATAGTTGGAGAGATGCTGAACAGTTTAAGCCTTTGCGAAGACGAAGATGAACAGTAAAACAAGTTGGAGTTTTCTTCGAAGCACCTTCATCGACTGGCGGACATGACGAAGTTAAACAGTAAAACCGATTGTGTTATCCACGTGACGTGGATGTTACCAAATGCGAGCAGCCGTGAACATGGATATAACCATACAAGTGTGAACGTAGATATAACCATATGAGCAACTATATTTAAAGAACATAGATATAACCATACAAGCGTGGATGAAGATGCTAAGTATATTATATCAAAAGAACTAAAGTGAGTGTGGACGCCTTGATAATAATGGGTGTGTAAGTATTTGAAAAAAGTTTCGCTGTGTATGTAAAAGAAAATGAGAAGCTATACTTATAAAATATGGATATAACCATAGAAGAATAAAAAATGAGACTAAGTATTTTATTTGAAGACGAGTTAGTGTGAATGTGGACGCATCCATAGATAATGTGTCTAAAATCGTTAGTAGAGGTCTATGTAGTAAGACAGAGACTATGTGGATGTATCCATTGTTATTATGGATACAGAGTCATGCTATATAAAGATGAAATATGTCCATACCCATTATATGGATATAGCCATTACAAATGTGGATAATGATACTATGACCATGCTACTTGGAACTCCAAGATGCTGAGATATGGATGTTTATTGGGTTCATAACGAATATGGATATGACCATTACAAATTTATAGATATATGTTACCAAATGACCATATTACTTGAAACCCGTAGATGCTAAGTCATGGTCGAGGGTGGATATAGAACCTCCATTTGTTACATTTATAATTTGGGTATGGTTGTGGCCACATGGCATCCAGTTAAGTCCACGCGAGAGCAAAACAATCACTGAGACATAACTGCCGCGATGGAAACCTGTCCATGTCCACATGGATACAGCTACATTGATAGAAACGTTTAAAATATATTGCATTTGTTTGTGTGGATACATATATAAACTTTGCGTCCATCAGTGGAGGAAGAAGACGTGGTTGCAGGGGTCATCGCTTTTTTCGCATGCACAACGGCGGACGACGAAGAGACTTTGGACTACGGCATAGACAACGACATGGACAACAACAGACACGACAATATAGATAACAGTGGTCGTTTGAGGGGGAGAGGGGTGGCGGTGGTGTGGTGGCGGTTGAAAAAGTTTGCGACCGCAATTGATGATAAAAGAAAATGAAAGAGAGAAATCACGATAAGATGTGGTGTAAGGAGGAAGAATAAAGAACAAACCAGATTCTGAAGACTGCAATCATTTTGATTGAAGAGTCTCTAGGGTTCATAAGAAGAAAACAAAATGAAAAAGAGGAAGAAAAAAAATCTGAGAGAGAGAAAGTTAGATATTTTTATTCTTTTTTTTCCTCTCTAAAATTGTTAACAAACCAACTATTGGTTTGTAAAGCATATAACCGGTTTTGATTTTTGAAAACTCATTTCTCAATAAGGAGTTTATGGTCATTTTATATCTATAAATTAGAAGAAAGTGTTAGTTAAAATGAAAGAGCCAAAACATGTAAATAGATACTTATAAAGTGTCAAAGAGTGTAAATTTCTCTTTAATAAATCGAATTAAACCAGTTGTTTCGAACCCAAAGGCTATAACATTCAGACAAGTTGATCGCCACGTCATCAAGGACCCTGTGAAACAACATCCACTCTTCTTACCACGTCACGAGATTCCGTACAGAAGACGTGGCATGTATGTGGGTCCCGACATGTTGAGAGGATATCCACTGCACGTTAGGTATTATTCCTTCCTTTGGGGTATATTCGAATATGCCATTTTATTATCCCTCATTAACGCGCGCGTTCTTCTACTTTTTAGATTACGCAAATACCCTTATCTTGATTTCGAAATTTTACGAGGAACTGTGACAGGGCCCTATGTAAGTTCGTTGCGGTCTGACGAAAATACCCTTTTTGTGCGTCAGTTTGTGTTAGTCGTCAGAGTTGGAGAACGGCGTGGCACGTGGGCTGCCAGCCTGCCATGCCACACGGATGGCGTTTTGCAGCTCGTATTACATCATCTTATATCATCACATTCCACCAAGATCCATATTCTAAAGTATTTATACAAAGGTATTATGATATAATTTTTTTTCATATAACTAGGAAATGGTCCACATTTTTTCATTCTGTTAACTTTTGTATGATTTTTTTGATTATTTTCCTGATTTTATTCAGCAATCTATTTGTCATTCGATATTGATGGTTTACTGTTAAAATGTGATTTATTTACTATGAAAAGTATATCTGAATTTTAAAAACGGTTCAAAGGGATTCAATCGCAATTTTTATATATAATATCATACTTTTTTTAGAAAGATTAATATCATACAGTTAACAACTATATTCACTTGCTGAGGTAAATAAAATATGTCAACGTAGTTAGTACATGTCTGTTATACAGTATGTCAATGTTTAGGTCTTTATCACCGAAATTTAATACATTAGGGCCGACGAGATACGTATAAATCTTTTCCACTGACTATTTATTTGGTCGTCAATTTAGTTCTTAAGTTTGTGATTCATTGTCTTAGAGAAGCAACATTAATACTGGCCTCTTTTTTTAGACTACATGTTTTATGATAGCTATATGAACTAATGAAAGTCTTAAAGCAAAACTAAGAGGTAAATTGGTTCATAAAAAAACTAAGATAAACTGAGTGAGTGTCTTTCTCACAAAAAGAAAACAGAAAAATTTTCTTTCTTATTTTTTTTCCCAATCAGTCTTCTTCTTGTTTTGTGGTAAGCAAACCAAACTAATTTACATTTTAAGTTTAAACATGTATACGCCACCTAAGATTAACGAATCTGGAAAATTCTTTATCAAAAATATTTTTAAAATTTTCATTTTAAAGTTTTTTATAAATAGTTTAAAAATTAAATAATACCAAAAGTGTTATTTAGAAAGATTAATTATAAAAAAATTTGTAGTTTTTTTGAAATTTCTACCTTGTCATAATTTTGTTTAAAAAACCAGAAATGATATTTTTGAAAGCTACCTTGTACAATTATTGATATATTAGTTAGTTAAATCATTATAAAAAAGTGAGAAAGGGTTTGAAATCATATAATTTCTTTTTTTTAGACTAACAATGGGTATCTGATCGTGAAATTCTCAAAACCGAGCTAAGGCCACGGCAATTCTGGAGGTGAGTAAAACCAAAAACTAATTCTGGAGGTGAGTAAAACCAAAAACTAATTCTGGAGGTGAGTAAAACCAAAAACTAATTCTGGAGGTGATTTGGCAGGAGTTTTCCATAATTAACTCCACTACAAATTTAGCACCTGGGTCGGTATTTAAATTTCAACTTATATTTGATGCTTTTAATTATTTGCAAAGAACTTTGAATAAGGAGGTGCAACATAAAGTTTGAGAAGCTCTAACCATTACTCTAACCATTCTTATAACTTATTTATTTTTTTTTTGGTTGGGTAAAAACTTACTTATTTAATTTTGTATAGCAAAAAACAAAAATTATAACCTATTAATAAATGGAATCCCTTATTTACGTCCGAAGGCCATTTCTTTTTCCTTTATGCATTGTCTAAATCTGATACGTGCTGACGTGCACATAACAATTAACAACATCTCTTATGAATATGTATATATTTGCGCGTTTTTGCTTGTTTCGTAAATGAAACGTAATAGGTTTATATATGGTTATAGTTTTAATACTAATTATAAATATAGTAATAGAACTTGCGTATCGGCATAAAGTCAAAACCAAGGAGGAAAACTAATTGATGGTTTGCTCTAGAATCTAAGACTATGCCTTAACCTATAAACTAATTGATGATTTGCTTCTAAGAAAATAGTTTTTACTGACTCATGTAATTCAAACAATGAAAGGTTTTCAATATGATGTATATTAAAATTCATCGATTCCATCTATGACAACATTGAACAACTCATGCGAACTTTACTCTTTTTTTAAAAAGTTTAAAAGCACAAGAGCCATAAATCTAAAACAAAAACTCTACTTCAACGATGGAACAAAAGATTTAAACTTCAATTGGAACTTGCAGCCTGTAGAACGAATTAATGTTCATAAAGTGTCTATCCTGAACTAGCCAAATCTTTCTTGCTTTAGCGACATTGATTATGCTTCTATGTGCAAACAAGATGGATAAAGAAAGTATTAGATGCGTTTATCTTTTTTACGGATTTTGATTGTCCTGAGTTTGGAACTCCCAATTTAATAATATGACTCAGATCATTAGAGTTCTACTCACAGATCATTTAAGAATAATAGCTCTTAAATACTCCACCAAAAGAGGTTACATACTCAACACATTTATATAACAAAAGTATATATTAATAGAACACATTTATAAACCTATACAAATCTTCAAAGATGTTTAGCATATGGATTTATTTTTAAGTCCCTTTTACAGCCAAAACTAATTAATCAAAATTGGTTTCCCCGGTTGCCCAAACCAAAAGAAACGAGTATACAAACAATAGTTCAACAATTTTATATTATTTTATTATTGTTTTTTCACATCAACAGTTTTAACTTTTGACGAGAAGAGAAAACAAATTGTCTGTCTTTAACAACAACAAAAAAATCGGTGATACCAATTTGAGAAAGAAAACAAGTAGTTGATACCAATTTGGTTAAAGCCATAGGTTTTATCTTAAATAATTTTAGTTCTGACCATTAATATATTGATTTTTCACAGGGAATTTTTGTTCAGACCACTAGTTTTAAGTGCGTTGGCCTTTACGTTCCCACAGAATTTTATTATACCACTTAAGATAATAATAATCTAATGTACAGAAAAAAAAAACAATTACTTGAGTGCAATAGTAGTAGATGTCGCCGAGGTAGAGGAAAGGACCACACATGTTTATTGGTAGACATATTTGATTTATAAATCTATAAATAGTACATTCGTACCATATTATTTGCCTTAAACACGCCCAATGATATTGTTTTCCGTATAAAAAAATATTTCCTGACGTCATGATAAAAGGCCGGCACCGATCAAAGTCTCTGATCAGTAAACGAATAGTCTCAGACAGTTTTCATTCTTTTTTTTTTGAAAAGACATTTTCCTTCATAATTAGTACATGTATAAAGATAAGTAATGATGATAGATATATGTGGCAAAAAACTAGCAAAATTTATTTTTGTCAAACAAAAAAAAAATCTAGCAAATTTAAGTATTTTAAAAAGCATATAATCGTTGGAATGGACAGTAATCAGATACAGTACTATATAATTTTAGGATATCCAAGAACAAATATTTAGCACCTACATTTTCCAGATCCGATCTTAAAAATTCTTTAAAATAATTCTTAAAAAGTAGTAAAATAAATTTCAAAATTAAATAGAAAGTATTATATAACAAAAATTTATCATTGATTTTTACGAATATTTTAGAATATATATGTAATGGGTATTTAAAATATACTTCAATTTATAGAAATAATTTTAGTTTTATAGTAGTTTTAAATATTTTGTCTATTTATTGTTTTTACAGCATTTTCTTATTTACTATCTATGTATTACCATATACAAACAATCTATTCTATTAAAACAGAAGCATATTTAGTGCTTGCATCCAAACACTCCCAAAGTTTTTTTATAATATTTTATTTTATTTTTATATTTAATTTCCAAAAATTAGTTATTAATTTAGATATTTTTATATTTCCTAAAATCTAGGTCATCTTTAATTTAAATTTCAAATTATTAGAAATTTAATTAAATTTACTTACAAAAATTTGCATTCAATTTAATTTAAATTAAAAAAATTCAAAAAAAATTATAATTTAATTTTATTACGAAAATTTAAATAATAATTTTAATACTTTAGAATTTAATAAATACAGGAAATATTTAATTTAACATTTTAAATTTAAATAATATTTTTATAAAAATGCATAGTAAATAAATATTTATCGTACTTTCTCATAAACAATCGGTCTAAAATATCAAATATTTGAGATTAATAAATATTTTTATTATACAATAATATGATCGAGTTGATTAGAGTTATATATATATATATATATATATATTTAAGGTCCATGAGTTAATTTATTAAAACATGTAAAATATTAAGATGATTTGAGACAATTAAACTAACAGGTTAGCCCGTTTATATATATATATATTTTTTTTTTAATAGCACAAATAGTAAATAAATATCTTATTATATTTTTTCATAATCAATTAGTCCAAACATTCCATATTAGTAAATATTTATAGGATTATACAATTATAATTATAGTTTTATAGGGGTTAGTTTGTCAAAACATGTAAGATATTAATAATAATTTAAGACAACTAAACGGATGGATTAACAAATTCATAGATATATAGATTGTTTATGTGTAAATATAAATTCACATAATAACAAAGTTTATAATTAACATTAGATTAATGTATACTTAATTAACGTATACTCTTATTCTACTAATATATAAATTTTACTGTTTAAAATTAAAATATGATAACAATTTTTTGATTTAAAAAATAAATTATATCTAAAAAAAAGATAAATGCAACTTATATTACAAATAAAAAAATAAAACATTCTTGTGCGGACGCACGGGTTAAAATCTAGTTTGATTATTAAATCTTAGTTATCTGTGTCCAAGTAGGTGAGTCTCGAAAATTCTATTTTCGGATCAATTGACATTTGGATTTTGAATCGGAAATTTTGTGTCCAGCCCAAATAAGTATATGCTTTCTTTTTGAGGCATATAATAAAATAATTGCGTAGGGAGTCTTTAGGTGTGTAATACGCAGGAAATAACCTTCGTTCATTGGCTTGTGGTTTGGCAACTCGAGACGCAACTAGGAAGGGTAAAAGCGTAAATCACGATCCGACCAATATGATTGGTACTGACAAGGGTGAGATCGTAATTTCCGAAAACTAGTCAGGAATAATAAAAATCATTACTCGAATGCTAAAATCATTACTAGAGCTCCACAGAAGCGTGTCCAAGTCGCTTTGCATCTTCCAAGCAATCATCAAATTTTTTCACATCCATAATTTTCAGTTTCTCTAGAGAGAAAGAGAGAGCTTGAGAGAGGAAACGTTTTTGCTTCTGAGCTTGACGAACTGGCAAAGGTAATTCAGTTTATTTTTTCCTGTTTTTTTTTTCTTTCCCTACTGTCTCTGTTTTTGTTCTTTCGAATTTGGAAGTTTAGTTTGAATGCTTCTGGAATTGAGTCAAATCTTGTTTTGAAGTTTTCTTCTATTTTCTCGAGAAATTTTGTTAACCGTCCGATGGAATATTCCACATGGACTGTTAAAGATTTCGAAGAGGAACTCTTCAAGATCGTGATACGTGCGTCTTCATCGTTAGATCTCTTTCTTCGTTGTCCCCAAGAGTTTTTTTTTTTATATTTTGTTTAGCATTTTCTAGATTCGAATCTCAATATGATTCTGTTCTGTTTATAATATAAAAAAAACTAATTTGAATATATCAAGAAGGATGGGTTTTGTTTTTCATTCAAAGGCTCACGAGATTTGAGGCAAAAAAGAAAAAAATATAAAAGGCTCACGAGATTTTTTAATAAATTTAGTTTGAGGTTTCGATGAACGATCAGGTTTTGTAAGAATATTCTTTTAAATATACCAATTAGAGGCCATAGTTCATATAAGGTAAGAAATCTGATAAGCTTTAGCATAATAAATAATTAAGTAATCAAAAAATGAATAGAATTCACTTCAAGTAGTTCTCTTGAGAGTTAATAGAGACACTACAAGTCTACAACAATGATCTGTCACTAATTACGACACGTTTTAGAGATTCTCCATAAATGTAACCTTTGTGTAAGGCCAAGAGCTTTCAATGAAGATTTCTCTAGAACAAAAAAGAAAAGAAAAACAGAGCATAATTCTATATGAAAAATGGAATCTTCTCCTTGAGATTTTACTAATTTCTCATCATATTCATATCTTATCTCCAGGTAAAGATTGGATTTTTCCCTCAAAGAGAAGAGAGAGAGAAGAGAAACTTGAAACAAGCAGTTTTTCATGGGTACTCTGATGCAATCTGAGGCAGAGATCGTGAAGAAACCAGTGGGGATTCGATTCTTGGAGCGAGCCAAAGGCTCTAAGCTCTCTTACAATGCATATCAAGCAATAGTCTTGATCGTGACGTTCCTCGCTTACGCAAGCTACCACGCTGCAAGGAAAACAACAAGCATTGTGAAAAGCGCGCTTGATCCTCAATCACCAGACACAGGGCTTAACTCACTCCTTTTAAGATTCACTTCGTTTCGATCCTCCGGACAAGAGTCACAAGAAGATGGTGGTTGGGCTCCGTTTAACGGACCAAACGGAACGGTTCTGCTCGGAGAGATCGACGTTGCGTTTCTTGCGGTTTACGCTTTCGGTATGTACTTCGCGGGACATTTGGGAGATAGGATGAATCTGAGGATATTCTTGACCATTGGAATGGTCGGAACAGGACTGTTCACGTCTCTGTTCGGTGTTGGTTACTGGGCAAATGTTCATAGCTTTTACTATTTCTTGATCATGCAAATGCTCGCTGGTCTGTTTCAATCCTCTGGCTGGCCTTCAGTGGTTGCTGTGGTGGGAAACTGGTTTAACAAGAAGAAGAGAGGATTGATCATGGGGATTTGGAACGCACACACTTCTGTTGGGAACATCACTGGCTCGTTGATCGCTGCTGCGATGCTTAGATATGGTTGGGGATGGTCTTTTGTGGTTCCTGGTGTGGTTATCGTGTTGATAGGGTTTGTGAATTTCGCTTTCTTGCCTGTGAATCCAGAGATTGTTGGAGCAGAGAGAGATGAGGATGTTGTTGACTCTAGTGAGAAAATCGGAGACGGCTCTGTGAATGTTCCTTTGCTTTTGAGCTCTTCAGATTCTGAAACTGATGACAAGAAACGAGCCGTTGGGTTTATTGAAGCTTGGAGGATCCCTGGAGTTGCGCCTTTTGCTCTTTGTCTCTTCTTTGCTAAATTGGTCGCTTACACTTTCCTCTATTGGCTTCCTTTTTACGTTAGCCACACAGGTAATTAAACATTTCTTTGGCATGTACAAAAACTACTAAGAGTTCTTGTTTAGGTTCATGTAACTGATTATCATTTATGTGTGTATATGATCATTTGCAGCAATTGAAGGTGAGTATTTATCAGACGAAACAGCGGGAAATCTTTCGACAATGTTTGATGTAGGAGGTGTGGTCGGAGGGATCATGGCCGGTTACATTTCAGACAGAATCGGAGCAAGAGCCATAACAGCTGCTAGTTTCATGTATTGTTCGATCCCGGCTTTGTTCTTTTACCGGAGCTACGGACACGTTTCTTTGTTAGCCAACGCGTCTCTCATGTTTTTGACCGGAATGTTGGTTAATGGACCTTACGCTTTGATCACCACGGCGGTTTCAGCTGATCTCGGGACGCATAGCTCGTTGAAAGGAAACTCGAGGGCTCTTGCGACCGTAACGGCTATCATCGATGGAACCGGGTCCGTTGGAGCGGCGGTTGGACCGTTGCTGACCGGTTATATATCGTCGAGGAGTAGCTGGACCGCGGTTTTCACGATGTTGATGGGAGCTGCGTTTGTGGCTGGACTTTTGCTTACGAGGCTTGTGATGGCCGAAGTAGCGGCTAAGATAGCTGAGTCGAGACCGTTGGAATCAGAGTGTAGATCTTCTCCTGTGGACCATCAGGGTCTTGTGGTAGAAGTGTGACCAACTTTTGATCGCCATTTTTTGTTGCAGTTTAAGTTGTGTTTCTTATAGAGGAAAGATTCGGACCGGAGTTTTAGGTCAAGATTTGGTCTGTGGGGAATTTGTAAAACTTGTAATTCTGTATTGTGAATGTACATAAATTAATATAAATATCGATCTTGATTTGATCAATTTCTTAAAGAAAGAAACACATCCCTTGTTCAAGAAGGTTACCTTGGTTTTGCAAAAATGACATAAAAATCTGAATAAGTCTCCCAATTTTGTAAGAAAATACAAGTGAACAGTTTTATGTTTAACATCTTGTTGTTAATCGAGGTTAAAAATCAATTTCTCTGAGCCGTACTAAACAGTCTAAAACTTCAGAGATTATTCTAAAACTCAACGTCAGATCTTCTTTTAATTCATTCAATCCAATTTAAATTGTCATGCCATTTGTCGAAGGATTCTTATATAATAATGTCAATACCTAAACTTCTGAACAAACACGTGGAATTCATGTAGGCATGTTTATATGAATTGAACTATTATAATATACATTAATGATTTAATGTGTGGGTAAAATAGCCTCATCCACTTTTGTAACATTCCTGGACTTCTAAGAGGCGGGGAACCGGATATGTTAGATCGGTTATCGAACTGTGTCCGATAAGATATCCGATTTGATGAGCACACAAGATTGCCAGAAAAACGCCCATGTAATAATCAACAACATAGACTTAGGCTGATCTCTCTACTAAACCTGAAAGACAAGGGAAGAGGAGAGGTGAGTAATTAGAATTACTCAGTGAGGATGAGCCTTAAAGAGACCCATAACATCATCAAACTAGCATAAATTGGTTTTAAGAGATCTAATCCTAAAGCAAGCCCACACAACATATATATATATATATATAATTACTCATATATAGACAGTTCATTCATAGCAATCAATCACACAGCAATCAAGGGTAGCCCTACAAGCAACTACACAAGCAGCGGGTCTCTGACCTTTGCCAATAACAGTGGACAGCCACCTGAGGCCCCCATGCCTCACCCGGAAAGGTAACCAGAATAATCTCATCCAATGGCTGGCCTATTACCATACCCATTAGTCAGGTCTACTCTGCCAGTCACATAGACTGGTCCACAGCAATCACCAAGACAGGCTATGACACTAACGGTCACTCAGACGGCTGCTCATAGCGGTCTCACCAGAAAGCTGTACCCAGCGGTCCCCTTGGATGGCTCAATAACCAGTGGATCGCTAATCCACTCCAGCGATGGCTCTAGCCGTGCCTCCACGACAGCGATAGCCAACAAACAACACTGACTCCCGCCTCCAGGAGCCAGGGGTCCTATCACAGATCTACTATGCACAATCATCCATTTCATATAACCATTCTTTTCTTAAAGGTCCTTCTATTATTAAGATGCACTTTCGGTGATACCAATTGTAACAAAAAGGAACATCAAACAGGTCAACATCACACAGTCAATATTTTAAAGTCCAAATAAGTTTAGATCCAAGTTCAGGTTAATTATCTCATTCCACCAGCAACCAGCAATCATCAACAAACAGGCAACATAGATCCAGGTCCTAAACAATTCTAACAACCCTAACAAGCAGATCTAAGCCTGATCTAAGAAAAGACCACTTAAAAGTCAACCATGCATATGTAAGAGAGGATGAAGCCACAGAGTCCTCACCTTGGCTTAGAAGGCTGAGAAACTGGAGGAGGAGGCAAAGGAGAAGGAGATCTAAGAGGAGATCCATCAGAATCAGCTCCCATCTCACCCAAAGGAGAAGGAGGCGACGCAGACATCTTGGCTGGGCAAGGAAGCTTCGGCGGAGAGAGAGGCTTGGAGGATGGCGGCGGCCGCGGCAAGGAGAGAGAAAGACACGGCCAGGAGAGAGAAAGAAGAAGAAGAAAACGCAGAGAGAGAGAGGAAGAGAGCAGCTCGACGCAGAGAAGAGAGAAGGAGAGAAGAAAAAGGTGGCTAAGGTTGATTAGGAGCTTAATGAGGGTTTTAGGGATTTATTTAGGTATTTATATGGAAGTTTAATAGGTGGGTTGAGCTTAATGGACTCTTAGAAAGAAATTAGGAAAAACTCAAATAAAAAAAAAATAAAAAGAAAAAGAAATAGAGATGGTTTAATTTAATAAAACCGAAATTAGGAACTGGTAACATCCGATATTTGGTTAACCAAAAGTCGGGATGTTACAACTTTAATTCTATGATTTTATGATTTTTGTTTGATATGTAAACTTCCAAAATTTGATAGTAACCACATGTTTGGCTCTTTACGGGTGTCGGAGGTTGCATTGGGTCCATTTTTTGTTTTTTTTAAATAGCTTTAGTTTCTAAGGACCTATTTTGTAAAAACAAATAGCAAAAATGTCTAATTATTTTTCTTTGAGTTATGCTCAATTGCTCATAACCCTTCTTTCATTCAATGGTAATGATTTTCTTTGAGCCGAGCTTGAGTAAATATGTTCTTAACTATCTTTGTTGACAGTTTCCAACGCTCTTAAAACAATAAATTTCTAATCGAACTCAGAAGTTCGTTATCTATATATTGTACACATATATACGGTAAAACATAAATCTTCAAACAATACATAACTTAGCTGTTACCTTAGATTTTAAGAAGATGCTTTGAAAATTAGATATGTAAGGACGATAATAATGTTCCGATGCTTTATGAAAAGTGGTTAGCTAAGAAAATCATCTGGCTAACTCAAGTTTTTGTTTCTAGTCTTTAAAGTCAAAACCACTGTCAATTGTGAACATTATGTTAAATTATTCTAAGTTTCCTATCAATTTGGCCGAAACCCATTAAGCAATGTCTACATTTCAAACAAAAACATAATGCTTTTTGAAATATGATTACATAACGGACGTTGGTGATTTAATTCAAGGGTTTTCTGCAAAAAAACCCAGCACCTTAATTTGTTTTGCAAAAAAACCCATGAACTCACAAAAATGCAAGTCAAACCACTCACCTACGAAGTCACCCGCTAAACGGCCCATCCGTTCAGTCATCGTTATATCGTTTACGGGAATCAAAACGAAGCGTTCTGAATTACGGAAAAATCATGTTGTTTTTACGACCAACATTATAGACACGTGCTTTAAATGAAAGGGAACATGTTAAAAGGCATTATGTCTCATATGTGGGAGCATTCGATTTGGGGAAAAAATCGAAATTAGGGTTCTAGTTCTTTGCAGCGGTATAAGCGAAATGGAAGTTTCAAAGAAGAAGATCGAAGCTTTTTCCTGAACTAGCAGATACGGTGAGCTTGTGCATTATTCTATACTCATCGCTGGTTTCTGGGTTGGTTATTTAGAGTATTAGTTTGAGAATCTGGTTTTAAAAATTCTGGATTTATGGGTTTTTCTGAAAATTTTGAGTCAACTCATTTGTTAACAAGAAAGATGACACTCAGTCATAGCAGCGATTCATCCAGGTCAAGCATTAGCTCAAGGGGTCGTCGCCATGGTCTTCACGGCATTCCCACAAAGTGCTTTTGCGGTGGTTCTACAGTTCTTGTTACCTCTCACACAATCACAAATCCGGGGAGGCGCTTCTATACATGTTCTAACAACTCTGTGAGTTCCTTTATTCACGAGCAAGAAGTGAGTGGTGAAAATTTATTTCCAGAATTTTTTTTGCTAATTGAGTGATGAAGTTTGGATGTTAGTATACTCTGATGAAAATTGAAATCTTGTTAGGATGTTGTGATGAAAATCGAATGCTTGTTAAGATGATGTGATGAAAATTCAATTACAAATGATTTGAAAAGTGAGTGATGAAGTTAGTATGTTGAATCAGCAATTTTTTTTTTGAAGGATGGAGGAGTTCATGTGTGGAAGTGGTGGGATGAAGCATTCACTGAGGAGTTGATGGAAGTGAAGGGAGATTTGAAGACTCTTGAGGCTAGGATTCGCTATGGACATTACCACTCTGAGTGTTCTAAACTTGGAGAAGATGAATTGAAGATGGTGAAGGAGTTGCTTGATGTGAAGGAAAAGGAAGCAAAAGAGGTGAAGATGGTTGTGGCCGTCGTTGTTACCATCGTTGTTGTTGGTGTGCTTGTTAGCTTGGTGAAGTAAGCTTGTGTTCTTTGTTGTTGCATTATCGGTTGAACCCTTCATTTTCCATAAAACATTAAAGGGTATTATGTAAAAATATCTAGTTATGTGTTGTAAGCTAATTTCAATTGATGTAAGACAATCTACTTTTGTGTTGTTATGTAAGACTATCTAATCCTTTGTTAAGACTATCTACTTTTGTGTTTTATATTTCAGAATCTGTCTTTTATTGTATTTGGTAAGGTGTATCGTATGTGTTATTATGTAAGACTATCTAGTCCTATATTACAGCATAAGTGTCATACAACAAGTCCTAATCCATCATCTACCAAAATGTCATAAGGTTCATACAACAATACCACAAGGATCATACAACAAGTCATAATACGAATGAAACCAAAATGCCATAAGATTCATACAACAAAAGAGCATAAAGATTCATACAAAAAAATACCATAAATTAGGTTCATACGATTCATACACCAAAAGATAGACAATACCATAAGGTTTTTGCACCAAAAGACATCCCTCATCATACCATAAGGTTTTTACTCAAAAAGACAGCCCAAAACACAATAGGACAGTAACAGATACACTACTTATTACTTTTTCCCACGACCACGACCAACAGCCATCTTCTGTTTTTCTCTTGCTCGATAAAGACTTGTGGGTAAGATGGTGTTGTCACGTGTATCAGTCACACGTGAGCCAACAGAAATGTAGTCATCTCCTGTTGTCAGATTTGTGAAAACGCCATAACCTTCCTGTTGCAACCATTGACAAACACAAATAAATCACCAACACCAACACATAATATCATTAGTCATCACAGAATTTTTAAAAACTTACTCTTGGTATTTGTATTGGTCCTGGATCGTAGACTGGCTCTTCACGGGGAGGACGTGTAGGAACTTGTTGAGAAGATCCAACATCATGATACTGATTTTTACGTGGTCTTCCAGGCTTAGCTCTTGGGAATGCTGAGGACAGGCTCGTTGGACCTTCAGTTACAGTGGGTTGAGACAGGTTTTTCAAGGTCTTCCACGCTTCACTTGTAACACCTTCAGAAGGAGTAGGCTGAGATAGACTGTGTGGTGCACCTGTTTGAGCTCTTATAAGAGCTCTCACACTAGTTAGTATCGGCTGCGAAGATGTGGTCTCATGGATTGTCTGCTGTGAAGAAGTGCCTGTCTCAGTTGGATTCTTTCTTGGTCTCCCTGGTGGTTTCTTTTGTCGGATGACAGTTGGATTGTTGCATTTATTTATTTTGTGTCCTTCTTGTCCACAATTCCTACAATGCTATAACCGGATAACATGTTAGTTAACGACATATATTTGTAGCAGCATTAACGACAGATATAGTCAGATACATACCATTTTCATTCCAACTTTGCTCATTTTGCCTTTCTCTCTTGGTTCACCCTTCTCTCTCTTTCTTTTCTTACTACCTGGGGGTCTGTCTGGTGGCCGTTTATATGCAGGTGGCATCACTCTCTCAGTTGACACTATCTCCCAAAGATTCATGCCATTAACTGGCTCCATTGGGGTCTCATAACATGCCCTCAACTTCTCCATTGTAAACCAATCAGATATCAACTTCTTCGGGTCTTGATCAACATTTTTTTCAAAACAAAGTGCAGAAACTATATGACAGCAAGGTATACCACTAACAATGTACATCCTGCATGCACAGTTCACATCACCTCTTAAATGGACCACAAACATATCGTTGAAGTATCCTACCTCGTATTTACCTAGTCCACAATGCAAAGGTGTGCAGTTCTTGGCAAGCTCTATTTGTTGATCAAGCAGTGCCTTCACTCTAGGAGTGTAAATACCCCTACCATTAAATGCTTCCTTCCTTTTCTGCTCATTGGATACCATTACTCTTCTTATTATCTCCTCAAGCATTTCAACAACAGGTTTTGTCCTTGCAATACGAATAGCTGCATTAAATGACTCTCCCAAGTTGTTTTCCACTGCAGCTACTCTTGAATATTCATCAAAAAAGCCCTGCACAAACAAAAACAAACAGCAACAAACAATAAGAAAATCAAGTTTTCGTATGCATCACCAGATATCATAAGGCCGTAATGAATGAGAAAAACAATAACAGACCTGCAGAAGCCTTTTGCATTCATCTTCAAGGCTTCATATGCATCAACATATAACAATTTCACTGCTTCCATCTTCCTTTTAAAAGATGCTATGTAATAGGCATCTGCAGCACCCCAAAATAAATCCTCAAACTCAGCACCACTATAATTCTTCTTCCAATTGTGGTACACATGGCGTGCACATAGTTTGTGTACAGCATATGGAAGAACTTCTTTAACAGCCCCTATCAGACCTTTGCATTGATCACTCATGAGTGTCAAACAGTTGCTGCTTTCAAGCTCTAAATCGTCTATCAAGTGCTGAAAGAACCACTTCCAGTTATCAGTAGTTTCAGCATCGACTATTCCCCAAGCAAAAGGAAACATTTGGTCATTAGGATCTCTTCCACATGCTACTAACAGTTGACCCGTCTGTCTCCATTTTAAGAATGTCCCATCTATATGTATCATTCTTTGACAAGTTTTCTTCCATCCATCTTTTAATGCCTTGAAGCATACATAATTTTTTTGGAAAACACCACCAGAAACCTCAACTTCGACTGTTGATCCAGGGTTTGTTCTCTTTATCTCACCAACATAGTCATGTAATCTAGCCAATGACTCAGCTTGTTCATCATCGAAAGTTTGCAAGCAGCGCAGCCTAGTCCTCTCGCATATAGTCCAAGGGACATTGATGTTTTTCTTTTGCAATTTGGCACATAACTGATTGGCTGAAAATGCAGGATTTACTCTAAACTCATCGATGAACAACTCAGCAATCCGTGCATTAGTCAGTATGGATACCCGTCCTTACCATGTACAATCATGCTCTTCCTGCAAAGCTCTAATCATGGGCCTAACACTAGTACTATTAATGGAACAAGATATCATCCAAGGACAAGCTCGATCTGAACACACAGCAACAACTCTCTGGTTATCAGACTTGAAGAACGAGATATCATACTTCTTCTTCACCGCATAGTTGAGAATAACACTCTTAAAAGACTGAAGCGATGCAAACTCCTGCCCAAGCTCAAACTTCTTACACTTCGTTTCATCTCCTCTTTCAACTCTTGGTTGATTATCACTGCTAAAAACGGTCCCATACTGGTACATCCCTGTCCTCATTCAAATCAACTTCATTCAACCCAACATAAGCATCATCTTCATTAACCCCAACATTACCCGAATTACCATTACCATTACCATCTTCAGCAACATTACCATCATCTTCTTCATTAGAGCTACTATCACTCTCATCAGAACTACTACCATTACCAGAGATATTATCATTATTATCCTCAACCTCATCATCACTAAAAATTCCTAGATCACGACCACCACGGCTAACCAAATCTGGATCATCTTCTCTAACTATAAACAAAGTTAACGCACCTGAAGCAATGGCATATGAAACAGCTCGTCGTAGCCCTTCATCATCAATGATATCTATCTTCTCTGCAGGAGCTTCGGGTGCAAACCATGCCATTTTCTTCATGTTGTCTTTGTATCCAAGCTCTTGTAGTAAGATTTTTACTGTCTTCATTGAGAATCCTTGAACCACTTCTCTACCTATTTGATGTGGCTCTCCACCCACATATCCATCTTCTTTCGACCAATATCCTCCGACGACAAGAAATAGATCAAACCTTTCTGGTTGCTCACTGCAAAATAGACCGACAACTCATAAACCTATAATCTAAGATAATTACATAACGAAAACAACTCATTACATGAAGAGAACTCTAACCTCATCGTTGGAATCATCGACAGTCAAAAGGTGGGATCGCAAAGAAAGAAATAAAAACCCTAAACCCGATTCGAACACACAATAGAACCCAGAATCGAACTCCGAATTAAACCTAAACAATATTCCCCAAAGCCCTCATCATTCCCCTATGAATTAAGAAGAAATCGAACCCAGAATTCCCAAATACAAAGAACTCTAATTTTAATTTTTCCCCAAATCGATTTTAGAGAAGTTCAATTTCGTGTATTGTTTTTTGGAGTCTAAAATGTCAACTAAACTTTAAACTGTATACCATTTTTACACAACAAAACGCAGTGTTTAATTTCTCGTCTATTTTTTGGATGCATGTTTTGCCACATCATCGATATATAAGAAGGTTGTTTTGTGGTTTGACCCTAATGTGATGGGTTAATTTGCATTAATTTGAGGTCATGGGTTATTATGAAAAAAACCATGTGAAGGTTTTTTTGGCAGAAAACCCTTAATTCAAAGATCAATTCGTAGAAGTATGCTTGATCAAACGGTTTACAAATTAATTTTAAAGTAGAGAATAGTAAACGTCGGTAGCCAAATGGGGCCAACTCCCAACCGTGGACACATAACTATTATCATCATTTTAACCTTAATTAACGACAACTACACCTTCTAGGAAAAAGAGAGTGAGTTAAAGCAAAATGAAATTTAAAAAAAAACTGTCGGTAAAATTATTCAGTAATATGAGGACTATTTTACAAGAGCCACTAAAATATAATGTGGATTAATCGGTTTTGTAGTAAGTCGATCATCCATCGATCGATCAACTAGGCAACTATAGATTTTTAAGTATAAAAACATTACTTATTTCTGTCTGCTTACTGAGTTTATGGACTTGTAAAGTTGAAAGTGTAATTTGTCCAATATTTTGGATCGGTATAGGACGTAAAAAAAAATGTAGTGTCGTATGTAGCAATTTGAGCTTTTTCTTTTATAAAGAAAGAAATGATTATGATCCCAATTAGAAACACTAAATGTAGGGAAAAGAGGGGAGACACTAATTAGAGAATATAACTCTAATTATAAGAAAGCCCGACATTAATTATTTATTAATCAAAGTCGCACGGATAGACATTGTTTTCAAAGTGATAATGATATTTGTCTTTCTAATAAGGGAACAAGAGAAAATAATGATGTCGGTAATAGTTGGTTATTCTGACAACCTAAGTCCTAACAACAGTTTCTGTTTACTTTCTTTACTTTACAGTTTACAATTTAAAACCAACAAATGTTGGCATTTTGTCTTCACTTATGTGGTTGAACAGTTGACTCGAGATAAGCAACAACATGTTCAACTTTTTATTAATTATATTATCATGTAACCTAATTGAATTCGTTCATTAATTACAAAAGAAAGGAAGATGTAAGGGAATAGAAATGAATAATATCAGGGACTAAATTTGAAATATAATATTTTCATAAAAAATGTTATCGCAGTTTGTATTATAATAAAATATCGGTTTATCATATTTATTGATAAAACTCTAATTACAAAAACAGAGATTCAGTATGTAATTTCTTTCTATAAAAAAAAAAGACATGTAGTATTGATATGTAAAAAAGTTACGTTAATATTTTGCGGGGAAAATTTGATATTTTCTTATATTTCCATAATTTCAACTATACTTACTGAGAGTGAAGAAAAATGGCAAAGTCCTAAAAAAAATTGAAAGACAAACATTTTCTGATCTGATCAGTCAAAGATAGACCGAAAATAGCCAAAAAAAAATGACTAAAAAATTGAAATAGAAATAGATCAAACTTAGTTCAAAGAAAAGCCATAATGAAATGATAGTATTTTTACTCATAACATCACGGCGATTAGAGAAAGAGTGGCGTCAATCACATGAGGACAATATTCACCGAAAAATAGCTTTTATATACGGTTTTTTTATTACGTATTTGATAACAAGCCTTTAATTGTTTACCTTTTTTCTTTCTCTTCTTTATAGGATACAGAAGATTAGAGAAATATAACTAATCAATTGCGTTAAACTATCCCCAAAAAAAATTGCTTTAGAATCTGTAATGGTTTGATGTTAAAGAAAAACCGAAGAAGCATTAGTAAAAATGATCATGTTTGATTTTGTACAAATTTACTAGTTGTAAATTCTTGTGATGGCGTTCGTTAAGTATTTACGAGGGCCAAATATTTTAAGGAGACGACAAATGGTGGGGTGAAAAGTAGCTTTTGCAAATAATAATCATTTTTATCTCGGGGATCAAGCATGCAAATATGATTTCTCTTTTATTGTTACAGTTGAAGGCACCAAACTCGAAAGACATTTTAAATTCCACCCTTTTGTTTACATATGATCAACAGTACCCCTACTAGTTAATACCCAGTAATTACGCTGGAATTTACTTGACCGAAACAGTTGTCACTTTCACTAAAACAATAAAACCCGAAAAGACACCAATTCTTTTTTTTTTTTTTTTCCGTCTAAAGTTCCTTTATTAGTAATCAAAATACATATCATTGTTTACAAACGACACCAATTCTATGCACAACTTATTTTATATTGTTATAAGTCGAATTCGAAATATATAGTATCGGTTGTTCGATGTAGATTGCCATCTATTTGATATTGATTTTTCGAAAAGCTATATGGTTTCAGGTTTTAAAATTTTACTATTTTACCCAACCGGTTGAAAATATCTTAATAACTTGGTGATGCCCTATGTTGTGCATAAGATTAGTGATTATGTAAAAATAATACTAAGATATTCAGTCACTGAACATCATTGGTTAGAAATGACAAGGATGAAACTGAAACTTGAAAGATCGTATTCTCCTTGTATAATGGAATTTTGATATAGTCTCCAAAGTCACTTCTTTGTTTTACAAAGAAAGCAATCGAATAAAAATCAGACAAGAGGCAAAGTTATTTCTTTAGTCTGATTTTTTTTTTTTTTGAAAAAAAAACGAGTTTTTAGATTAGTTGTCTCTTAAATATGTATGATCCCATCAAAATTGAATAAATTTGTTGGAGAAATGAAAAATGTGTGTGTGGGCCTTGAAAGGGAGGTTGGATACCTTAGTGATGTGCAGAAATCAGAAGGGAAGGGTTTTTGATGCTAACTCTCAAAGTCTTTGAAGGTACTGTCACAGACTCTTTAGTCTCTTAGGTGTTACTTTGGGACCATACTATGCTTCTCCTCTCTCCTTTCATTATTCCTGCTCTGTTTTCTTGTGGTCCTTTCTCTTCCCTTCCTACCAACAATCTTTATTTTTCCATTACCATTGATTGTTATTTTCTTACAAATAAAAGACAAGGCTTCTAGTTTTGGTCCTACTTAAATGTAGTAAGGCTTCTTGCTTCATGGTCTAAGACTCTAAGCCCAGTTCAAAAATGCATGGGAAGAAGCTTCCTCTTCTTCTTTGACATCACCAAGGTGGTCTTTTTTCGTTTCTTCCCAATGCTATCTGCAGACATATTACTCTTTGGATTATTAATTCTTGAAAACGACAAATACATTTGTCGAGATTTTGACTTCGAATCAGCAAAATTACAAAGACGTATTTTCGCTGAAGAATGTGAGCTGTGGGATAAGTCTGGACACAGCTTAATCCGCAAGAAATCTATGACTTTTGGTCTGGAAAAGTTTACAAAATTTTTCTCAGTCCCCTATTTTAAGGACTGAAATTTCATAGAAAGAGTCACTGATCGAGCAGAATACATCTTTTCATCTTCTAAATAGCTCCAAGTAACTTTTTCTTCTATGATTTCACCGATTTGACCTATAAGAATTTAAAGTGTTTAGAGCTATTTCAACAATATTACAAAATCCGAACCCAATCTAACAAGTCTAAAATGCTTTCTTCTTCATCTTTCTAACTTGGAGGTCTCAATCTTTGTGAGAAGCACGAGGAGAAATCAGATACTGAATTAAACATAAGTCTTAAAAAGATAATTAAACACTTAGCAATGTCATAGATTATACATGAAAAGAAAAACGAGGATAATTAAGAGTCTGGAAATAGCTCAACATGAGGAGGATGCAGCGGAAAGAAACAAAGCAAAGGAGTCCCCGAGGAATAACAAAAGCAAGAGAATCGCTCAAAGAAAGGACACGACACGAATCATATATCACTAGGGGAGAAACCACCGAGCATCCTTGAGGTTAAAGTTGGAGAGAACCGGGAAGCGTTTGGTGGTCTTTGTTGCAAGATTGTACACACAGATGTCGAAGCGTGGAGTCCTCCAATCAGGACGGAGACGGTTATCATGTGTGAAGTAGATGGAGTTTGGCTCAATACCAAGGGTATGGTCAGCAGGTACAGTGAAGCCCATATCAAGAAACAGTGCCTCATCACCTAGAGAATCCACCTGAACAAGCCTTGTGTCTCTGGTATCGGGGTCTAGATCTTTAGAATCCCTCTTGTACACGCGGAATATCCTATGTTTTTCAAAGTTTTCGTTAGACTCGTAACCTCTACTATGGACAATCAAAGCCTCTCCTGATGTTGTAACAACAATGGTATCGCGGCATGAGATGGTCGTCATTCCGAGTAGTTCCTCATTCATATAATCATCTCTCCACATTGGAAACCTATGGGTCTCGGAAACATCCTTGAAACCATCTTGTCCAGAAAGATCCAGGTGTCGAATGTAATCATAAGACGTGAAGATGTAAAGACTGTAACCTTTGAGTACCAGATCACGTTGGCCTCGTAACTCCCTGCGAACATCACCCAACTTGGCTGTTGGAATCTCGGTGTAATGATCATCCCCTTTCTTGCAATAACCTAAAAATTGTCTACCCAGCTCAACATATTTCCAAACAACAACGTAGTTTCCACTCTTGTCGTCTACCCACAAAAGACCTCTCAGATCCATGGCCGTTAAAACAACCCCAGATCGATACGACTCACTAATCAATTTGCATGTCAATTCCTTATCTGCTACTCGCTCAAGCTTATAATAACCACCTTTCATTGATTCTAGAGGTGGGAGATGGATCTTCTCCTCGCTAAACACGTCTATAATATAGAGATCTGATCGAGAATCTACCACCAGGAACCACTTACCCGAGTTTCCCAGGATTCGGTATCCTGAAAAGTCACTCCTCGTTGTCTCGTAAACCCTATCTTCCTCTGGGCTGTACAGACGACAACCATCCTCTTCTGAAAACAGCAACAGCAATGGAGATCCGCTTTTCGGCCGCAGAATCAAAGT
This sequence comes from Eutrema salsugineum, assembly GCF_000478725.1. Lineage (NCBI taxonomy): Eukaryota > Viridiplantae > Streptophyta > Magnoliopsida > Brassicales > Brassicaceae > Eutrema > Eutrema salsugineum. The sequence continues at coordinate 4,469,693 of NW_006256858.1, forward strand.
CGAACGCATGGCCTTAGCACACTGATTATCCGGACAACTCGAATTTCGTTTGAGTGTAGATTCCTCCATTATCAGGGATTCAGGACGGGGAATATCTCGTCTGTTGCTGAGATTAAAGAAGGCGTCAGGGAGGTTGCACATATGTCCTCTCTCTCTCTATGTGTTTGCGAGGGCTACCAAGCCCAATAACAACGAGAGAACATTATTAACGGGTTTATAGCCCAATATAATATAATTATGGACGTGTGAAAACGATTGGGTCATGGTTTTTTTTGCATCATTATTTACCAACTTTGGGGGAATGATGATAACACAAGCGGACTCTGTTATCTTCCTTGACTCATCAATGATCCCTCCTTTTCTACGGCCACAGGTCTCAACTCAGAGAGTTTGCTCACTTCAAAGTATATACAAGAAGGATCGATCTTGGGAACGTCATGTTCATCACATCTATCGTCTTCAACAATGCTCCAAACCCGCAAAACCCTGTCTTCACCTGAACTTGCCAGGTACCTGCCATCAGGACTAAACTTCATAGCGAGGATCGCTCCTTCATGAGCTTGTATTTCTTGACCCTTGAAAAGAGCAGAAAGCTCCTTGGCCTCTTTCTTAAACTCCTTCACCTTAACTCTCTCGATCCTACTCCCCAAAACCGCAGGATCCCCTGATCTTTCCTTGTTACGCACTCTATTCAGCCGACCCAACCATTTCTCCTTTATCCTCTTCATGATTCCGCCTACATCACAATGTTCTGCAGCCGGGTTTGGCGGCTTAGGTTCATTCTCTTCACCATTTTCTTTCACAATATTATCAGTTAAACCCATTCGGGTGATCCAGAACAAAGGCTAGAGCTTATATATCATCATTATCATCAGAACGCAAATTAATCAAAATCAGAATATAGATATATAAATATTATGATTGGATTCGTTGAAAGTTGAGTTCTTGATTAAAGCTAGCAAACAAGAAAGTAGCTTCAATTAGAAGAAGAAAGGAAGAAGACGAAGTCAACAAGATTACAACTTAGAAAGTCAAAAACAATACATAGATAAAGGGAAGATATAAAATTCTGTCAATCTTCATTTTTTCTCAAAGTGATGCACGATATTCCGTGAGCCGCTCTCTCATTAGATTTCTCACGTTGACAATGAAATTGTCACCATTCTCAACACTATTTACCATCATCTGCAAATTATAGTCGAAGTTAGCACACTTAAACGCAGCAGAATTCCCAATATGGTGAAGTGTGATTCCTTGTAAAACCGCTTCTTTCAGAAAATTCGTGCAAACCCTGAACTCGTTAGCGTAAGTAGGCTCCCACCCACACAGAGTCAAAAACTCAATATCCCTATCTGCATCCTACCGGGCCACATAATCTATAAACTCTGGGCTGTTGACAGAACCTTTCACCAAACTTAACCAACATGGACTGCAAATGTTGTAAGCATTACCAAAAATCATCTCATGATCGACGGGTGTAAAGTGAGCTATGCCATCTACATCTTCTCGGACAAGAATATTGTCTTGGTTCCTGTCCATATTACCAAAACGAATATCAAGCGCTCCAATAGCAACTAGTTCACCCATGTTCATCTTTTCCAATTTGATCTCGTAATGACCAATGACACATAGACTTTCCATGTATTCAATCAAAACTCCCATGTGGTTGGCATTACCAATAGAAAATCTAACAAACAGTGTCGGCAGCACACCTGAGAAGCCCTTAATGTTTGGTGATTCTGATCTGTGCGCATCCATCGGGTGGTCTAAAAGATAGACCGATGCTTCTTTCTTTGCTGATATCTCATCTCCATCATCAAATTTCTTAAACAAACACCTCAACCTTCCCTCTTCGTCAGAAATCCGAAAGAGGTTTGGCAAATCTCTGTACTTTGGCAGTTCACCCTGCGAAATGCACCCTCGTAACCAATCAATCATTTGTTGGAAATTTGTACTGAGTTGCCTAGGAAGGTGAGCAAGCGTAGGAAAAATTTCTTCCATCTGTTAAAATCAAAAACAAAATCTATATCAATAACCAACAATGTAAATAAAGCCCAATAAAGATTAAAACTTTATCAATAATCCTACAAAAAACTATGCAACTCCGTTACAGAGGCATTAACTTCTTCCCGATAAACTATTAGGGTTTATTTTTCCATCGGTTTTCAATACAATCGAAATCGCGCAAATCGAGGAAAATAGTGACAACAGTACCGTAATAGTTTCGAGTAATGATTTGAGACCCAGAAGCTCAAGCTCAACAAAAGCTCAGAAAACAAATCTGACAAGAAAAAAAAATTGAGAGGTAATGAGAACGAAGAAGAAGCCACCTAAAATCAGAATGCTTTGTGCAAAAATTGAACTTTTTTTGGGGAAGCTGTAGTAAACAAAAAAAACCTTTTTCTAATTATTTTTCTAGTATTGTGATGAAGATGATAAACACATTTACACAGATTCATCTATCATTGTGTTTATAGCATGAAAGAATGAAACCCAAAAAGAGAAAAATAAGAACAGAGCATGCCTTTTCGTCGAGGTAGAACCTAAAGAAAAAAGTTCCAAGTTTTTTTCATTTAGATTAGCGGAAAACCAAAGATTTGAATGAAAAAGTAATAAGCAAAAAGAAATGAACCTTTTTTTCTTCTCTATAACAAAAGAAAACACGATATGGTGAGAATAATCCAAGTTTGTCTGTTAAGTTCAGTGTTAACCAAAATAAGGAAAGGGGAATGTGAGAAAATAAAGGAACCGACTTTTTATCTATGAAATCCTTCTTCAGTAGAAATAAGAAACAATAAACATGGAGGGATGATAAGACATTTACATTTTTAGCGACTCTGTTTCTCAAAACCGGCTGAATTTTTGTTTTGCTTTAGACAAAAGAACAAAGCCTTCTTTAGAATAAATAGAGGAGAGATTTACATTTGCGTGTAAATGAGAGGGACAATGTTTTCAGATCCAGACTGAACCGGCCGGTTGGATCGGTTAACTCGCTACTCGGCTAATTATCCAATCGGGGTTTAACAATCCAGATAAATCCGGTAAAAACGGCAAAACCCGACCGAATATTAGTAACCTGGATCGGTTCAAAAAAATCGTCTTCCGTTTTTGTCTTAATTTTTTTTGGTGCTTTCACCCTTTCTTCTCTCTCGCCCCTTCTCTAAAACTCAACGTCTATTTTCATTTTCAACTTTCCAATATGTGTTTCATTGATAATTTTTATTTTTTAATATTACCCTCTGTAATCTTTCATTTCTAACTTCTAAGATTGATATGAAATGAAATATTTTTTTATTTTATTTTCGGATTTCATCAAAATTGAATATAAATCTTAATGTAAGATGATGAAATAGTAAAAAATATAAAATTTTAGGTTTATCAAAGATTTGATATGACTGAGAGTCAATATATATTATAGTATTTAAGAAGTGAATCGGACTGTGGTTTAACGCACAAATTTTTGTGTCGTTTTGATTAATGAATTCCTTATGTTCTGATTGATCAGCTGATGTTATATTCTGATTAGTTGATCAACTATTTTTACCACTAAAACCATAAATTAAATGGTCATTAAACCATATGTTAAATACTAAAATCATTTTAAAAAATCAAACATGGGCCGTATTTCTAACTGCCGAATAACGTGGTCCAATTTTCAAATACAAAAACATTATGGTTACTTTCCAATATGTCGTTTGTGCTGAATGAGATGGTAGCTGTGTTGGTTAGGTGCTTTGTCCATTCATCGAATGCTCACGGGTTCGAATCCTGTGGTTAGTTTTTTTTTTTTAATTTTTAGATTTTAGTTATAATTCAATGTTTGGAAATATTTTTTATTTATTAAATATTTTATAAAAGAATATGTCATAATTTCTTTTGTTATTATTTAGAATGGAATCTTTACATTTTTATAATTAATAACTACGAAATTCATGGGAAGATAATATCGTATATAGAACAATAATTACCTTTTAGTATTTTTCACAAAAAAATAAATCCTAGGTTGTTTAGACGTATAAATATGAGCGTTTTCAACCAAACGTCTCATAATTTACGCATTAGTTTTTCTATTAGAGTTCTGTGTTTATTTTGCTAGGGTTTTTATAATAGCATTAACTTTTTGGATCTCTTTAGAAAAGATTCATCATGTTTGTCTATTTGCATGCAAACCTAACTATGTGTTCGTCTAAGTACAGCTTTGATCATCCATCTAAAGTCATCATCACTTGGGAAGTTCCGTCTACTGCTTCGGGTATATATCTAACTAATCAAATTTAATAATAGTATATATGCTCTCAACTTTTTTAACGAATTCTAAAAATTTATTAGACTATAGGTTTTGATAACCAGGCTTATGCTCGCAGGTTAAGGTCAGTGTTGAAATCGCATCGTCAAAATATGGATCGCAAAGAGATGACTGATTATCGTTACGTAACTCCATACGTTTTCGTGGATATCACAAAAAAGGTTGTTGTACCTCTTTAGGTTATTCATGCAAGTTATAATACTTATTAGTAGTTGTTTTGTATTTGTAGGTTATCCATGCAAGTTAGTTATGGATACTGCTTTCGACGAATGGACCTTGCGGACATATAATCCTGTTATCGAAGGTAGTCCTGTCTATTAATCTTACAGTTTTGTACCTTTTGTAGTGCTATATCTTAGTCTTTCAGATACATACCTTTATTATATATTAATCTACGAACGTGTTCAATTTTTATGTAGATATTGATTCTGCATATTATATATCTATTCTTGATCACAAGTTTTTTTTATCAAAGGAGGTATTTCTACTCTTCATGTAAAATATTTTTGTTAATGATGTATATTAAATTTTATACGTTATGTTTGTTCTAATGTTTGTTTTGTGCATTTAGGTTCTGATCGTGTTAATACGAGCGATCATGCTCAGAAGACCTTTCTATGGGATTTTACTAGGAATGCTTGGGTTATGAATAAAGAATCTAATGGTTTCAATTCTTTGTTTTTTGCTTTGAACACCGTTTTTTTTTTAAGAATACTAATTACACCGTTTTTTCATATATTTATCTATGCAGAAGATAGTGACTCTAATGATATCGAGGTGTTATCTGGTCGTGGTACTGATGATGATTATGGTTTTGAGGATTATATGGGGTCTGATTCAGAGACGCGCGATGATACTGATGATATGGACCAAACAGATGAATACGAGTCTGAAGATGATTTTATTGACGACGATGAGTCTTGTGAAAGATCTGATGGTTCAAGTGATAACTCAGAAGGTGATAGCAGTGATGACGAAGATGAAGATGATGACGATGCTGATTCAACTGATGATGATGAAGATGATGATGAAGATGTTATATTGGATGATGAGACTGAGATTGACGATGATAGTGAAGATCAGCGAAACGTCGAACTGGGTGATATACTCATCGAAAAGAATATTAGTATATCTGGACACCATAATTCTGTGTGTACTTATACAGTTTCTCTTGGTTCAATGTGTTTTGGAAGGTGTGTGTCATGTTTGAGTCCTTCCAACGATGGTTGTACTATCTTTGTTAAGGTTTTACAGACGTGGATGCATATGCTAATTTTGAAACTTTCTTCCATGGAACTCATATTGTCGGATGAACAGGTATTTATTATACTATTACACAAAATATTCTAAATTTTTGTTGGTGTCTAATTGACTGTTTTATTCACAGGGTGTTAAAATTCAGGCCACTGTTAGGGATGGTGAGATCGGTGTCGCATCATCTCGCATAGATGTTGGTAGTTGGATTATTATCAGTCGTTTTTCTGTTATCGATTGTGAGGATAGTTGTAGACCGACTTCTCATAGATACAAAATATTGTTCCTACCATCAACTATCATTGACAAGACTTCACGTAGATGTGAAAATGCTTATTTTGACTTTGTTGATTTTCAAAGGATATTGGATCGTGCCCATGATGATGACTATTTAGTTGGTGTGTTTATTTTCGATTTAGTTATTGAATTTTGTTATTATTATGTTGCTGATGTTAACATGGTTTAGTTTTTGTTGTTTATGAAGATTTGATAGGGCGGGTCTTAAATGTAAGTCGATCTGGGACGTGGTGTGGTTTACTGACTAGAGAGCATTCTGTTCCTTCATATGGCAGTCCATGTAATGATATATGTGATTCCGAGATATGGGGTTTGTATTCAACCATCACATTCTGTCTTAGGGATAAACGGTACTGTCTGCGGGATGTTTTAAACTGTATATTGTCGTTTTATTTATTCTATCCAACTGATTATGTGTGACGTGTTTAATTTAGTGGTGTTGATTTGAGTTGTGAATTGTCCGGTGAGATGGCTAAAAACTTTTATGCATTTTGGAGACGCTGTGATCAAGATATCATTGTGTGTGTGCTTAGATGGGCGGTTATTGATTATTTTGGAGGTATTTTTAGTATACTAATTTATATTCTCTATATTCGTTCTGTTTTATTGTTTTGACTCTATATGTGTTTATAAACATAGGCAAGATCACTATATCTTCCACTTCTCTTACTAAGTTCGAACTCAATCCCCGTATTCCTGAGTTAGATGAGTTTTTGGAACAATGAGTTTCTAATACTTAATGATTGTATTTGACTTTTTTGTATCAACTCGTGGTCGCCTTCTCTCTCTCAAATCTTTTTTATAACACTGCAGATATCCGCGTAAGAGGCCATGCACGCGTGGTAGTGTGGGACGTCTACATTGAATAGTGTTATGATGCATCTTATTCAGATATGCATATATCATTTTAAAAAACTATTTACCATGTATACAAATTATAGTTTAATTATTCTTTATTCTTCAGACCTTTGTATTTTAATCAATAAATATATTTTTAATGTCATTATTATTGTTGTTTGATATTGAAATATGGAAAGCGGAGAAAATAATATAAGTTATATATTCACATAAATAACGCATGTTTTTATTGATTTCTTGGACTCCAAGTAACTCAAATTTATAAATATTTTAGAGGATTCGAAGATATCCCCGATCATATCACAACTTTTAGTTTTTTCCATTTAGCAGCTATGAAAATCATGGTGTTTCTTTTATCAGACACAAGATATATAATTGATTATTTAATTACTTATTTAAAAGGAAAAACTCAGTAGTTGAAAGGTAAAAAGTTATGTGAAAAAGTATATTCGTTAAAATGTATAAAATGTAATTAAAGGAAAACATTCTAAGAAACCCTAGAAAAAAATAAACAACGCTAAACCACATAATTCTTATATCTCTATATATATGCATATATTTCGGTATAGGTATATATATGCGTCTATCGCTACTTCGCGAGTTACCAGTCTGCATTGTTAGAATTGTTTGCATTCGGGTTCTTCAATGGAAGCGTTTGGTAAATTAGTTTTGTATTACGTTTTTAGAGACGTCAATAATCGTTAGTTTTCTTTACGGTATTCGATTGATTGTTGTTATTGTATATATGATTGTTTTTCTATTGTCTATGTCTAGGTGCTCACAGGCGACCACGTGTTAATTGGCAAGTTATGCCGTTTCATCTCTTTGGGGAAAATATTGCGTTTTCTAATAATTTAGATAGACGTGTTCCTGCTAGAAAACCTAAATTCCTTGCTTGGTTTAGGTGTAATCAGTCTTATCCAGAGGCGAGGAATCTTTTATACTCGGAGATTCCTTCTATGTTTGTATGGGATCGTAAAAATAGGACATGGAGGCCAAGACTAAAGGGAAATTCTGGTGCGTGTGTTGTGGACGAATCGCCGACAGAGTACGGAGAAGAGTATTATCTGAGGCTCTTATTGGATATAGTTAGGGGTCCACGTAGTTTTGATGATATTAGGACTGTTGGTGGAGTCGTGTATCATTCGTTTAGAAGTGCATACCATGCATTAGGGTTTGTTGGTTGATTATCAGAAGACAATAGTTATTTATCATATTTTATTTTTTCTTTATTGTGGCATACTTATTTCTTATTTTAATAAAAGCAATATATAATAAATGATATTAGAATAATTATATATATCAATTTTGTTATAATTATAGTTTAAACACAATATTATTTCGCTTTTCCGTAATCTTATTGTTGCTTAAATTTTATAAAAATAAAATAAAATAAATACATATTTTGAGATATGATTCGGCGTATATATAGAGTTGTTTCTCATTATTTTGGTGTTTTGTAAACTGTAAACGTCGGTCGGTGTATTTGTGATGGATAACTCATATCGTTGCTTTTCTTTTACCGAGTTCGAGTATATAATAGATGGATCCTGCGACGTTAACAGTTGTGTGGGTAAGTTGTGTGTATTATGTATGTTCTTGTGATATGACACATATTATATTTTGTAAGTTGTAAATCGCTATAGTGTTGACTTGCCTTTTTATGTTTTTTGCGTTAAGATCTAATTGGACGTGTTATGACTGTTGGAAACTACGTTGATCCACAATATCATTTTGAAAGCTACATGATGAACGAGATATATATCGAATTGGAGAATCAGAGGTATTGTGTACTATCGTACAGTTTAGAATTCAAAGCTACTTACTTACAACCAATTTTCCGCTGATTGTTTTATTTTATAATTATTAGAGGATGTCGTCTACCATGTCGTTTGGTTGGCAATTTTGGTCAAGATTTTTTTGATGGTTTGACGCATTTGTGATGATGATATGATAATATGTATCGTTCTGTCTGCAAAATTTGATATCATCCGAGGTATTCTAAGGCTGAAATTCATGATACTCTTTCGAATATAGATATAGCTAGATAAAAATTAAAAGTGTTTGTTAAGTTATTAATTATTTCGATTGTTTTTTTTTGTGATCATAAGGTAATTGGATGGCTGTAGCCGCTCCTAATTACACACGGATAATGTTGGCACCAGCTATTCCTGAAGTGGTACGTCTCCGGGAGGCATTGGTGTCAACCGATCAATATTGATTTCTATTTCACGAATTCATAAATCTTGGAATACCAGCCTATACATTTTTTATATCGTGTAAAACTATATTGCAGTTTTTTAGTTTGTTATTGTCATTTTCTTCTCATATGAATTATCTTATATATCTCTGCGTATATGCGCGATTGTTACAATATATTATAGAAATTTTTCATTTTATATTTAGACTAATAATTATTATTTCATGCAATATATTGTTTAAGAATTGTAAATATTATATACGGAGGATAAATTATACAAATGATAAATTGTAAAGATATTTTGATTGATCTCATTTTATCTAATTTATTGTTATGCTTAATTATTGGTATGTATTATCGTTTTTGGTAACTTAAATACATCGTTTAGGAAGACTTCCTTAAATTGTTTACCTAAATCGCTAATTACTTATTTATTAAATATATTTTCTACTTTGTATATAAAGTTACTGTAATGTTTGCCATTTTTAAAATTGAATTTAACTTCATTATGTTAATTTTCCATTAAAGTATATATAAATTGATATTATCTGAGTATTATTTTTTTGCTTTAAACAGAGAATTAGAAGATTTTATCGTTTTTAACATTTTTAAAATAAAAAAAATTAGAAGATTTTATCGTCTTTATCTTTTGTTGCGATATATGTATATTCTAAAAAGTAGTAAATCATATCCGAGTTAAGTCTAATTTACATATATATATATATATATATATATATATATCATGTCTCCTACTCTATATATAGAGACCCATTCTTCGTCTTTGTTTCTCCTAATTTTCTTCTTTGTTACAATGTGGTCTAAGCTATGTCGATTTTAAAAAGAAAATCAGCATCTAATGTTTTCGTTAGGGATTTACGTCCTGGCTCTGATAACTTTGTTATCAAAGTTAATATCCTCAAAGTTTGGGATGGATTCAAAGGCAGAGGGGGGTGTTCACTTGAGATGGTCTTGGTTGATCGAGATGTTAGTGCTATAATTTATGAATATCCCGGTTAGCCAATTATTTGTTGGTTAATTTTTTTTTTATTGTCCTTTGGAACTTAGGGTGATAGGATACAAGCAACTGTTGAAAGATTTTTCGCTAAATATTTTCGTAAAAATTTGGTCGAGGGAAGATCGGTGCTTATCAATACTTTTAAGGTTGTTGAGTATAATTCTGAGTATCGAACTACACGAACACCTTTCAAGATAGTGTTCTATGCAACTACGACTGTCTCAGGATGCTTGGATTTTCCTCAAGAGGTTCACGAGAAATATATGAAAAGTTTTCCAGATATTTTATCAACTGATTTGGACAATGGCTATTTGATCGGTACCATATCTAAACTGAGACGCATAGTTTATTTAACATTTTTTATGACACGGTATTAAACATTTTTTTGCATTAGATAGCTGTTGGCTAATTGTTTTGGTTCTTTTGTTTCGTGTTACTGTATTACAAACACTAAGACGTGGTCGGACAAATCGTAAGAGTTGGTCATGTTGAGGACGTCATGGCTCAAGGAAAACGTCATTCTAGACTTAAGATTTATCTTAGAGATGAGAGGTAACATACTTAGTTCTAATTTAATATTTTATTTTATTTTGTGTTATTTTTAGTTATATGATTTAACTCATGATCATGTATTAATTATAACAACGATCTATAATTACCGTGTACTCTTTGGGCTGATTACGCAAAAGAAGTTGCTGATTACGTTAAACGTAATTGCGCATCCGTCGTTGTGGTTATTATAAGGCTTGCATGTATCAAAAACTATCGAGGTATATTATTTAATGATTTATACTGATTCAATTTTAGCGACGATTATGAACAGTTTTGTCATAAATTATATGTATTTCTGAAACACCGATTTATTTACACTTTTTAGGTGAGATGAGCGTCTCAAGTGCTTTTAATACATCTCAGATTTTGTTTGATCCAGTGTGTCCTCTGGTGGCGAAATTCCGATCTGAGTAAGAATCCATTCAATGGAATTACAGTACAGTTTTATTTATACATATGTTCGTTCTACTATAATTAGTTTTTGTATTTTTTCCGTTAAGGTTGCCTCAAGATAAGTATATTCTCATTCCTAACGAAGATGATTCGGGTGTAGATTCTAAAGATTCATTAAACAATGAATTTTTGGGAACTAATATTAGGCGAAAGTTAAGTTCTATACATTCGATCGATACGGTATATGAATATGTGATACTCTGTCATTTTTGTTTATAAAATTTTTTTGTATATCGGTGGTTGTCGTTGATTGTTTCGAATAAACAGGTTGGTAAGTATGTGACATTGGCGACCATACGCCCGGTTGCCAATAGTAATTCGTGGTATTACATAGCATGCAAGAAGTGTGAAAAAAGGTTCATCCTATCCCCGAGAGAGACCATGCTCCTTCGCCGCCGTCTTGGAAATGCATTAATTTCAATAGTAATGTTTCTGTGTCTGAAGTTGTTGCTAGGTAGTCAAATCTCTATTCTTTGAATTTGGCGTCTACACACCTTTATAATCATTATGTCGTATATTTTTTTATATTTATAAAACTAATTGTCTAATTATTCTTTTATAGTTTCTTTCTGTTGTTGAACGTGGACGATGGTTTTGGAGGGACGGCAGTCTTTGTCATGTTCAACAAAATTGCTCAAATATTATTTAAGAAGACTGCTGAGGAAGTTTTCGAAGAATCTGTTGGGGTACACCTATAGTTTTATTTGATAAGCATTATGATTATATAACTCAATTAAAATACTTTCAATATATTTTGTAGGATAATTCGTCTGGACTGCCTCAATCACTGCGTGATCTAAAAGGAAAAGAGTTCCTTTTTAAGGTTGTTGTAACGGAAGATAATGTCAAAAAGTTAAGACTTTGTTTTCGGTTGACCGGTTTACATCTGATGACTATATGATTCAGACGTTCTGTAGTCAAGTCTATTCTGAGGTATGTTTTCGATTCTTATTTTGTCTGGATATTTGGATATGTAACTATGCATAACGGATTATTTATTTGCTATGTTTTTTTTTTTTTAAGCCTCTGCTTTTGGAAACCTTTGTTGGTGAAGATAGAGGAGCACATATCGAGAAAACTCTGCCTGCCTGTTCTAAAAGTGATTGTGATGATCCTCATGTCAGTGTTAATGTAAATGCAGAAGCTTCTATCGAGAAGATTGTACCTGCATCTTCTAAAAGTGATTGTGATGCTCCTGATGACATTGCTAAACTACATACAGATGTTTCTATCGAGAAGACAGCTCCTGTGAGTTCTAAAAGAGATTGTGAGGATCCTGACGTCATTGCTACTCCTGTCAAAACATCTGGATCTAGAAGGAAGAAGAATTCTATGTCATAGGATGTTTAACGATAATGAGGTCGCTATTATATTATCTTATACATTTTTATGATTCGAGTTTTGTTAGAACCTTTTTCTATTTAGAATATTATTGATTTAGATTTTATGCTTACTTAATTTTTATTTAATTTGAAAGAGTTTAATATTTCGTTATAAATAGTTGTTCTTCCTTTTTTAACAATGATTTATTTATATTCAGTTTTATGTTTATAATCGTCGCGTGTATCGCATTTGTTTTAGTTATGGTTATCAAGTTTGGTATTATGTCGATAGTTAATTTGTTATGACGTTTGTCTATGATACCGATAATTCGTTTATTGTAATCTTAGATATGATAGTGGGGTTATAATCAATAGACCTTTTAAAGCGTTGTTTTGGGATTTAGCTTTATCCTTGAACACATCTACATAACGTCCTGAAAACTGTCGTGACTCTGAAAATTGATTTTTTTTTGTTATAAGTATCAAATTAATAAAATGTACATATATCACGATATAGTTAAATAAATATCGTGATATATATATATATATATATATATATATTATGATCGTAATATTTGTACGAATAAGTATCCAGTATTTGTAGCAAATGAATTATATATTCAGTTTTAATGATTCTCGAAGATTCTAGAGAAAATTTATTCTGTTGTATTTACGTGTGCGTATATTTATGAAATAAAACAAAAATGTCAAATTTCTAATAAAAAAAAGCCAAAATTATAATAAACCCTAGAATACTTGGTTATATATAGATGTAGTGTCATATCGTGGTTTACTCCATTCTTTGCTGTGAACTTTTTCTTTATACCTCTATAATGAACTCATCAGGTACGATATTTACTATACATCCAACTTGATATCGTTTTGTGTTTATTAAGTTCTGCTTTCTTATTTATATTGGTTGGTAACTTAGATCTAAGTATGTTTTGTAGGTGCAAATACACGTGGAAGTGTTCGTCCAAACGTGTTGGCTTTCCATCTTCCTGAATCCGAGATTGTGATGACTGATGAAGGCGAAAATCTTGGTTCTAATGGAATATCTAAATTCACGGCTTGGATGAACTGCAACAAAGAATACCCGGAAGCTAGGATGCTTACGTATTCAGAAATTCCAGGTAAATTTGTTTGGGATCGTAAGCAAAAGTTATGGAGACGACATGTCATTGGTGACCCTGGAGTCAGCGTTATAGCAGATTATTCGGATGGATCTGGCGAGGCTTATTATCTCAGGATTTTGTTGGCTGCCATAAAGGGCCCATGTTCTTATGAGGATATTAGGACTGTTGCTGGTATCGTGTATCCTACCTTCAAGGATGCATGTCATGCGATGAGACTAGCCAATTTGTAAATTTCATAAGTTAAGCATTAGGATTTTAAGTTATTTATTTTTATTTTTAGTTTAATTTTACATTTTTATATGGCATATTACAATTACTAAAATGTTTCTGTTATAATTAATAAAATTACTAGGGTTTTCTTTTAATATTGTATTTTTTTTATCAAAAAGTCTCCTATAGTTTACCGTCATAAGAAAAGGAAAACATGGATTTCGGGTTGGAATTATGCTATATTTATAATGTTTATGAATTGATGTTTTTTTTTCTTTCGTCGCACGGATTAACCCTAGCTTATATATATATATATTGCAGATTTTTAATAATAAAATTTGACAATATTCCTTAACTATTCAATACAAATTTATTTTTGGAATTTTTCGAACGAATATAACATCCTTTGATCCATTGTAATCTCGAAGGGAAATTTACCTTATCATAAAATAATAAAATAAATTTTTATGTGAAAATGGATCTTATCTATATTTATCATATTTTTTTATTAAGAAAAAATTGTTAATTTTGGTTAGCATTAACGTTATATGTGTATATATATATATATATGCACATACGATGGACTTCCGAGTTGAGTTGTTGGTTTGGACTCTGTGATAGAGGGGATAGGTAATCATTATGCTATGCATAAACTAATTATTGTTTTATTTCATGTTTTGTCATCTTTTTGTATTTTTTAGTGTTCGTTTCGTGTTTCAAACTTTTGTTTTAGTTTTAATAATGATTCGTTGCTATGACTTGGATGACTAGGTGCTCACAGGCGTCAGCCCTTGAAATTACAAGTTTTACCATTTTATCTTCCCGAAAGACATACTTTGTTTGCTAATGATTTAAATGCACATGTTCCGGTTGGAAAAACTAAGTTCCATACATGGATGAAGTGTAATCAGGTTTACCCGGAGGCGAGAGATCTTTTGTACTCGGAGATACCTTCTCGATTTGTATGGGATCAGAAAAATAAGTCATGGAGACCAAGACGACGTAGAAATCCTGGTCCATGTGTTATAGAAGAATCACCGATAGAGTATGGAGAAGATTATTATCTTAGGGTTTTGTTAGACGTAGTGAGGGGTCCGTGTAACTTTGATGATATTAGAACTTTTGGTGGAGTCGTTTATCCTTCTTTTCGAAGTGCATGTCGTTCATTAGGTTTAGCTTACTAGAATTGATAGAATATTTCTTTTTTATTTTTTGCTGTTTTTTCTATTCCATAACTATTTTTCTAATAATACCAGAAAAAACTTTAATACTATAAAGTATATGATTATCGCTTCTCGATCATGTGCGAGTTTGAACATTCGGTACAATTGTATACGGTTATCGCTGCTCAGTCACGTGCAAGTTTTTAATCAGTTGACAAATCTTTTCTTAAATATATATTTAAGTTCACATTTGAACCAATTGTCATTTAATTTTGTTAGTTTTGACGAATCGTTGCTTAAGTATATAAAACCATCCTTTAAAAGCATAACCGTTGTTTTTAAAGTATTTTAAACCCGCGTTTTAAAACATAACTGTTTATTGACTCCGTCTTATAAAAAAGTTCATTCATTTTTCTCATCTTTCATCTCCAAACTAAATAAAAATAACGAATGTCTCCATGTAATAGAGTTTCTGGACTTCAGAAGACAAACAACGGGCAACGTATTTGTGTCCAAGTAGTTAGAAATTATTATGATTTTACTCTCATTGGTTGCCCTAATCGGATGTTAGTTCTCGCTGATGAATTTGTAAGTTTATGAGATTTTAAAAGATTATCCCTGTTCATGTTTTGGGAATGTAATCGTTTATTGATTCTTTTTTACTAAAACTGTGTAGGACAATCGCATCCTGTGCACCATGCCATTTGAAATATTTGACAAATTCGAGTATGTATTGCTCGAAGGAGAGTGGTATTTTCTTGGTAATTTTTCAGTTACCGACAGATTACGCATCCAAGTATAGCATCAAACAACTGTCATATACGTTTCAACGAGGATACAATCACTGAGAAAACCGATCCGAAGTCTTCCAGAGAAATATACTCTTTCTGTGCATTCATAGATATTTTGCTTGCGTCGATTCAAACAGACCGATATCTTGGTAAGTTTCTTACATGCATGTTATTATTTTGGTTTATCTCATTAACTGAGAAATGATTTTTTTCTAACTTAGTTGTTTAATTTTGCAGTTGATATTCTCGGGATTGTCACTTTTGTTCAGAAACTTCAAAGAGGAGTTCATATGTCCGATACATCGGATATACCCACAGAACGTCCACTTATTCGTTTTGTACTCGAAGATCTCGGGTAAGTACAACTTATCATCAGAATATCTGGTGTCAGACTTGGGTTTCTTGTTATATTAAAATATGTTAATTATCTTCTATGTTGGTGTACATATATACAGTGGAAATTCCTTGAAATGTATTGCTTGGGATAACTTGGCAATAAAATTTGAAGAACTTTGGACAAATCGTGATAGATCTTCAAGGCATATTATTGTATTGCGATTTTTCTCTTTCAATAGGTGGAGAGGTACGTAAATATTAACTATTAATATCTATTCAATACAGCAATTAATCAGAAGTTTAACAAATTTATTGTTTCCACATGCGTACTGAATATGTATATGTAATTAGATGAGTGGATAGTTGAATCGGAAAAATTCATATCTGATATTCTCGAGGATCCTCCTATTCCAGAAGTGGTAATAGCAAAGATGAGGTATGTAAATTCCATCTTTGATGTTATATCCTGTATATGTATTCTATTGACATCTATTTTATGATTATATGATATTGTCATATTGTTCCAGGCTTGAAACTTCAGTTGATTTTACCCCTTTGGATGATGGATATGAAGATCAGTATCCGTAGGAGATATTAATTTTTTATTTCATTTTTTATAGGTTGTGTACTTGAACAACATAACTATTTTTTATTTTTATTGTAATAAATAAATTATTCAATATATATAAACTTTACCTGTTTCGCAAAGCATCTCATTTTAGCGTATTGTTTTTGATTTACAAAGAGTGTCACTTTTTGTTTTCAATGCAAAATTGTGTTCATAGTCCATTGATATCATTGTTGGTTTAAAAGTATTATAATATTTTACTAGGAAAATAAATATGTATATATATATATAATAAACATATATTTTAAAAATGAAAGAAAATAAGGTATACGGAAAAAATAATATTACTATAAGCAGAGTTTTGATATAGTACCATCGTTTATTGAGTCAAATGATGAAAACATAAATAAAAAAGAAAACCAAACATACGAAAAAAAACTATTTAAAAACTTAATATAACACCATCGTCTGATTCTGTGATTGTGGTCCGCATTCTCTCGACTTCGGGTAGGTTAGAGTTTAATAAAATGTCGGTACAATCGTATGCAGTTATCGCTGCCCAACCATGTGCAAATTTGAACAGTTTGACGAATCGTATAACACAAATGTTAATTTTGTGTTCTTTCCGTGATAAAGCAGTCATCTGGTCCAATGCATAGTTGTTCCGTAATAACACTTGCAATCTAGCATCTCTGTTGGGCATATAATAATCACATAATGTAGTAAAAATTGATAATTACAGTGACTGCAATTGAGAAACATATTTTAAAAACTTACGATTCGTTATGGAGCTCCACGTAAACATCACCCCACTTTCTTTGGCTTTTGGAGGATTTGTGACTAAATGTTCCAATCACTGCGACATGTCCAATTATATCTAATAAAAAGATTAGTTAGTCATTGAGAAAGTTTATAGATATAAAATAACATATATTTTTTGTTATTATTTATTAATTTATCTAAAGTCATACCAACGAAAAACAATGGGTCTCGGAGATTGTTGTGTATGTTACCAAATTCAACAATACTTAGGTAATTGTTGTTATCATAGAAAGGGATCTTTGAAAAATAAGTTTGAGAATTCCATATTATTTTATAATTGTGCAACGTCGGCCTCAAGTCTCCGATGACAGGGACTACACCAAAACGATACAAAATAATTGAATCTCCCTGCTTCACTTCTGATGTAAAACTGTCTATAAACCCTTTTGATATTGATCCATGTATTTTATCACCCTATAAAAACAAAAATATGTATATCAGAGAAGTGTTATGCACGGAACATATAGAGTCACCGGAATACCTTTTTATCAACCAACACCAAATCTAGAGTGTTGTCAGGTTCACCGATGTGCTCGAAAATATGCAGTATTTTCACACAAATATGGCGTAGTTGATTTGATGGAGTTATATCGGAGACATTGGTGTAAGTCATGTTTTTCATTGCTAAAAGACAAGCAACGATCGACATGATGTAGTGCCTATAAAACCTAAAAGTAGTCGTCATATATAACTCAGTAATGCTAATACATCGTTTTTATATATAACGATGCAAATGGCTCACCTTCGATATATTCCTAATACAAATCGGAAAATTGTTATAATTATAATAATATAATATAATAGATCCCTAATACAAATCGGAAAGGGTATCCCTGTGATCCCGATCTGGAAGGAATGTATCAAGAGATGAAATTTCTATCAAAGTAGTATGTTATCCTAAAAATGTAAAATAAGCAATAAGGTATCTCAAAAATGTAAAATATTCGATATATCCTTTTATTTTAAATTGTATAAATAAGAAACAAAAGTTTGGTTTAAATATTGTCTCTGCTATGTTTATTTAAGGTACCTTTGGACGTAATCGTTGTAATTGTTTTGAGGCTCTGGGTTTGCGTTTACCTTAAATGGCTTAATTATTTCCTATCTATCGCCGTACATAAAAAATATGATCAAAATCTGTTTGGAATTTCCGAACTTGATCCTACCAAGCATATATGGAAGACTAAGTTGAAAGTCTCACGGAAATTTAAAAGATTTCCTGAATGTGACCGCACGTTAGACTTTATAATGGGGGATTGGAAGGTATAACACATCAATTTCATGATTATATTTTAGTTTTTTTAATGATAAATGTTTGAATGTTTGATTCCTTACTTTTCAGGGACAGAAGATTTATGTAACTGCACCGATTGAATTTTATGATAAGTATTCGAGGATATGTAACGAGGGAGATTGGGTTCTTCTAATAAATTTTAATCTATTGCCTCTTACTGGTGAATTTAAGCCAAGTACACATCCTTATATGATCCTACTTACCAGTGATACAACATGTGCATGCTCTTATACTTTAGATATCAATGGTTATTTTTTGTTCGTTGTTTTCGAAGATACTATGAATGGGACTATTGATTTTCACTTCTGTGTGGGTGAGTATTTGGTGTATTTTTCATTACTGATTTGTCATTCAATTACTATATTGATTAATTGATATTCATTATTTTTTTTTTTAAAACAGATTTAATCGGTAAGGTTGTCAACGTTGGAAACTCTCTCGATAGAATTGGATCCTTAGGATACTCTAGACAGCCTATAATAAGATTTGATCTCGAAAACGAAAGGTAATCTCTTTTATGTTAATAGAATTTAAAAAACGAATTTTTAAGTTTAACTCAGACTGATATTTGTTTGATGGGAAACTTTAGGAATCGACGTTTATCATGTTTTTTGAAAGGTGATTATGCTGAAACTTTTCTTCGTGAGTTGGGTGGATGTAAACAAGATGTCATTATTTGCATCATTCGTTTTGCGAAGATAATTGTTCGACGAGGTATTTTTATTTTTTGATATGAGATGGTTGTACAGTAGATGCGATAAATATGATTTGATTTTTGTTTGTTCGATAATACAGGGTGTTTCTTGGCAACTACGTCGTATGATTGCACACAAGTTATTCTAAATTCGCCATGCTTCGAGGTCTATCAGTTTCGAGAGTTGATATCCAGTCGTTAGACCCTGATGTTACGAGTTCCGTGCTAATTATTATTTTATATCAATTTTTTATTTTTAGATTTTATGGTTTGTGTTAAACATCGTATGTGATTTGAATAAAATTTAACTTTTGATGCAGTGTATGAAAATAATATTTTTTAACTATTATTTTCATGTATGGATTTCGATGTTCATACTTACCCCCAAAACGCCTGCGTAAGGAATTATAATATAATTGTCTACGAAAAATATGTGATATAATTTATTGAGATGATATGTTAAATAACCATATTTTGGGAGAATATTCAAGTTCTAAGAAATATAACGATAGTCTTTACGGTTTTCGTAAAAATATTAGGATAATATATTTGATGTAATGTAGAGGTATATTTTTAGGATTAACTCTGCATATTTGGAATAATAAATAATTATTTATAGGTCCACGTTATTGTAATGTACAAGTATTTTAATAGTATTTAAACATTATCACAAAAATGTAAATTTTCGATATTGGAGTATTATGGTGCATGAGAGAAGATAGACATATTATCGCGAAAAATAAGTAATGTTAACATTATCATGAGGTTTTCTATTTCGAAATTCTTTTTATTACCAAAATCTTTTTTTATTATGAGAAGCTAAAATGTATATTTTGCATTATCGCGCAATATAATATTATATATATATAGTTTGTTAATGATTGTGTATTTAGATCACACATTTTTTTCGTACTATTCACCAGAAAAAATGAAACGTAAGCTTGGGCGTCCTCGGAAAAAAGGTTCATCTTCGTCGATTGCTCCAAATAAAGGTGTTATTTTAAGTAAATTACATTTTTAAAACATTCACGTGTTATAAATTTGCTTACTATTAACTGGAATTTGTAGGTGGTAATGCTAAGAATGCACGATATGCTCCTACCAGTGTAACCGATATTGACCAACTTGGAGGTTTGTTTCGTTACAATATCGATGAAGTTCCTGATCTAACACTCCAGGGAATTCGTAATGCACAACAGAGAAGAATGCATATCATGCGTGAGAGGAGAAAAAGAGAAGAAGCTATTGGTTTGATCTTCTTTTTAGTAATTACAATGTAGATTAATAATTATATGCCTGTTTTACACTTATTATTATTTCCGTTAAAAAAACAAACAGATTTTTTGGCTACTTCTATCAACACCGAAGAGTTTGCTTGCTTTATTGCTACTGATTCTGAGTCCGATAGGGATAATGATGAAAACTCTATGTCGGAAAGTGAGGATATGGAAAAACCGACGCCTGGTAATAAAAAGAAAGGAAGACCCAAAAAACGTGCTAAATCCTCTGATTTTTGTGATGAGGATGCAACCGAGACCGTTGTTACTAGAACATATTTATTGGAATCAGTTAGTCCTGGTCTGAAAGATGGAGGTTATGGTTTTCATTGGACTAATATATTTCATTTAATACATAATATATAACTATCGTGTAATTAATACTAAGCAATAAATATTATTCTAATCAGGTTATTACGACGATGGTGATCCTATATATATATATGTGGTAATTGTAAGGCTTATATGTGGTATGGAGAGAGGTTGGATAAACGATATCGTCGTGGGAAGCCTATATTCTCCATGTGTTATGGTCAGGGTAAAGTCGTTCTTCCACTTCTTAAAACCCCTCCGAATTCGTTATTAGCATTGATGTATAATGATGGTGATTTGCGTGATCACTTTTGTGAGTTTATCCGGGCGTATAATATGATGTTTTCTTTCACTTCTCTTGGAGGAAAAATAATCAAAGAAATCAACGACGGGAAAGGTCCTTACATTTTCCAGATGAGTGGGGAGAACTACCATTCTATAGGGGATTTGCTACCACCTCCTGGAAAAGAACCAGCCTTTTTACAGCTATAGATATATGATACCGGAAATGAAACATCTAACCGAATAGCTGCTTATGGGTATGATTATTATTCTTTTGGTTTATATTTAATTTAATCATTGAGATCAATTTTAAAACAAATATGTATTATTATTAAATGTTATGTGTAACTAACTGTCATAAGAATTTATTTTAAAAATTTTATAGGATAACGGGACCGACTGATAAATTGCGAGAGAAGGTTGTTGAGAAAATAAAAAATATGCTAGATAAACATAACAAACATGTAAATGCATTACGAAACGTTCGAGAAAGGTTTGATCCTAACGATGATACAAGCCGGTTAAGGATAATTTTAAAGCATGACAAGAAAAATGATGGAAGGACTGAGAATCTACCAGCTACTAATGAGGTTGCTGCATTGATACCTAATGATTTCGATCATGAGATAGATGCCCGTGATATCATCATCGAGTGTAAAAAGACTGGGAATCTCAAAAGGATCAGTGAACTACATCCTGCGTATCTGCCTTTGCAATATCCATTATTGTTTCCCTATGGCGAGGACAGGTTCAGACTTGGTATCGATATTGGTTTTGTAGATACCCAAGGGAGGAAAATGTTGCATATTACTATGAGAGAGTTTTTAGCTTTTCGCATACAAGAGATGGTTGGCGAGTCACCAATCATCTCTTTATCTGGAAGATTGTTCCAGCAGTTCTTTGTGGATCACACACGATGATTGAGACTAATAGACTACGTTTCATATCAATGAATCAGTCTAAACTTCGTTGCGAAAATTATGACAAGATAAAGAAAACTGTTGATGAAGGTGACACTGATCTTTCTGAGAAGGGTAAACGTATTATTATACCTTCTTCTTATACTGGTGGTACAAGGTATATGGTGCAACATTATCTAGATGCGATGACTACTTGCCAGCATTTTGGTTTTCTGGATCTTTTCATAACCTTTACGTGTAATCCCAAATGGCCTGAGATTACCAGGCACCTAAAAAGACATAACTTGAAGCAAGAGGATAGGCCAGATATATGTACACGAGTGTTCAAGATGAAACTAGATGATCTCATGCACAGACTCACCAAAGAAAATGTGTTATGTGTTGTAAAAGCCGGTATGTTTTATTAAACTATGTATCTCATTTCGTTTAGCAAGATAATGTCCATACCATTGCTAGATGATCATGCTAACTAATCTTTTAAAAACTATAATTTATTCGTTGCAGCGATCTACACGATTGAGTTTCAAAAATGGGGACTACCTCATGCACACATCGTTCTTTTTTTAGAGGCTGGTCACAAGCTACCAACTGGTGATGACATTGATAAGATAATATGTGCTGAGATTCCTGACAAGGATATTGATCCAGCACTGTATGAGATAGTAAGAGATGTCATGATGCATGGACCATGTGGTGCTTTGAATAAGGATAGTGTTTGCATGGCTGAAGGAAAATGTACAAAGTATTTTCCAAAACCTTTCAGTCCTATCACTAAAATAGATGATGTTGGATATCCTATATACAGGCGACGTAATGACAAGAAAGTTATCGTTAAAAAGGGTATTGAATGTGATAATAGATTTGTGGTTCCTTATAATAGGAGCCTCACGCTGCTTTATAGGGCTCATATCAACGTCGAATGGTGTGTACAGTCTCGATCAGTAAAGTATCTATTCAAATATATTCATAAAGGTGCTAACTACATCCGTGCAACTATCAAGAATGATGATAAAGAAAACAAGATTAAGAAACATTCAACTGTAGGTATGTTTTAAACACTTTGTTCACATATTTTATATCTTTGAAATTCCAATCTTCCATTATTTAATAATGTCTTTCTATATAGGTATGTAGCACCTTCGGAGTCTACGTGGAGAATTTTCGGTAATCATACTCACCATCGCACAGTTTCTGTAGTTAAACTACCATTTCATTTACCGAACCAGCAAATGGTCATATACAACGAGGATGATCCAGGTGACGAGGTTATTAATCGTGTCTCAGTTGGTACGTCAAAATTCATTGCTTGGATGGAATGCAACGATAAGTATGAACTGGCGAGGATGTTAACTTATGCGCAACTTCCTACGAGATTTGTGTAGAATAACCCAAACAGGGTATGGACGCCACGATCAAGGAGAGTTGCTCTTGGTAGAATCACGTACGTACCCATTGGGGCAGGTGAAGCGTATTATTTAAGGCTTCTGCTTAATTTAGTCAAAGGACCACGTAGTTTTGACGATATAAAAACGGTCAACAAAATTCTACATTCTTCGTTCAAAGACGCTTGCTATGCGTATGGATTATTGAATGATGACAAAGAATATATTGAGGCCATCAATGAGGCCGGATTGTGGCTTTCTGCCAATTATCTCCATCGTCTTTTTGTGATCCTGCTCACTACTCATAGTATATACATTCCTTCTAGAGTTTGGGATGCTACATGGCAAGTATTATCAGATGACATCATATATAATTACAGAAAGGCTGCCAGGGATCAAAGTAAGTCGTATAGTTATTGTTTGCGTTGTTGTTATTATATATCTTTAAGATATTGATAGCTAATTTATCTTTTGTAATTTTTTTGAAATTGTGTAGCTGTTAGTCTATCTCAGGAGCAAGTTAAAGATTTTACTCTGGTCGAAATAGAACTTCTTTTACGTGTAAGTGGGAGATCCTTAAAAGAATTCACACCTATGCCGTTTCCTGAAGATATTACTCTAGAGTCACATGATAATCCTCTTATTCGGGATGAGAGGAATTACAATCGCGAAACTCTTAGACTTAGAAACGTGCAGATGTTAGCCACTGTAACCAGCGAACAGAGAAGTGTTTATGATGAGATCCTAGAAGCAGTAAATAAGAACAAAGGAGGTATGTTCTTCGTTTATGGTTCTGGAGGTACTGGTAAAACTTATTTGTGGAGTCTATTAGGATCTGCTCTACGTTCCCAAGGTGATGTTGTTCTTAAGGTTGTATCGAGCGGGATTGCTGCGTTGTAATTAGAAGGAGGCCAAACTGCGCATTTAAGATTTGCAATCCCTATCGTGGTTAATAAGTTTACCTAGTGTTCAATCAAGAAGGAGTCAAATCTTGCCGACCTGATAAGGATTGCTAAACTTATTATATGGGATGAGGCGTTGATGATGTGTAAAGACTGTTTCGAGACTCTAAATAGAACGATGCGTGATATATTAGAAGTTGATCAGCCTTTTGGTAACAAGGTCATTGTTTTAGGAGGGGATTTCAGGCAAATATTGCCAGTGATTCCAAATGCCGGGAAGACAGAGATACTTATGGCCACTTTGAATTCGTCACCTCTGTGGTACAAATGTAGAGTGTTGAGACTTACACAGAACATGCGACTTATAGCTGGAGATAATAGCCGTGCGATGCTTGAACGAGCTGCCTTTACAAAGTGGATCTTAGACATTGGTGATGGAACGATAAATGACGATGGAAGTGGTGAAACCGTGATTGATATTCCTGATGATCTGTTGATTAAAGACTGTAAAGATCCTATAAAAACGACCGTCAAAGAAATTTATGGGAGTTCGTTTTCGAAAGAGACTGATCCTAAATTTTTCCAAGACCGTGCCATACTGAGTCCAAGAAACAATGATGTAGATACGATAAATGATTACATGCTTTCAAAGTTGTCGGGTATGTTTATTTTGTTTTAGTTCCTCTTAACTTATTTGTTTATATTTATATAATACAACGATTGTTTTGTATATAACAGGTGTTGAAAGGACCTATCTTAATTGTGATAGCATTGATACGGCTGAAGAAGTTGTCAATTACAATGATGCATCTGAAGTACCCTCAGTGAGTGTAGCCAATAAGAATAAAGGTGTTTCCAACAATATGATTTATACCGAGGAGTTTTTAAATAGTATCAAGATGTCTGGTTTCCCTAATCATGTCCTGAAGTTGAGAGAGGGTACTCCTGTAATGCTTCTAAGTAATATCGACCCTAAGAATGGGTTGTGTAATGGCACAAGACTCATCATTACTAAGATGGCTAATTATGTTCTCCAGGCTCAGATAATAACAGGTAGCAAGGTTGGTGAGAAAGTACTGATTCCTAGGATATTCCTCTCTCCTTCGGAGATGAAACTTCCTTTCAGGATGAGATGCAAGCAGTTTCCTATCACATTAGCTTTTGCAATGAATATAAACAAAATCCAAGGACAGATCGAAAAGGTTGGTTTGTATCTTCCAAGGCCGGTATTTACTCATGGGCAACTCTATGTCGCTGTATCGAGGGTTACATCCAGAGAAGGTTTGAAAATATTGATCTTTTTGAATGTCGTCTACAAAGAGGTTTTTGACAAGATATGATAGTTCTTTTTACTGTGTTTTGTTTTGTGATTTGTTGTCTCTATGTATCTCGAAATATGTTAGTTCTTTTTATTATATAAGACCATTACGTTCGGTTTTATATTTTTTAATAGATTTGATGTTTTTCGATTTTTCACTAAGTTGGATCTGATGTATTAAGTTTTATAAAAAGAGAATAAAACATTTCTGTTGGGAAAATAGTTTTATATCATGTATTAAGTTTAGATTATCTGTTATCGTAAATGGGTTTGTAAAGCACATATATTACATTATATTTGAGTTTACACCAAAAGAATGTTACTAATGGATATGGGTATCAACTACTATTTTTATTGAACCCAAATATTGTATATAAATTGAAACTTGTATAGATAGTCGGTTTTATCAATCTGATTCGTTTTTTCATATATATATATATATAATATATATATATATATATTACTCCACCATGTACAATTAAGCAGGTTTCTTAATGTTTTCTTTTATTAATGGTTTGATCTCTGACGTTTAACTGTAGTCGGATATTCCAATGACAAACTCAATTCGATAACATATTTTAACGAAACTTAAATTGTAGCATATTATTGGGCATCTATTGACATTTCATATGATGAACATTGTCACGTAGTTGTATATATCGAGAATGCTCCAAAACCAAATTATCATGTCATCGAAATAAACTTAATAGTTTTTAGAAAATAAAACCAAGTACATACTGTCTTTAAAGTGGTCATTGCAAACAGGAAAAAAAAAACATGAAATTGATTTGAAACTGATATGGTTCTTGATTAAACTCCAGACCTCGTCTTTTTATGTTCCTTCTCCTCTCCCTTTAAGCACAGACACAAACAATCCAATTTAGATTTTTGTAAAATTTTATAGCTTTAAACTAACTCAATATTATATTTAAACATGAATTGTTTCTAAAATATAGAGTTCAATGGGCAATCAATAACAAAATATAATGACTCAATAACATAGATTTTAGAAAACTTTTCATTATTAATCTAAATATATTTCTGATTACGTAGTCATTCGGCGGTATCCATGTGTCGAATTTCTGTCTCCACAAAACCGCAACACATGTACTTCAACCCTATCTCCAGATCTAGAATCAGGTCGTGTTTTTGTTTTGTGCAACTTGATTGGGGTGTATCATTAGATGTGTTGCCTTTGTCATCCTCCATAAGTAGAATATACAGATTTTACAATTCATTGTGTAAGACATGATTAAAATAAACTTTAGTGAATAGGATGTATTACCTGAAGAGTGTTCTGTTTGGCTTTCTGATTTGATGCGGTGAGTAAATGTAATTGTTCCCATAATTCTTCTTGCTCTATCTCGGAATCTGTTGGTGAAGGTGGTGACTTAGGTTCCACGACACCGAATCTCATTACCAATGGTGGGGGATTGATGATCAACAAGCCATTTCATCAAAAAAAATTTCGTTTGTGTTCGCCATGTTCTTATGAATGCTCTCAGAAACGATAAGGCTACTTATAAAATATTTTAAAGTTTTTTGAAAAGAAACCCTCAAGTCAGTATTTATAAGGTGTGCAATAATAATCAATTTTCTCATTTTCAATTTCTTTATGGGGAAGATTATGCGACTTTATGTTTGCACCTAACCGTTTGACTTTCCAGGTTTCCTGTTTCATATAATTTTAAGGAAAATTGCCCAAGTAGATACATAAAGTTATAACATATAAGTCTACATAAATGTCATTTTTGTTATGATGTTGTATGAATATATCATTTCCTAAAATATTGAAACATAAAATTGTCCAAATAACATAAGCTATAGAGAGAGATCATATTATTTTATGGAAAGTGTTGCAATTTAGCAAAGTTTTATATTTAGTAAAATAGTATATTTACTTATTGAGGTTGCATGTATCTTTGGTGAAACTTAAAACATGGAATATATTCTCTCTAGCACGTGAAACGAATAAATCGGTCAATATCGATGTGGAAGTGTCTTGACATAAATTAGTGGATTGTTGTTGGTTTGACAATAAGGGGCTTTAAATGGTAACTGTTCAAATTTTTTCTTTTAAAATAATTCAAACGAAAATAAATTTATAAGAAAGAATAACTGCCTATTCAACTGCATAGTCTGTCCTTTTCATATTTAACACACTTTCTCATACTCCGTCACTTATAGTTTTCCTCTTTATAAAGTTATTCAGAGTTCTCGATCGGAAAAAAGAAAAAAAAAAAGTTTCTAAAATGTCTGATGTTGTTGATGTTGCATGTTTGGATACTTACAAAACAGAGTGGTTAATATCTGTCAAGGTTGTCAGGCTCTGGAAGCATTCAACATTCTTTGGAAATACTATCGAGATGGTTTTGTCTGATATCAAAGTATGTGTCTTTTTTTGAAGTTATTATTTTATGTTTTCTGTTTATTATTCAATGATTAGTTTTGGCTGTGTTATTTTTCTAGGGTAGTCGGATCGCTGCAACCATTATGCCAAACAAGTTTCCCACTCGCTGGAAAGAAATCAAACAGGGACAGTAGATTCGGATTTTCAACTTTCATGTTAAAGAAGCTACTGGATCAATACTTACAACGATCAATAAACATCGTTTGCAGTTAACTTCTGTCACTATTATCACCTCTATTCAAACGAGGTCGTACAATTTGTATCTCCATTGCTTCCGATTTTATGATATTGTGGATCGAGTCATTCCTTTTGACTATCTGATTGGTAAGAATTTCATCTTTAACTTTTTATAAAAATTAATCAAGTTTATCGGTGTGCATGATAATTTCTAAACATATATGTTAAGTTTTATAATAGATTTAAATTCAATTTATTATTTCGTTTATTATCAGAAGTTATGGGAACTATTGTGAACTAATGATGCTTATGAAGAGAATCTCGCTTATCTCCGATTTGAGATAGTAGGTGCACGGTATTATGAATCATGTCCATTGATTTATATGTAAAAGACTGTTAACATATAAAGTCTTAACCAAATATTTTAATTTTCGTATTATTTTTTCTTGTGGCAGAAGAGTAGGTCGGTTAGCATGTTAGGCCCGTGGTTCTCTAGCAATAAATCTCCATGATGTATATCTGAGAAACACATGTGAATCGGTTGTCTGGGTGTTAAGGTTCTGGAAGATGACAAATGGCCAAGGTATATACATATTTTCTCAGATATGTCTTAAAATCTGAATGTTGAATAAAAATTTTGTCCATTGTTGTTTAGGAGTCGATAAGAAGTCTGTGGTTCTCCGATCTAATGATCTATGCTCAGATTTTTTTTACAATCCTATCGATGCAGAAGTTGATGCATTTAGAGCGACGTGAGTATTTAAAATTTTGGGGTCTATATATATTATTGTTTCAATATTTATTAAAACGTTTTGGTAATGACTTTTTATCACTTTCGTAGGTGGAGCCAACTACAGACAAGAGCATCGACTGTTTGATGTTATTTGTAGACTTCCTCTATTTTGCCTCTCTATTTACACTGTTTCTTCTTTGTGTTCTCGAACTCATTACTTAGTAATTTTATGCCTGCTTTTAAAACTAAGATCAGTGCTTTTGTTTAATACTTTCTTATTGTTTATATATTAATTTTGTGATGTATTATCAAACTACATTTTATGAATT
Organism: Eutrema salsugineum; assembly: GCF_000478725.1. Lineage (NCBI taxonomy): Eukaryota > Viridiplantae > Streptophyta > Magnoliopsida > Brassicales > Brassicaceae > Eutrema > Eutrema salsugineum. The sequence continues at coordinate 4,499,006 of NW_006256858.1, forward strand.
ATATGTGTTTTATATAGCTCATATTGTTAGGTTCGATGTCAGGCTATGTCCTTTTTATAAGATTTATGTGGCTTATGTTATGGAAAATATTTACATTATTTTTGGTATAGTCAGAGTAATTGCCTAAAATAAACATACTATAGATCATGATACTTGCCTAAGGTAAACATATTAGAAAATATATATATACTTCGACTATTTCACATGAAAACGTACTGACTGTCGTCATTAATTTTCAATAGACTTCTAACTATAATTGTCTTTTCCAAGACCTCATAAAAAACTTTAATGATCGTGATAGTAAAGATATTCTATGATATGGACCCAATCGTGTTTAGTTTTGATGATTTTTAAGGAAAATCGAAATCAGTAATATTTTTGTAGAGATTTAGATTCGTTTAATGTTTAGATGTTTATTTGCTTAATAATATTTGGTATACCTATATCAATAATATTAAATCATGATTGATTAATGGGTCCAGTATATATACATTTTTAGCTACCTTAATAACCAAATTATATTCGGATATCGAAATAATAATAAAAAATAATAATACATCATGAATTCCTTAATTTAACAATGATTTATCGGTGTGAAAACATTAATATACACATATGTTTTGTCTTCGAATTAAAACAAATTTTTAAATCATATAGAAAGAAGATATACATATATAGATTGTGTTTTGTTATATTTTTTAAAAATTATAAAGTTATAGATAATTTGTTTTTTAGTGGTTGTGATCATATTGTATTTATATATAATATATATGTATATATATATGTATAATGGATAATGGAAATCGTTTTGAATGACTCGGTTCAAGTAAACGGTTTCTAATGAATCGTCATCATTATGCGTAATAATATTTTTAAAAACTTAACGTGTATATATAGATGATCTGATAAAGACTCGATGCAACAGAACATAACTACTTTCTGATATTTTATTCTCTCTAAACATCTGAAAAACATGGGTAGTTATGATTTGGTTCATGAGATGAATGGATGGAGAGATGACTGGAGGATTGTGGTTAATGTTTTGAAAAAGTGGAGCGTGAGCGATCCACAGGGATTACCAGGTCTTGGCTTCATTATGACCGATGAGAACGTTAGTTTTATTATAAACTAAACTCTTTAGTATTAAATATCTGATTCTGTATATTTCTTTATTGTTTCTATAATTTCTATATTTTTTCTTATATTGTAGGGATGCCGAATTCAGGCAATTGTTCACAATCAGATGTTCGAGTATTTCGAACGAGTTTGCCATGAAGGTCACTGGATTATATTATCTCGGTTTAGTCTCAACCGATTTCTCAGTAATGATTGCGATAAGATAACTAGACACGATTTTATGATTACTCTGACTGACGACACAAAGGTTTCACGTATAATACCAATATCTAATAATGCATTCTTCAGTTTCGTACAATTTTCACAGATTATCAATAATCCTTTCGCTCATGAGTATCCTATTGGTTAGTATAATCATATATTTTTTATTTGTTTTTTTTTTGTTTTTGTTTTAAAAATTTCGCTGTAGTTTTATTGATATGTGTGTTTATTCAGATTTGATTGGTGTACTTGACATTGTAAGAGATCTCATACCAGTTGTGCAGACAGATGGAAAAATTGTCCTGACACTTTGTTTTCGTCTTAAAAACAATGAGTAAGTGGAATGTATCGCACATGGCTCATTAGCATCTGACATAAATGAACAATGCATAGGATATGATGGTCCATTTGACGTCTGTGTTTTAACTGATTGGTGTGTTACGAGAACTGGAGGTATACCCTTTAATTTGATATAACTCTAAACAATTTGAATTTTTAGATATCATCGTGCGTATTGATTCTTTTTTATTAGAAGAAATTATTATCCAAAATCACAAAGAAGAAGGTCTTTCGCGTTTCATGACTGCTCCTGGAATGGATGAAGTTTCTGAATTTCGGGCAAAGTAAGATAATTATTATGACATTAACCTTACTCCCTTAATATAGTTTTTTGTAGTATTATATTGTTTACATATATTCTTAAATATTAATTTCAGGACTTGGGTGAAGATACGAAACGAAGTGCATGGAAACAGTTTTTTTTTTAGATATGTACTAGCTATAATTTATATTTTTATTATTATCTTTGTTATCGTTTTTTTTTTTTTGGTTTTTGGTTATTGATTTTATCATGTTCTACTAAACACTATGTTTTATAAATAATATGATTTTGTAGCATCTATGAAAGAAAAAATAAGAATCTAGAAACAGTTGTTTTTGTTTGTTCACTGAAGAAATAATTACTTGGTTGAATTTACGTGTTCTTGAACACGATAACAAGTCACCATCTTTAAAATATATATGTAGATGTTTATGATTTAGCAAATGTAAATTTTCTTTACAATAAATTTGTCATTTAAAATATATAGATGGTGTTATAATAAACAATTTTAAGAATTGGTAACAATGAGAATTGGAATATTAACATAATTTTAAATAGAAAAACCTCAATATATATATATATATATCTATTTATTTTACTCGAAGATAATATTGTTTCCTTATCTATATTTATTCTAAAATGTTAATATTCTTAATTTTCGGTTATAGATTAATATAAAATCATATTTTTTTCTTATAAATATACTCTAAATTGCATAATCCTAAACGATAGTTATCACGCAATGGCGGATTATGATTTTGTTCGTCAATTGGACTTTCAAAGATCTGACTGGAGAATTATAGTGAAGATACTCAAAAAATGGGTGGTGGATTACTCGGACGATAATCGAAGTCTAAATTTCATTCTAGTCGATGAAAGGGTAAATTTCATTAACCTATAATGGTATTTGTGATATTTATTATTGGTTATGCTTATTGTTTTAACATACACTAATTTGTTCTTTTGTTGTTCTAATGTTATCGTATAAACTTCTAGGGTTGTAGAATACAGGCTCGGATAAAAAATCAGATGATGGATCATTTCAATCAAATATGCAAAGAAGATCAATGGTTTATGTTGACTGGATTTCTTTTGAATCCTTATAGCTGGACTAATATCCAAAGTATTACAAAACATGATTACGTTATTACACTGACAAAGGGAACAATGATTTCACCAGCTTTACCATAAACAAATAATTCGTTCTATAATTTTGTATCATTCCTCTCGATTGATGAATTCTCAGATGCTCATTATTATCTAATTGGTAAGAATATTTTGGTATTTTCTTATAATGCAAAATTTATAGTTCGCACTAATGTCTTTATTTTGACTAATTACAATCGCAGATTTGATTGGAGTCGTCGAAGATGCTAGATATTTTACTATTACATACCCGGATGGAACGACTTCAATATCAATTCGATTTAATATAATAGATGATGAGTAAGTATATCTCAAACTATATGTTTTTGAAGTTTAACTAACTCATTATTAACTACATTCTTTGTCAAAATATAGGGAGTTTATGCTAGAGTGTGTTGCACACGGTGAGTTGGCAACTGAAATAAGAGATAAGTGTAGAAAATACGAAAGTCCCTTTGCTATATGTGTGTTAACCGATTGGTGTGTAGCAATTGACGGGGGTATGTTCTCTGATGATACATCATTATGTTATTTATAAAATCGTTGTATATAACATAATAATATTCCAATATATATGTTTTAGAGAATGTGTCTTGATGTGCGTGCTCGTGTCAACTACGTGAGGGAACAAGTTTTACCCTTAACAAAACAAATGAAAGCCGCAAGTGCACAGCTAATCAGTTGTAGTATTTAGGGATCGAATCCACAGAGATTTGTGTGCCTAGTATTCTTCTACGGTTTTTAACTTTATGTCTAGACTAAATTGGTTTTAAAGGTTGGTTGTTTTTCTTGCGAATTAAACTAAAACAAAAGAAAGCAAATAAATCTATCCTAAAAAGCAAGTAAAGAAAATCGAATGAAATGCAAATGGAATAAGTAAAATATTGAACTAAACAAAAATAAGGCAAGTAAAATATCGCATAAAAAGTAAATAAAGCAAGTAAATAACGAACTAAGGAAATTAAAATGCAGGTCTAAGAAAGCAAGTAAAAATGGCATTGTAAACTATGGCTAAAAACGCTGAGCTTTTGGAAACTCTAAGGGATCATAATCGGTTTTAACACTAAGGTAGATAGATTGGGATTGACAGATAACAATATATCGGTTCTAGAGCTAGAGTACGGCGGTATGACTATGTCACTGTCGTGATCATAACCAACTGTTTCTCGCAATCCTGACCAGTAGGTTTCCACTCTGGCCCTGGAAGGGAGAGAACGCAAGAGCTGCACAAGACTCGTCAATACTCACGATCTCGCCGCAGGTAGGTTTCCACTCCTACGGAAAAATCGCCTGTTTCATTCTAGGGCTGATACTTAATGAAAACTTTCGCAACACTAACTATCTAGATCAGATACTAGGTGATCAATCAAGCATACATGCAATAAGAACAAGAATAAACAGAGAACAGGTCGAAATCCCAGATCTATAAACCTAGATGTCTTAATCGATTATGAGAGCCCCTTTCGGGAACCCTAAGCCCAACTCAGGATCTACTCAGACATGGCTGAGTTCGACATCATCATTGGTTTCAATAAAAGTAATGAAAAACAGTAAATAAAAGAGATAAAAAAAAGCTTCTCTATTGAAGAACTCGGACTTGAACAATCTTCTACAAAAATCTCATAAAAACGGCTAAAGGAAAAGGGTTTCTGTAAAGTATGAAAGACTCTCCCTAAAAACGACCTAAATGACATGTATTTATAGTCTCCAATACTCCATGGTCTCTAGGGTTCCGGAATTGAGGCTGAGAATGACTTTGGGCTTCAGATAAGTGGGCTTTAAGTCGGAGCTTGAATGTCGCGGTCGGGAGTGTTGTGACAGCGGCAATTGGCTTGTTGGCCGCGGTCGGGAAGCTTCTGACCGCGGCAAATAGCTTGTTGGCCGCGGTCGCGTGAGCTTCTGGCCGACTTCGAGTGGCTCCGGGGCTAATGAAATATCTTGAGATCCAACCGTTGGAATGTCTCCAAACCAAGTGCAATTGAAAGCTGGTTGATTCTTCTATAAGTTGTCCAATTTTGAGGGGTGATCAGACGGTGAGAAGGTATTCGTCTCTCCATGAGAGTTCTGACGGTCTGCATTTATCCAAAAGAGTCTTTTGGTTCCATTTTGTGCCTTTTTTATCCCAAATTACCTGAAAAGTCTTTTAAAATCCGGAAACATAGAAATCCTTTGAAAACTTGAAAATGGAGTAAAAACACCTGTAAAAGATATTAAAATGATCCATAAAAATGGTCAAAATCCGGTGTTATCAACTCCCCCAGACTTAGTCTTTTGTTTGTCCACAAACAAAACAAAGGCTAAATCTTGGCGAGAGGTTTGAAAACGCAGGAACTAAACAAAATCTCAGAGACCAAACTTCTAGACCAATATCAATCAGTATGTGCAATCGGGAATAGCCTAGAAAATTCTCACTATCAATACAGGTATAACTAGTCCGTTAATCCGTCATGCAGAAATCTATGCACTAAGATCTAACTTCCAGTCAACTAGCTCTTAACATTCATTAAAAATCTCGGTGGTTCTCATCAAAGAAAATCTAGGCAAGGCAATATAGGCTAGGTGTAAAGAAGGATTATTTTGAGGGTATGGCTTAAAGTGTTTAAGGGTTACCTGAAGATCTGGAGGATGCAGGACATTATGCAAAACCGCAAGAGAGAGTGAAGCTGTTGGTATCCACAGTTTTCAGTCACTTTCTTCTTGACATAGATTCATGGTCTTCTTCCTCAAGTTCTCTCCAAACTCCCCCAGACTTAGATTTTTGTAAATCTTTCAAAACAATAGCTCCTTAAACGAATAGTGGTTGCTCATTGCTCCACAAATTTCGACAATCTAAGACTCATTAGGCTTTTTTTTTCCCTTTCTCTTTTCACGTTTTTTTTTTTTTTTTTTTTTTTTTTTAGAGATAGGAAACACCTTTAAATATAGAGTCTTAGAGAGCACGAATTTACCAGTTAATATCTGTCTTGTAAAGCTTTACTATATTTCTGATACTCTTCCTTCCCAATTCCATTTAATCTCCTTTGCGAGTGACTGAAAACTGCGTCGCTCCTCTTCTCTCTGACGTTTTTGCACATATCTGCTGATATAAACTAAAGAGAGAATGCATGAGGATTAAACTGGTCATCTAGGACGACAAAGAGTGGTAAAAGTGAGGGTAAAAGATGTCCTAGATATGTATGTCGATGCCTGCCTAAAATCAATGATGAGAAAATTAGATATCAATATTAAGTCCAAATAAAATGAGCTAGTATATCCTGTCAGAAAGAATCTCCATGAATAGAAGTCCTCTGGTGGGAGTTCGTAGTGCAAGTACTCTAGCTACCGCCTAGTCTAGTGCTAACCACAAATGAGCTATTATGCATAGTGTAGAAGCGTGCAGGTCTAAATCATCATAGTTTTGCGTCAAAAATTCCTGAAAAATACTTAATGTCGAATAGGTTACATACTAAAATTTAAAAAATACTTGAAATTAAAAAGCAAAAGCAGGAAAATAATTAGTACGGATAGACATCCTCCCCCAGACTTAAATCACACTGTCCCCAGTGTGAAAAAGTTGGTGAGAAGATGGTGAATAAAAGCGAAATAAGATAAAAGAAAAGAAAATGATGATAGAACCGTGATGGTAGTGAAGTGCTGATCAATCACTCATCCTCCGAAGTGTCGTCTGCGAACTGGTGCTGCTCTTGTAAGAAGGTGACAACTCGCTCAAAGCGTCGTCCCTGTCTCTCAACTGTGCGCTCCAGATCGGAATGAGTGTGTGATGATGTAGATGATGAGGTGTGGCCGGTCTGAATAGATGGCTGAAAATGAGCACGGGCCGCAGCTGCATCACGCTTCGCCTTGGCCACTATGTACTGGCCAATGGTGAATGGTAGACGAGGTACGGATGGCAGAAAATCATTGGATTCCGGAGTCCATCGAGGGCATCCTCCGTTGCACAATCTCGGGATAGATGCTGAAGGTAAGCGGACTCGGTGCTCCTCGGTGCCAGTGCAATACTTGTAACCAAACCTGTCTAGATCGAAAGCGGCATGAGAGATAGTGTGATCGCGAGAGAGGTAAAGTAGATCATACCAGACATCGGGAAGTGGTTCGTCAGATGAGAAATCGAATCCTACAGCCTGTAGTATCGCTGTAATAGCACTTCCGAAAGCTGGAGTAGCGTCATCGCAACCATGTAAATCATGCTTCACCTTTACCATATTCTGCGATATGATCCAGGCAAAGCAGGCAAGTCGTGGGTCGTCCATAAATGGGATCTGAAGTGTAATAAGCTCAGTCTTCAGAACACCTCCCATGTTGGCTCTAGAGAAGATCGTGTGTGCTAAGAGTTTGTGCACAACTCTCACTGCTGGGTGGCTAAGAAGGGCTGACTTAGATCTCCCACTATCATAGGCTCCATGACCCATCTCTCTCCACAGGTTAAGATCAGGTTCATCTTCAAGATAAATGCCATCAGTGTATGGAAGCTTAAAAGCTTCACAAACCTCGGAAATGGTGAGAGAATAAGGTTGTCCGCGGATAGAGAATGACAAGATGCCATCTGATGCTCTGGGGTTTCTCCTCTTTGTGTGGTGGAGTGTAACGGTCGCTAAAAGCTCACGGACTAGCTCAGGATAAGTCGGAAGGTTCAGCTCCAAGTAGGGTCTCAGCTTAAGTGCATCGATGTACCAGATCACGTCCTCTCTGATTCCAAGCATCTCGAGTGTATGATAATCAATGCAAGGCGTGGGTTTGATGTTCAGCTTCTTGAAACGCCTTGCATAGTCCAGTCTCGGGTTTGTCTCCCTCCCAATGTATCGAATCTGTGGTGGCTCGGGAGGTGCTCGTGTTTCCCTCGAGTGCTGGAGCAATCTCATCACATAGCTTCTTCTTCTTGGTCTGGCTTGGTTCAGCATGTACTCTCCTAGAGTAGCATCGTCGGGAATGTCATCGGAGCTGCCACCAGTTCGACGGCTCCTTCGGGATCTGGTTTCGTCCATTTTCTGCAAAATGAAATGATTCTTGGAAAAAAAAGTGAATTTAGATGCTAATTTTAACACATTAAGATCTGTTATACTAATATTAGTATAAAGAGATTAATTAAAATTATGAGCAAACAAAATTGATATTAAATCTGAGAAATCAAGTAGTTCATGACTAAATTCGGATTTTTGATGTTCTCAACATAGAAATCTTCTAAAAATCGGTTTTTATGAGCAATTTCCATGTGAATTCTAAAGATTACCCAATACTAATCACTAATCACACAAGAATAAATCAAATTCATCAATATTGCTGTTCGAAATTCGATTTTTATTAAGCATGTAGAATCCAAATTTCAAAAATCTCAGTTCCTCTTAAGCTAGGTGCTAAAATCGATTTTTAGATAACCTAAATGGATAATCTATTGTTCTTAAGCTATTTCCACCATCAATAGACCAAGATTTGGGTTTTTAAAGAAAACCCTAAATTCAAAATCGAGTAAGAATTGTGAGTATGAGGTTCATACCTTGCTGGAAAGAGAGAATTGATGGCAGAATTGAAATCAGCTTTGAAAAAGAGTGAGGTTTGAGCCAAAAATCTCTTAAAAAGCTTAAGAATTGAAAAATGTGTTCTTTCTCTTAAATCTCTAAGTCATCTGGAAGAGAAGAGAAGAAAGAGTTTTGATCCAAAAAGTTTGTTTCTTTTCTTTAAAAAGCGTTTTTGAAGCAAAAACGGAAAATTTTTGGAAATTTTTTAAGTTTACAGGAACTTACCTTTCTTGTTTGCACATTAGGAAAGTTTAAAACTTACGGAGGATTCGGGTTTTACCGGGAACATTTCGAGAAACACCGGGAATCACCAGGCAAGACCGGGAATCACCAGGTAAACACCAGGCAACACCGGGAAATCACCAGGCAACACCGGGAATCACCAGGCAAACACCAGGCAACACCGGGAATCACCAGGCAAACACCAGGCAACACCGGGAATCAGCAGAAATCCGCAGAATCACCTCAACGACTAACGGCCGCGGTCAGGAGACTCGCGACCGCGGTGGTCGAGTGCTCGGCCGCGGTCACATTCACGGTGCCGCGGTCGATGCACCTTTTGCCGCGGTTCCGTCAGTTGCGACCGCGGGTCTTCCTCCTGCGGCCTATTGTCCAATCTTCTAGTCTTTGTCGGGCCTAGCAGCTAAAAACCTACCTTTTTCTTCTTGGTTTTTCTAATTTTCTGATTTTTTTTTTGTGTTTTTGTTTAATAAAATACCTAAAACTAAAAAAAAAAGAAAAAGAAAGCATAAATTCTAAAAAGGAAAAGAAAACTAAAAGAAAGAGTACCTAAATGGGTTGCCTCCCATTAAGCGCTTTTGTTTTAAGTCGTTTAGCTCGACGTAAGCATGAGGAATCAGGCTGATTTGAATGGCACTCCACTTGATGTGCATTTATCACTTCCGGTTGGTGGAGGTTTTACTTCTTCTCCTTGAAGAGAAGTCTTCTTACCTTTACTCTTCTTTCGGACTTTAATGTTGTTCAGAACCCTTTTTGTGTTTTCGATCAGCTCCTGGATTTGGTCCTCACTAGTTTCTGTTGCGTCCGGTGGAATGATGATCTTGATCTTTGCAAAAGCTTTCGGCTTCTCCTTTTCTTTCTCCTTTGGCCTGTTTCCTTTACTTTTCATCTAAGATAGTAGGATAGTACCTTTTTCTGTCCACATTGAGGAAAACAGCATGCCGGTTTGTGTGATCGATTATTGCTCCTACTGTAGCTAGGAATGGTCTCCCGAAAATGAGTGGCCTCTCCTTGTCTTTATCCATCTCCAGGACTTGGAAATCTGCTGGAACGATCTTATCTCCCACTAGAACTTGTAGATCATGAATCGCCCCTTCAGTATCTTTTTGAGATGAATCTCCAAAGATAACCTTAACCGTCGATGTCCTTAAAGTTTTTATGCCCAATTTTTTGGCAAATGTCTTAGACATGATGTTGACATTGGCTCCGGAATCGCACAAGCAGTCTGTAAACTTGATTCCTGAAATGAAACACTGGAAAACAAAACGTCTCGGATCATCGGCTTTGGTAAGCCTTTGAAACGGTGATCGTTCAGGTACCTTAAACGGTGGCTGCTTGGGATCGGTATCCTTGTACAGTGGTACAAAGATTGGGGTTTCTTCTTTCTTTCCATCAGTTCCGGACTCTTTTTCGGGCAATGTGGATATGGCGTTGCAAAACTTCTTAGGGTTATCTTCAACTCTTCGTGGAAGAACTCCACTTTGCCTTTTCATAGAATCCGCTGTTTGGGCGACTTGCACATCTAACTTTTTTACGTGCGAAGATAAAGATTCAAACTTACCATTCAGATCATTGTACATGCAGTCCACTTTCACGTTCACGTCCTTATATGCTTTTTCGTTCGTCATAACGAGCTGTTGGATTAACTGTTCAAGTCTACCGATTTGTGAAGCTAGCTGGTTCGTCGTGACTCCCTGCTGTTGTACAAATTGATTGTTAAAACCCTTACCTTGGTAGTTATATGGCTGTCGCGGTTGATATGGTACTATTCCTCCGAAGTTTCCACCTTGAAACTTGTTTTGGAAGGATTTTTGCTGAGGTGGGTAGTACTGATCTTGAGGATTCTCCACATTTGGATTGTGGTAAGAGAGATTGTTGTAATTTGCATTCCGGAAGTTGTTGTTGAAGTTGTTGTTGGAGCAATTTTGGTATGGCACTAGTGCTCCTACGTAGTTCACATCTTCTTCTTGAAATGCTTGATTAATGTGATTGATATCACTAGGTCCTTCCTCTTCTGCGCCATTGTTGGTTTCACAGGCATGGATCGGGCGATTGTTGCTCTTCAGAAGCTGGCTCACCATGTTCTTCAACTCGGTTATCTCTTTGTTGTCTGTTCCGACTTGCTTCATCGATCGATCGTATTCAGGACAGTCATTGCTATTGGCTTGAGCCAAATTTTCGATGAGGGCTCTTCCTTGAGTTATCGTCTTTTGCCCAAAATCTTCATTGCTAGCTGTATCAAGTGAAAATTTGTATTTTGGTTGCAAACCTCGGTAAAATGTGCTCAGCAGGCTTGATCCATGAAATCCATGATGAGGGCAATCACGTTCATACTCCTTAAAACATTCCCAAGCTTCATAGAAAGATTCAGTTGGCCCTTGTTGAAAGTTTGAGATCTTCGTTCTCAAATTGTTCGACCTTGACTTAGTGTAGAAGTGGTTTAGGAAAGCAGTTCTACATTCTCCTCAATTAGTAATCGATCCTGCAGGCAAAGACTTCAACGAACGGTGAGCTTTATCTGCTAATGAAAAAGGGAACAACTTACACTTTAAATAGTCAGGTGGAACTTGGTTTGTTCTCATCATGCTGCAAATTTCTTCAAAAAGCTCGATATGGTCCATTGGGTGCTCAGAAGGAACTCCATGGAACTGGTTTTGCTTCACCAATGAGATGATTTGAGGCTTGACTTCAAACTCATTCCGGTTTGGAAATGGTACTTGAATCGCAGATCGATTCTGAAAATTTTGAGTAGGTGCATCAAAATCAGCTATGCGAAGGTTCCTAGCTTGTCTTCGGTGTTGATTTGCTGGCGGAATAGGGCGGTGAACGCGTTCATTCGGCTGCATTGCTGGGTGGTCACCATCGTCTACATTGATAGGTGGATCAAGGTCTTCACGTCCTTCTCTCTCTCGGTTCTGGTGGTTTCTTGGAAGAACCTCATCCTCCTCTCCATCTTGTCGAGCATGATCATCTTCTATGTGATCATTCTCTTCGTTGTCTCCATGTTCGGACCCTTCTTGGTCCATATTTAAATTTCGATTAATAGGATCTCCAGGCTGGTCGTCGTTGGCCATTCCTTGCGTTCGTCTAAGTCTTCGAAGTTCTCTTTCGTGTCTGTCTATCTCGTCTAAAATTGGAATGTCTCCTGCAGGTCTACGCCTGGTATTCATGCAATTCAGAGAAAGACAAAAGAAGGGAAAGATAGTTCAGAAAAAAAACTTTAAGAAAGAACTAGAGATCTGGTGTCTAGAACAGAAGTTAAAACAAGAAAAATAACAAAAGGCAGCGAAACAAATCCCCGGCAACGGCGCCAAAAACTTGATGTGCGTGCTCGTGTCAACTACGTGAGGGAACAAGTTTTACCCTTAACAAAACAAATGAAAGCCGCAAGTGCACAGCTAATCAGTTGTAGTATTTAGGGATCGAATCCACAGAGATTTATGTGCCTGGTATTCTTCTACGGTTTTAACTTTATGTCTAGACTAAATTGGTTTTAAAGTTTGGTTGTTTTTCTTGCGAATTAAACTAAAACAAAATAAAGCAAATAAATCTATCCTAAAAAACAAGTAAAGAAAATCGAATGAAATGCAAATGGAAAAAGTAAAATATCGAATTAAACAAAAATAAAGCAAGTAAAATATCGCATGGAAAGTAAATAAAGCAAGTAAATAACGAACTAAGGAAATTAAAATGCAGGTCTAAGAAAGCAAGTAAAAATCGATGGAATTGTAAACTATGGATAAAAACGCTGAGCTTTTGGGAACTCTAAGGGATCATAATCGGTTTTAACACTAAGGTAGATAGATTGGGATTGACAGATAACAATATATCGGTTCTAGAGCTAGAGTACGGCGGTATGACTACGTCACTGTCGTGATCATAACCAATTGTTTCTCGCAACCCTGACCAGTAGGTTTCCACTCTGGCCCTGGAAGGGAGAGAACGCAAGAGCTGCACAAGACTCGTCAATACTCACGATCTCGCCGCAGGTAGGTTTCCACCTACGGAAAAATTGCCTGTTTCATTCTAGGGCTGATACTTAATGAAAACTTTCGCAACACTAACTATCTAGATCAGATACTAGGTGATCAATCAAGCATACATGCAATAAGAACAAGAATAAACAGAGAACAGGTCGAAATCCCAGATCTATAAACCTAGATGTCTTAATCGATTATGAGAGCCCCTTTCGGGAACCCTAAGCCCAACTCGGGATCTACTCAGACATGGCTGAGTTCGACATCATTGATATGCTCAAAGTTAAATCCCTAAGCTACTCTGCAAGAGCACAGATGTGCAGTTGTAGTATCTAGGGGTCGAACCACAGAGACAAGAAATCACTCAATAAACCTTATGTAGATAGAGTTACGCTAAGCCAAGATATGCGAAATAAATAGTGTTGCGACAAAAGTAAATAGAATAGCAATGAAGACAATTGTAAATTCGATGTGATAAAGGATAGGTCTAGGGTGATTTTCAGGAGATCAATGAATGCAAATCAACTTAACAAGTCAGGATTCAGTTATTAAGCACAGTTCTTGAACTCGAAACACAGAACTATAATTAACCAACTTCCGTTGTGAGAATTATCTAAGTTAAAGTCCCAGAATCCCAAATTCCTTTGTAAATCCTACAAATTTAAACCAGCTTTAATGCACAAGTTCGATATGTTCACAAAGCTCCTAGACCAAATTCCTTTGCGAATAGTTACTTTGCTCAACTCAGGTTCTTTCCAGTTATTCAATTACACTTCCGTGTCAATTAAGCAACCTAAGATCTAAGTTCTAGGTGATCAGTCCAGAATTAGCTTTAAGAACAACCTAAGGTGAAGAACAAATAGATATGAACCCTAACTGGAAAGTTAATCAAACATTCAAAGAAAACCCTAATTAACCCTAAACCTAACAGATGATTTACTCAGACATGGTTATTGAAACAACAAACATGATGAATAGAAAGCAATAGAATAAATCGAAATAGATAAAGGGGTTCGAAATCTTCTCTCTAAACGAACAGAGTACAGACTTGTCTCCCCAAGCTCAGAAATCGCAAAAGCCGAAAACTCAGAGTATCTCCCTCTCTAAAATCTAAGGTGATCGTAAAAAGGGAATAAAAATCCTATATATATCTCTAAGACACGTTTTGGGCTTCCTTGAAAACGTTTGGGCCCAACTCCTTCTTCAAATAGGAAACAAAATCGCCTTTTCCTTATTTCTCTGACAAGTGTCGCGCGTCACTCTCCATGGTGTCGAGCGTCACCAAAGCACAAAATCCATACTTGACGAATTTGATCCTGATTAAGCTCCAAAGTGCTCCAAAGTCTCCAGTTAAGCTCCAAACGTACCTATGACCTGAAAAGACTCCAAAAGACTCGAAATACACTAAAAAGACTCTAAAAATAAGACATATACCATGGCTAAAAACCATAAAAACCATGATATATCAACTCCCCCAGACTTAGCATTTGCTTGCCCTCAAGCAAACAGAACACCAAACAAGAGAAAGAAGTTTGAAAACACAGAGACTCAACCTTTCATTGGAACATCGCCCTTGACCAATTGCCTGCAACTCAGCTACTGCTTCCTCATTCCAAATCGAACCACCATGTACTTCTCCGCAGACATTCACAGCTTTCCAGATTAAGTCCAAAATTCCACAACATTGTCCATAAACCCTCATCGCTAGATCTCACTGATGATTCCAATGCTCAGAACCTTCTAGATTCTTTCCCATTCTGTACTCAAACAAATCAGCCTTACAAACTTTGGTACCTTTTCAACTCCCCCAGACTTATTCTTTTCGCACATTCATCATCTCTTTTCTTCTCTTTTCTTATGGCGCATACTTGACAAGGATAAAGCTGCGAGTACTGATGGTGTTTGCCACCAAGTCCCCGAGTTGTCCCCTTACCTTGTATCAAAGGTTTTCAGCGAATAGTGGGGTCATGGGAAACATTCCTATCCCTCACTTCCTTCCTTTGTGTGATCATTCCAACTTAGAAGTGAAATAATGGGATCCTTGGAAACATTCCTAACCCTTCACTCCTAAGCGAAAATCATCTCAATCTTTTTGCCTTTTTCTTTCTTAGCTCGTCACAAGGGAGAGAAATCACTTCATTAAATTTCACACAGGCTTTCATTGATCAAGTACGAATGAGGAATCAAGCTCTAAGGCATTAGTCACATCAGCGAGTTAAAAGTGAAGTTCAGTACTTAGCTCAGGTTAGTGGATTCTGTTGGAAACGTGGACGCCTCTAGTCAACTGGTCAGCCTTTGGATTTTTCATTAGTCGGATCTAGACTGAATCTGCAGCAGTGGTCACTTAGGTGAAAGGTCAGCACAATAATTCCAGGAAAAGCATCATGATCTCCAACAGGTTTTGACTCAAAAACGTTTTGACACAACTGACTCTTAAGAAAAACAAACACAATGTCAGCAACTACCTCCCCCAGACTTGAATAACACTGTCCCCAGTGTTATCTAGTCCGAAGGTGGTGACAAAAGAGAAAGTCAGAAGGAAGAATGCAACGGGTTAGAATATCTTACTACTCAGGTAGGTCGACCAACACACAGCTCAGATTCAGATGAAAACAAGCTTAGATCGAAAGTGCAAGGGTGGTGTCGCGCGTCACCAAAGATGGTGTCGCGCGTCACCACAGTGCAGAGAGCAATCGTCGCGATCATCTATGTTAGCACTGTCAGATCACTCAGAGAAAAGTTAGTAGTAACAATATAACCCACAGATGCATAAATCCAACAAAGTCTCACAACAGGTGTGGCTGCCACAACAGACTCGAAAAAACGAAAATAAAAGAGAAGAAAAACAGAAGACAAGAAAACAGAACCAGAATGACAAAGGAACTAGTCCTCATTGCTAGTAGTAGCATCATCAGATGGCGTGGGTGAGCGAGATCGCGGGCGAGTAGGGCGAACACATCCGCAGCGAGAGAGGGTAGCGATGGCACTCCAGATGCCCTGAAAACTCTGAATGACATACCGCTGGAAAGCAGCAACCTCCATGGGAAACTCTGGCTCAGTGGGAAGATCAGGGAGAGGTATTGTGGTGTCTGCGGAGCGAGGTATCTGATCGTCCTCGGAAGTGGAAGCACGAGCTCTGGAAGAAGAACCGCGAGACACAGTAATCAAGACTCTCCTCTCGGGTATGAAACGAAGCGCGGCGCAGGTGGTGCCTATGTCAGTGCGTGCACGATCAGGGAGCTGAATCCGGTATGAACCAGCTGTAGTGCGAAAGGACCACTGATTGTTGTGGTTAATCCAGGAAGCATGGCGTAGGTGATCCAAATCAATAGCTCGGCGAGTCGTGACAATGGTGCTGTTCTCCGTGCTGATCCAAAAATACTGGAAGATAGGGGTCAGCAGGCTACCAACAGACTCAGTGCGCTGCGTCGTACCTGTTCCAGAGAAAGGCTTGGCTTGCAAAGAAACCAAGTGATGAGCGAAAACAGCTCCCATGTTGACATCAGTAGCGTGCGCTGAACTCCGGTAATGCTCACCATCTGTCAAATCACCAATGCCAACATAAAGAAGAGCCAACTCAGAGAGACGCATCTTACCCGGGGTCGACTTGCACTGAATAGTGTTGCCCAGGACATGTAGAAGGCATCGCAGAACAGGGTGGCGCACGTCGGTCTGAGATGTAGTCTTCGAATCATAACGCCCATTCCCAAAATGGGACCAGAAATCCTGCACATCGAACATCGGAGTAGGGAGTGTGACTCTCGGGAGATCCTTGCGAAACCCATATAAGGCACATAGGTCGCGAAAGGGGAGCCTGTAACGAACTCCGCGGATCATGAAAGTCAGAGTGCCCTCCTGCGCAGTTGGAGCATGTTCGTTGGTGTAGTAGATGCGAACAGAGGCGAGGAACTGACGAACAAGGTCAGGAAACAGATCGTAGGGTCGGGTAGCCATAGATCCCAATCCAAGCTTCGTCAACAAACACAGGAGCTCAGAATCCAAACCCAAACGCCTCATATCCAGAATGTCCAAGAACCTGGTGGGAAGTATCTTCACATTGAGCCAGGCGTTGTAGAAGAAAGTGTCGTAATCATTCCAGTCATCTGAAATTGGCCTGTGTAGACACTCAACGCTCTCAGCAACAGCTCGAGGTGGCTCGTCCCAGATCCTGCATGTTGGAATGCGCAGATTCTCTCGTTTAGGCCAAGGGCGCCTAATCCTCTCGTCAGGTGAATCAGGGAGTGCAGGAGGCGATGGTGGCGGTGATGCGGAGGCTCGTGGTGGTGCAGCCGGGCGAAGATGGGAAGTCGGGAACACCTGCAATTCCTGGGAGTCAAGGAATTTGACCAAGTAACGAGATCGTGCGAGTACAGCTTTCACGGTTGCATGTTGCCACAAGTCACCATCCAAAACCTCGACGTGGTCTCCGAGTTGGAAGGTTAATTCTACTGGAGGTTGCGAACTGGAGGCGGCGTCCCTGCATTGTCGCTTGCGTGGAGGCATCTGCAAAAGAGGAAACAGAGCAAACCAACAAAAGAAAAGAATCTCAAGGCAGTGAACAAGTAAGTACAAGTGATGTTCTCCAGCAAGTCGGATCAGCGACAAGGAGGAGTCCAGCTACACATGCATTCAGAAATCTCCCTAAGACCACAACAAATTTCACACTCGCAAACTTTGAAGTGCAAAAGGCATGAAGAACAAAATTCTCAAACTAGCCAAATGAACCGTTTAAAGCGCATGGGAGTGGTCGAAATCGGCCCTAAATGGATCGCCATAGGTGAAATCAAGCAAAGCATCAACCCAAAAAGAGCAATTTCGACAAACAAACCTGAGGTACCGAAATCGAAAAAAATGGAGAATCGAAGTGTGTACCTTGGTGGAATGGCAAATCGATGAAAGAAACAGATAGAGGGTGAAAATCTGATGAGGTTAGGCTTTGGAATCACTCAAATCGGTGAAGATTTGAGTAATTTTGGTTGTGGTGAGGGTGGTTATGGCGAAGGTGTCGAGTGCGGCGAGGATGAAGGAAGGAAAAAGGGTGTGAGGGTGAAGGTTTTAAATAAACGTGGGAAAAAGAAGACTTACCTATATGTGAGTGACGGGCGACACCTAGGGTGGTGACGCGCGACACTTGCAAAGTGCGAATGCGATTGTCCTCGTGCCCGATCCGCTTCCGATTCCCCTCCGGTTCCGGAATTCCGGTTAAGCTAGGTCCGAAACTTGAAAATTTTTTTTTTTTTTTTTTTTTTTTTTTTTTTTTTTTTTTTTGGTTCTAGAGGTAACAAGTGACAGGCGACGCCTAGTATGGTGTCGCTCGACACCAGCCCTGTTTCACCTGAAACATGAAAAGAAAAACAAAAATCAATTGAAACAAAAAGACGTATTTACAGACTCACTAGTGGATTGCCTTCCACCAAGCACTTGTTTAAAGTCATTAGCTTGACTCGAAGGCGATTCAGGCAGGAGGTGCACCATCCAGAGGCACGATATGTCCATCCGGAATCTCAGCTTTGGCCCAGTAGTGCTTCACTCTTTGTCCATTCACTGTGAACTCTCTGCTACCATCTGGTGTGAGGAGGACGACAGCGCCATAGGGGCGAACCTCTTTGACTATGAAAGGGCCTGACCATCGAGAACAAAGTTTACCAGGAAACAATTGCAAACGAGAGTTATACAGAAGTACCTGATCATTCGGTTCGAATTGCCTAGAGAGGATTTTTGAATCATGATACGCCTTGGTCCTCTCTTTGTACAACTTCGAATTCTCATAGGCATGGTGCCGGATTTCATCCAACTCATTCAGCTGTATCAGTCGCCTCTCTGCAGCAGACTTGATGTCGAAATTCATCAGCTTTATCGCCCAGGCTGCCTTGTGTTCAATCTCCACTGGAAGGTGACAAGGCTTTCCATAGAGCAGGTGGAAAGGTGTGGTGCCTAGAGGTGTTTTGAACGCTGTCCTGTACGCCCAGAGTGCATCGTCCAACTTCGCAGCCCAATCCTTTTGAGTTTTACCCACTGTCTTCTCCAGAATCTCTTTGATCTGACGATTCGAGACTTCGACCTGTCCACTTGTCTGAGGGTGATAGGGAGTTGCAACTCGATGATGAACTCCATGCTTCCTTAGGAGTTTTTCAAAAATCTTGTTAATAAAGTGAGAACCACCATCACTTATAACAATTCGAGGCACTCCAAATCGAGGAAAGATGAT
Source organism: Eutrema salsugineum (assembly GCF_000478725.1). Taxonomy (NCBI): domain Eukaryota; kingdom Viridiplantae; phylum Streptophyta; class Magnoliopsida; order Brassicales; family Brassicaceae; genus Eutrema; species Eutrema salsugineum. The sequence continues at coordinate 4,518,029 of NW_006256858.1, forward strand.
GGTCTTGAACATCTTAAGGACCACTGAAGAATCGTTGGTGGGACTGGCAATGGCTTCGACCCACTTTGAGACATAATCAACAGCAACCAGGATGTACTTGTTTCCATAAGAAGAGGGAAAAGGACCCATGAAATCGATACCCCAGCAGTCAAATACCTCAACCTCAAGGATGAAATTCTGTGGCATCTCATGTCGTTTGCTGATCTGTCCTCTCCTCTGACAAACATCGCACTGCGAGATGAACGCATGTGCGTCGCGAAACATGGTAGGCCACCAGAAACCTGCTTGAAGAACTTTAGACACTGTTTTGAATGTTGCAAAGTGTCCAGCATATTCGGATCCATGACAATGAAACAGCACTTCTGGAACCTCTGACTCTGCAATGCATCTTCTGTAAATCCCATCAGAACAGTGCTTGTACAGATATGGCTCATCCCAGTGGTATCTGCGCAGCTCTCTCAGGAACTTCTTCTTTGCATAGCCTTTGAAGTTCTCAGGCTCAGCCTCTGCAGCGAGATAGTTGGCAATATCGGCATACCAAGAGCGTTGGGTAGCGGATACAGCAGCTGAACTGGTCTCAGGAAGTCTGTTTCGATTTTGGGAGGTCTCTGTGTTCGCCTGAGAAAGGTGACGCGCGACACTAGTAGTGGTGTTGCTCGTCACTAACGTTCCTCCAACTCGAAAAACCTGCAATTCTTCGTCAAAACTGCTCTGGAATTTGGTTTCCACATAATACACATTCTCCTCTGGCAGGAAATCGTCTATGGGTACGTCGTCTGCAACCCTGATGCGTGAAAGATGATCTGCCACACCATTCTCAACCCCCTTCTTGTCCTTGACCTCAAAATCGAATTCTTGAAGGAGTAGCACCCATCGCAGCAACCTAGGCTTCGCATCCTTCTTCTGCATCAAGTATTTGAGTGCAGAATGGTCTGTGTGCACAATCACTTTCGATCCCACAAGGTATGGCCAAAATTTCTCAAAAGCAAAGACCACAGCCAACAGCTCTTTCTCAGTAGTAGCATAATTCCTTTGAGCATCATCCAGAGTTCGACTGGCATAGTAGATGGCATGAAGCTTTTTATCCTTCTTCTGTCCGAGAACAGCACCAACAGCAAAATCACTAGCATCACACATTACCTCAAAAGGCAAATTCCAGTCAGGAGGCTGCACAATGGGGGCGCTGATCAGGGCATGCTTGATCTGTTCGAACCCAGAAAGGCACTCATCTGTAAACTCAAACTTAGCATCTTTGCAGAGCAGAGCAGTAAGAGGGCGTGCAATCTTGCTGAAATCTTTGATGAAGCGACGATAGAAACCTGCATGACCCAGAAAACTTCTAACCGATTTCGCAGAATCAGGTGGTGGCAAGCTCGTCATGACGTCAATCTTCGCGCGATCCACTTCGATGCCAGCTGCAGAAACCTTATGCCCAAGCACAATCCCATCTCTGACCATAAAGTGACACTTTTCCCAGTTAAGGACCAAGTGTTTCTCTTCACAGCGAGCCAGAACCTTGCAGAGGTTATCCAGACAGTCCTTAAAAGATGATCCGTAGACGGAGAAATCATCCATAAAGACCTCCATGAAATCCTCAATCATGTCAGTGAAGATGGACATCATACATCTCTGAAACGTCGCAGGAGCATTACAGAGTCCAAAGGGCATCCTGCGATATGCGAAAGTGCCGTATGGACATGTAAAGGTGGTCTTCTCCTGATCGCCTGGGTGGATAGGGATCTGGAAAAATCCTGAGTATCCATCGAGGAAGCAGTAGTAGGGATGGCTTGCAAGTCTCTCCAGCATCTGATCAATAAAGGGCAATGGGAAGTGATCTTTCCTGGTTGCTGCATTCAGCTTCCCGTAATCGATGCACATCCTGTGTCCAGTCACTGTGCGCGTCGGAATCAACTCATCCTTGTCATTCTTCACAACTGTAACCCCTCCTTTCTTGGGAACCACGTGCACAGGACTCACCCAGGCACTATCTGAAATTGGATAGATGATTCCAGCTTCCAGCAACTTCATGATCTCCTTTTTGACGACGTCTTTCAGGTTAGGGTTCAGCCTGCGCTGGTGCTCGATCGACGACTTCGACTCATCCTCCAGGTGGATTCGATGCATGCACAAGTCTGGTGAGATACCTAAAATATCATCAAGAGAATAGTCAAAAGCTTTGCGATGCTTGCGCAGCTTGCTCAGTAGTAAGGTAACCTCAGCATTGTTCAAAGAAGAATCGATAATGACTGGATAAGTAGAATTAGAGCCTAGGAATGCATACTTTAGTCCTGCAGGGAGCTGTTTGAACTCAATCTTAGGAGCTTTCTCCTCACTCCAGTCGGATAACTGCTTCACCTTCGCAGGAGTCTCAAGCTGTTCAACCTGCGATGCTAGCTGCATCACATGCTCGCTGGAGTCCAACATCTTCGAGTAAGATGCTGAAATTTCGTCCAAGTGTTCAGCTTCAGATGCAGACGTGGTCAAAGCTCTTTCAATTGGGTCTGTAGGAAGCATCTCATGGAAAAACTCCTCAGCAAACTCTGTGAGAGTGTCGACATAGAAGGTCTGACCATCGATGGTGGGCTTCTTCATCAGCTTGTCCATGTCAAAGTTCATCACCAGATCTCCAACATTCAGAGCAATCCTGCCTTTCCTGACATCGATGATAGCACCTACTGTAGCTAGAAAAGGTCTCCCAAGGATAAGAGGATCCTTAGGCTCCTCTCCATACTCCAAAACCACAAAGTCAGTCGGTATCATGCAGTCTCCAACCTTGATTGGAACATCTTCTAGCACCCCTTCAGGTATCCTTGTTGAACGATCAGCTAGGATGAGGGAGATCCTTGTTGGCTTGAAATCAGTCATGCCGAGATTGACAGCTACCGAATAAGGCATGAGGTTAACACTTGAACCCAGATCACACAGCGATCTCTTGAATCTCTCTGTGAAGATAGAGCAATCCAAGACAAAGCTTCCTGGATCAGACAGCTTCTCTGGAATTCGGTTCTGAATCACTGCACTGACTTGCTCAGATATCATCATCACTCCCTGTTCATGGCTGAGATTATTGGTTACCATTCGTTTCACATAGCGTCTGATGACAGGGGTGATTTTTACAGCATCAACCAAAGGTATCTCAATCACAAGCTTTTCCATCAGAGATTTGCATCGTGCATCATCAAGCTCTTGCTTGGACTTCCTAGGGCTCCTTGGGTAAGGAACTTTAGGTTTGTAGACTTTTTCCTCTGCAGATTTCGGATTCGGAGCATCAACAGCTTCGCTCTACAATTGGTGACGCGCGACACTAGTGGTGGTGTCGCTCGTCACCGGCTCTGCAATCTCAGGAACTGCTTCAGAATCTTCTAAGTCCACGACTTCAGGTGCAGGAGGCGTCTTCGTGGGCTCAGAACGCAGATTTTTACCACTCCTCAACGTGATAGCACTGCAGTGATGCCTTGGATTGGTGTCAGTCTTCCCAGGAAGAAAACCCTCTTGCCTTTTAACAGAACCTGCAGTTTGGGCTACCTGTGTATCGAGCTGCTTGACATGGGTGTTCAGAGCTTCGATTTTTCCATTCAGATCGAGGTAGAGAGCATCCATCTTCCCATTAAAGTCCACGGTGAGCTTCTGCTGACCTTCCAGAATCTGTTCCAGCATAGACTTCATCTCATTGTCAGGATTTTGAGGTTGAGATGAAGGAATGCTGTAGTTTCTGGAAAAACTGTTGTTGGAGAAAGGTTTCTGGTACGGAGGCTTAGGCGTGTAACCAGAGAAATTCTGATTACTGTTGAAGGTATTCCTCTGATTGTTTCCACTGTAATTTCCACTGTAGCTTCTGTTACCTTGCTGATTACCAAACCTCTGACCCTGAAATCCTAATCCATTGACAAAGTTGACATCCTCTTCCTCAGCTGCATCCTCAGGTTCGAAACTCTCCACCTCCTGTGCGAATCTGACCGATTTCTTACCCACTAAAAGGCTGTGCACAGAGTCAAGTTTAGCCTTCACTTCAGCGATCTGCGATCTATCCATGTTCCCAGCTTGCTTCTTTCGCTCAAGATCAGCATTCTTGGTGCTGTTGCTGGATGCCAAATTTTCGATGAGCTCAACAGCTTCGTCTGGGTATCTGGTGTTGAAGTTACCATTGCTTGCTGCATCAAGTGCCATCTGATACCTCCAGTCGATGCCTCTGAAGAAAATACCCAGCAACTGCACATCGCTGAAGCCATGATGAGGGCAGTCTCGCTGGTACGATTTGAATCGCACCCAAGAAGCCTTGAACGCTTCAGTAGGGTCCTGAGAGAAAGTCGAAATTTTCGTCCTCAACTCCTCAGACCTAGCATCGTCGAAGAAGTTGTGCAGGAAGGCGTTCCTGGTCTCTTCCCAAGTGGTGAGGGATCCTGGCTCCAATTGCTTCAACCAGTTAGCTGCTTCTCCAGCAAGAGAGTAAGGAAACAGCTTGCAGAGGAGGAAATCATTGGACACTCCATTGTATTTGATGCTGGTGACCAAATCCTCAAACCTCTCGATATGATCCATAGGGTGCTCATGAGAGTGGCCATGGAATGGATGCTGACCCACAAGAGTGTAGTACACAGGCTTCAGCTCAAAATCGTTTCTTTGAAATGCAGGAGCGCGAATCGCAGAACGATTTGCATAGAACTGCTCAGGCCTGTTGTAGTCTCCAAGTGTTCGTCCACGTCCAGCTGCAGGTGCAGGTTCCCTCGCATTCCGATCCTCTGGAACGTTCCTCTGTTGTGGAACGATCGCAGCATTCCCACGCGGTGCAGGTGGTGGATTCTGGTCAACAACATCCACAGGTAAAGGAGCTGGTGGAATGATGTTACCATCTCCATCAATCCTTTGGCCTCTCGCATTGCACAGATGACCCTCTCGGTCTCTCCAGGTTCCATCATCATCACGAACAAGTCCATTAGCGTTTTCCATCATTGCCGGATCTCTTGCTTTCCGCTTCGTTCGCTCTAACTCAGCTAGCTGTTCGTTGCTCAAATTCCATAGCGGGATGTCCTTGTTGCTCCTGGTTCCACGAGTATGCATAAACCTGAGACACCAAAAACAAAGAGAGAAAACGAAAATAAGTAAACTAGGTTAAAGAAAAGAAGGTGTCGCGCGACACCACAAGTGGTATCGCTCGACACTAAGTCGAAAAACTTAGTCGAAACTCAAAGACTAGGTTTAATGGCGAAATCAAGTCCCCGGCAACGGCGCCAAAACTTGATATGCTCAAAGTTAAATCCCTAAGCTACTCTGCAAGAGCACAGATGTGCAGTTGTAGTATCTAGGGGTCGAACCACAGAGACAAGAAATCACTCAATAAACCTTATGTAGATAGAGTTACGCTAAGCCAAGATATGCGAAATAAATAGTGTTGCGACAAAAGTAAATAGAATAGCAATGAAGACAATTGTAAATTCGATGTGATAAAGGATAGGTCTAGGGTGATTTTCAGGAGATCAATGAATGCAAATCAACTTAACAAGTCAGGATTCAGTTATTAAGCACCGAAACACAGAACTATAATTAACCAACTTCCGTTGTGAGAATTATCTAAGTTAAAGTCCCAGAATCCCAAATTCCTTTGTAAATCCTACAAATTTAAACCAGCTTTAATGCACAAGTTCGATATGTTCACAAAGCTCCTAGACCAAATTCCTTTGCGAATAGTTACTTTGCTCAACTCAGGTTCTTTCCAGTTATTCAATTACACTTCCGTGTCAATTAAGCAACCTAAGATCTAAGTTCCAGGTGATCAGTCCAGAATTAGCTTTAAGAACAACCTAAGGTGAAGAACAAATAGATATGAACCCTAACTGGAAAGTTAATCAAACATTCAAAGAAAACCCTAATTAACCCTAAACCTAACAGATGATTTACTCAGACATGGTTATTGAAACAACAAACATGATGAATAGAAAGCAATAGAATAAATCGAAATAGATAAAGGGGTTCGAAATCTTCTCTCTAAACGAACAGAGTACAGACTTGTCTCCCCAAGCTCAGAAATCGCAAAAGCCGAAAACTCAGAGTATCTCCCTCTCTAAAATCTAAGGTGATCGTAAAAAGGGAATAAAAATCCTATATATATCTCTAAGACACGTTTTGGGCTTCCTTGAAAACGTTTGGGCCCAACTCCTTCTTCAAATAGGAAACAAAATCGCTTTTTCCTTATTTCTCTGACAAGTGTCGCGCATCACTCTCCATGGTGTCGAGCGTCACCAAAGCACAAAATCCATACTTGACGAATTTGATCCTGATTAAGCTCCAAAGTGCTCCAAAGTCTCCAGTTAAGCTCCAAACGTACCTATGACCTGAAAAGACTCCAAAAGACTCGAAAGACACTAAAAAGACTCTATAAATAAGACATATACCATGGCTAAAAACCATAAAAACCATGATATATCAATCATCATTGGTTTTAATAAAAGTAATGAAAAACAGTAAAGAAAAGAGATAAAGAAAGCTTCTCTATTGAAGAACTCGGACTTGAACAATCTTCTACAAAAATCTCATAAAAACGGCTAAAGGAAAAGGGTTTCTGTAAAGTATGAAAGGCTCTCCCAAAAACGACCTAAATGACATGTATTTATAGTCTCCAATACTCCATGGTCTCTAGGGTTCCGGAATTGAGGCTGAAAATGACTTTGGGCTTCAGATAAGTGGGCTTTAAGTCGGAGCTTGAATGCCGCGGTCGGGAGTGTTGTGACCGCGGCAATTGGCTTGTTGGCCGCGGTCGGGAAGCTTCTGACCGCGGCAAATAGCTTATTGGCCGCGGTCGCGTGAGCTGCTGGCCGACTTCGAGTGGCTCCGGGGCTAATGAAATATCTTGAGATCCAACTGTTGGAATGTCTCCAAACCAAGTGCAATTGAAAGCTGGTTGATTCTTCTATAAGTTGTCCAATTTTGAGGGTGATCAGACGGTGAGAAGGTCTTCGTCTCTCCATGAGAGTTCTGACAGTCTGCATTTATCCAAAAGAGTCTTTTTGTTCCATTTTGTGCCTTTTTATCCCAAATTACCTGAAAAGTCTTTTAAAATCCGGAAACATAGAAATCCTTTGAAAACCTTTGAAATGGAGTAAAAACACCTGTAAAAGATATTAAAATGATCCATAAAAATAGTCAAAATCCGGTGTTATCATGTCTATCAAGGATCATGATGATGATGGTGTGTCCCGTTTTATCACTGATTCACCTATTGATGAAGTTTTAACCTTGCGCAATAGGTAAGTATGTTTCTATGTGTTGTTTAAATTGACTTATGAAAAAAAAAATATTTTCATAAATTTAGATCTACATGATTTTATTATTGAAATTTCAGGATTAGAGAGAGATTATATGGGCTGGATACAGATGATGTCTAATGGATTGAGCCGATTAAAAGGATTCAAAATCGATAATCCATATATATTATTAGTTTTGTTAGACACTTTTTTGTATTTACAAGGCTGTTTTGTGATTATTAATAAATAATAATTTATTCTAATAAATTGGATTACAAACGATATTAAATATTTTTAATAATGTTCTGTCAAAAAATAGCGTGTGTTAGATTATTAAAAAGCATGTCAATAACATATATAATTAATTTGATTCTAAATCTGTTTGATGTTAACGGTTTATTATGTTACACTTAAATTATATATCATCTGAGCCCAATATTTTTATACATCTTATGGGCCAAAAAATTTCGTGTTGTAACAAAAATTCTACTCTTCCTTTAACAGATAAATTGTGTTAACCAATAATCTATCTAGAATATTCATCATAAGTTGCAACTTTTCAAAAATGGAGTAGAGTTCTATTAATTTCTTTTTATAAGTATTTATATAACTTAAAGCTTGTGTGTTGGATCTTATTACATGATTTATTTTAGTATTTGTATGATTTATTTCTTTGTATAAGTATTTATATAACTTAAAACTTGTGTGTTGGATCTTATTATACAATATTTTAGTCTCAATTATTGAAAATAAAAATGTGATGTTTATGTTACAAGAATTTCAATAATCAAATTATAATAAGATTTATACGATGATTGTGTCCGCGCGTCGCGGGAAGATACCTAGTAAATGAATAAATATAAAAAGAAAAAAAAATAATTATTTAGGATTTTGGAAGAAGACAAAAATATTATAGTTGATGGCTTAACCGTGGTTCGATATAGGTATTTGGGTATTCGATTTAGTTTCGGTTCGAAACCAATTGAATATTTTAGTTAAAGAAAGTTATGATTTATCGGATATTTTTATAAATATTGGTTCGGATTTGGTATGTCTTTTCTGGTTTGGTTCCAGTTCGGATATTCAGATCTATATTTTTTACCTCAAAGTTTTAGTTCGACTCAGACATTTAAACATAAATTATATCCAAAACATAAAAATATACCTCAAAACCCAAAAATATACCCAAAAATCTTTAAAAGTAAAGAAAATATATGCATAAAACCAAAAATATATACAAATTATCTTAAATATAAATATATAACTAATATTTAGGGGTATATAATTATAATTTTTATATATATTTAAGTATTTGATCGGTTATCGGTTCGATACTCTTTCTATTCCATTTTTTTTGGTATAAGAATTTAGGATCTATCAGGTATTTTTTAGATTTAGGATCGAATTCGATATTTGTATTTTGGTTTGGATATTCGGTACGGATTTTTTGCCCAGTCCTAACCATAGTTGATCTGACCCGCTGATCCGAAAAGTTTTCTGGTTTTTTATCTAAGTCGGTTTTGAAATCCTCTCACTGAAAGAAAGAAAACAACGTATTCATGTCTTAACCGTGTGAAATGGTACTAATTAATGCCTATATAATTTTACTGTGCTCAAACATGTCTGAACTTCTGAAAATTTGAATATTCATACCTAAAGTTATCTTTTTCAGGCCAAAACATGCCATAATTTATTTTCCGTTAGTTAACTCCGCAAATTATTGATGCTGAATCAGCTGCCAGCTGGAATCCGCGTTGGAACGGATGAAAAAAATTATGCAAATTCAAAATATCGAACCGCGCACCTACATCTAAGTAACAAACCATAATACCACTACACCAGATAAAATTATTAATAACTCTCACTATTAAATATTTCTTGTATTTATTTGGTCATTGATTGATATTAAAGATCTTCTTCGTCGTCGGGTATGTCTTTGAAATTGACGGAAGCTATGTGACTCTTTCGTCAGTATCTGGGGTAGATCAACTTCCTGTTCTACAATTTCACCATTAGGGTTTATTTATTGATGAGGATTACAGCTTTTAATTATGAAATTGGGACTTCAGGGATTTATAGTTGGATCTTTTTTAGGAATATGATAAAGATGAGAATTGCAAGTCTTATTATGGTTATTGGAGATAAAATTTGTCTCTGGTGTGAATTGAATTGGTAGATACTTGGTCTATAACGTCATGACTATGGAGAATCATCATCCTTCAACTCTCTTGTCAGTGGAGTCAAGTGCTTCTTCTCATGAGGAGCTTGATTTGGAGCTTTTCAATCTCTGCTCTCTGGTCCTTCTGAGATCAATCTACCTCTCTCCGCTGAGCGAAGTCCTCCTCTGCAGCCTTGGAACCTGGATTTTTGCGACATTTGGATGTGGGTTAGGGACAGACCTCGACTCGACGAAGAAAGACGAAGATTTTTAATTTTAATCAACTGCGTAGTTACTATAGATATAATTAATAGAAAGACTAACTAGTACTCTCTCCGTTTCATAATAAATGTCATTTTGACACATTTCACACCGATTAAGAAATTAATAAAATATACAAATATACTTTTAATTAATATATTTTTATAATATTTAATTACAAAGACTATTATCTTTAAATTAGGGATAAAACAAGAAATAAGAGTAAAAAGTTACATTGAAAATGCAGAATGACACTTTTTTTAAAACAATGAAATCTAAAACAACATTTATTATGAAACGAAGGGAGTATATTGAAATGAGTATCAGCCCCCTTTTTAAAATAATACTATAACTAAACATAGATTAAGACATTTAGCTATGGTGGAAATCTATGACTAAGAGATTAAGGACCACGGCTTCTGATTTTCAAATACTTGATCGTGGTTTTAGACCACTCCATTTGATTACTGATCCCTTTAATAATAGCATAAAAAATATATAGACTATCTAGTGTCTTCTACATATGGACCACATTTTTGACATTTTACAAACAACTAAATGCACACACCGAGTATGTAATTGATAATGATAGGTCAACAAAAAGAAGAAGAAACTAATGATATGTTATTGTTCTGTTTCATTCAACCGGGTTGGATCGATTGAATAACATGTATATACCATATTAAGTTTTGTTCAAAATTGTTTGAGAATAAATTAACTCACCGATTTCTTTGATATATCCCTTCTGAGATATTATTTACAACTAGGCTAGTACCCGCGTTATGCGCAGATTTTTGTCTATGCTAAATATTTTTAACAAAAAAATAATTTAGTTATATAGTAAAGTTTTTCATAAACTACTTTTATAAATAAAATAAAAACCATAACTAAAAAGATATAAATTTTTTACGTACATATAAGTTGGCATGCATTGTTGAATATAATTAATCTATCATCGTTCTGTTAATCAAATTATAGTACTCAACATTAGTTGTGTTAAAGAAAACCAGGAAAATGAAACTTAGTCTAAATATTGAAGTTCGTATTCAACTCACTGACAGTAAAAATCATAGGTTATTGTGTTTTGAAACCCTTGTGGAGGTAACATGTTTCGGCTAAGTTTTTGAGACCCTTGTGGAGGTAACATGTTTTGGTCCTTCATTCCTCTCCAACATGTGTTGGTGACTCCCGTTATAGCCTTATATGTTATTGTGTTTTGAATTGTTGTTTTGTTTATAGATTAAATCTCATTAGATAGCACATTGTAGACATGTTTATTAAATGATCCGTCGCACGTACACGTAGCACGTTTGACGTTCTATTTATAGTACCTTCGCAGACCGAGAAGTTAGAAGAGCAAGGCATTGATTGTTCACAATTTCTTTCAAAAGAAAATTAGTTGAAGCGCTAGAGCAATTTAAATTTTGAAAATATTACAGTGGGTTTGGAACTCATATGGATGTAAGCGTTTAAAAATATAAATATATATGATCAAAGAATTTTAAGCGTTAAAGTTGAAAAAAAAATCAATGGACACATAATATTTGAGTCCAGAGATGTTACGACCCAAATGTGGGAATGGAAGTTTAAAGCAAATAATAGCAGCTATTAAATAGCTTATGATGTTTAGACTATTGATGAGATAAGGCATTTTGGGAGGGTGGTATGACTCGTATCTAATGGTGTCTTCTCTCTCGGGTCTAAATGAAAGGTGGAGTGATAAATAAAAGAATACTATGAATTATGTAACAAATGTTCAAATGCATGTTCTCTTGCAGTTGTTGTTGTTTGTCCACAATGGAATCTCTTCAAGTGTTTTGCCTGATGTCTCAGGAACACAAAGACTCACATAAACCACAATGAATCCACAAGCCAAAGCAATAGATTAAAATTTCCTCCACTGTTCAAGGTGAAGAACATATTGCAGTCATCGTCAGTAACCATGAGACGAACACGAACCTGTAAGCCAAAGTTGCTATACTTGGCGAGAAACCCTTTACATTGAATGGAAGAACCTGTTTCAGCAAAATTAATCAGTAAATGATTAAATTAGTTCTGCGTTGAACATATTTAGTACCTCAGACATAATCAGCCATGGAATTGGTCCTATTCCTAATGAGCAGGCGATAACCATAGCATGTAAAGGAAGGAAAAAAACTCAGAAAGATATAGCAGAAATACACTAAATACACTAAATTCTTCACAGCTTGTAGGTGACATTTGAGTGTCAAATATTCTGTAGTTTTTTGCAAGGTAAGTGAAAATCTTATGAGTTACCCAAAACTGCTACAATTTTCTGTGGAGTAAATACAAAAACCTTCTCCCAATTGTTAAGAAAGCTATGAAACATTGTGTTAATATACAATCAACACATAAAATGCAACAAAACTAATAAAAATTAATTAAGGTTGCACATGGCAAACCTGGTTATCTGATCCTAAGGGTCCTCTCGTGTTCTGTGGATCGGAGAAAGCTTAGCTACATATATAGTGTTCTGTGGATCGGAGAAAGCTTAGCTACATATATACAAAAACCTAAAGGCAACCACAGTTCTTTAAAAATAAATTATTGCAAGCCCAAGCAATTAGAGGAACAGACATAGAAGACGGTCACCCGCAATGATCTTTCGTTACCAATAGATTAAACCTTCACAACCTCAGAATATAAACACTGTCTGGCATTGGTAAAAGTAATGTGAGCCAATTCCATCATAAAGAACATCATGTGATCCCAAAATCTTAACTCCGTCACTTATAGCTTTGTTTATATTATTATATACACAGTTAGAAGAGGAAGATGAGACGACGTGGTTTTCGGAGGAGAAACGTTTAAAGAAAGTGGGGAGGAAGATGAAAAAAGTACATTAAAGATAGACACGTGTCTTCTTTCTAAGTGCTGACGTGGCGTAAAGATGGAGAGAAATCACCTAAAATCATATATATAATTATACTAATTTATAATCAATCAAAACTAAATAATCGGATCCCACTAGAAGCTGTGCTTAATTATATACACTAGGAGTATATATTAGACTATATTGTATGTATATTTACTATACATATGGTATATACATAATGTATAAAATGTATCTAGGATTCAATATATAGGATACGTATATAGTACATACTAGTGTATACTATATAGTATATATGTACATAAAATATATAATACACATAATTATATAACAAAATTATACATCGTTTACTTTTAAATAGATTTTATTTTTTAATTTATGTATAATAAATACATTCTACTTTATTACATATAATATAGTTAATTAATGTATAGATAAATTATACATACACTGATGTATAAATGAATAGATTCTATTTATGAATTTATATATTATTGGAGATAAATTAAATCTTTTTTACGTGAATCGTATATATGCTTGCACTTAGCGTCTATTACTTTTTTGCAGGGATGTCTCCCTATGCTAAATTAGGACATGTATTGAGCTTTTTGTCCAATATGACCTAAGCTTATAGCACTGGACCTCGAATTCATTCGGATTTGTAGATCTGGCACGATAGATCACATGTTCCCAGATTTCTTCATGTCTGACAGCGCAGGCCACGATGTCAAAAACAACGAAGTCGGAAACCGAGTGGTTAAGAGGAGGAGAGTGGTCAGGAGGAGGAGAAGTCACATTCTCTATGTCCTACACCTAAGCTCGGTGATCCGGAAGATTCAGGGATATAAAAAAGTGTGGCCTGCACAGGTACCCGGAGAGTGAGATCATCCATCCGCAGCAGCCCTGTCCCAGCATCGAGAGATCTAGGCCAGGTAAGAATAAACAACTTAACACTATTCAAATTTTCCTCTATTTGACAATAAGAATATGTTTCGGTTTAATTTGATTGTCCATACCCTTACAAATCTACGAGATTGGCAATTAATGTATTTTCCTTACGTGTGTCAGGTGACAGTGACCTTTCGCATGAGCCAGAGAGAAAAGCACAGGCTCAGCAAAGAGCCATACCACGTCTAAACTGCTGAACCGACTCGTACATTCTAAAGGACGCGCCAAAGGACGGTTTCGTAGCAGGCAGAACATGCCAAAGAAAGTTGGTGAGACCGTTAGAAACATGACGGCATCATAAGATTCGAAGTCAGTCGAGTCGGATCATGGACTGAACCACCCGACTCACCATCTATGGACCGACCCGGTATACCAACCCAGGTCAGATAACTTCTTATAGATACTTTACCCTTTCTTTCAAGAAAGAGGTTCACTCTCTTAGCCATCTTATCTTAAAGTCCCATGATATCTCTTTAAATACTTGTGGTTCTTAAGTCCAGACACTCAACACTTTTCCAGCCATCTTTCCGATCATTCCTTTTCATTTCTCCTCCACGGCGGTTCCTCAACCGTAGAGCTTCTTCACCCACAAACTCTTCTTTTCCTCTCTTTCCACCGCAAAAAGCACATTCTCACTCAAAGGCTGGAGCAGATCCTACTTTTTTCAAAGACTCTCGGCCCACTTTCCTTCACAAGTTTTCCGACTTCTTTCTGCTATCTGATTAGCCACTTGGTAGTCTTTTTGAGCTGTTTTATGACTTGAGCGTCAGAGAGCCTTCGGAAAAACACATCCCCATCGTGTTTTTCAAGCATTCACATATTTTCTGTTTTGCAAGAGATTTGTTCCTATTCGAGGACCGAAAATTTCCTAAACATAGATTATATACACCTAATCTTTATATGTCATTTATTCTATTAAAACATAAACACTTTTCGTACTTGCTTCCAAACACTCCTAAAGTTTTTTGAAATTTTTTTAAAACAATATTAAAATTATCCTAATTTATTACAATATTATTTTAAAAACACATTTTCTTTTATATATAAATTTTACTCCAAAACTTAGATATTAGTTTTGATATCTAAAGATATTCTTAAATATAGATTATATTTTATTTGCAGTTCAAAAAAAGATTCTATTTTATTTAAAATTCAAAATATTTAATTATTTGTAATTAAATTAATTCTGAAAATAGATATTAATTTAAATTACTTTAGACTTCCTTAAATATATATTCGATTTAATTTAACATTTGAAATTTAAATAATATTTACAGAATAACACATGATTAACAAATACATTATTGTATTTTTTTAATCATATTCAATCAGACCAAAATTTTACATATTGAAAACTAATAAATATTAATATTATATAATAATTTGATGGGATGTGTTAGTTTTTTTTTATAATTATGGTCTTATACAGGTTAGGTTATTAAAACATGCAAGATATTAAGATAAAAATTATTTAAAAAATAGTAAAATATTTTGTATTCTATAGTGATATGAACAGATGGGTTAATATTATAGTTTTATAATTACAGTCATTTTTAGATTAATAGAATAAACAATTTAAATATATATTTTTATAATAACAGTGATTTTTTTATTAATATAATGACCGGATTAGAATTATATTTTATGATCGTGGGCATAATAATACTAGAAAAATAATTTAAAAACAAATTATATCTAAACATAAAAATAAATTTTTGTTATTTATTAAAAAAATTATATCTATAAAGAAAACATAAATTATATTAAAAATTTTTATTAAAAAAAATTGGATGCACGAAATAATATCTAGTATAAATTAATATACAAACAATGATGTTTCTTCTACTTTTCGTTTTGTTATCTGTACAGCATTATTGGTATGATAAATGTTTTCTTTCTTTCAGTGTCGTTTTTTTATCTCATTGTTTTCATAATTTATTTTTCGTCCTTTTTTCAATTTTAAATTCGGGTCTAACGTTTCTTTAGTTATTTTACAATTATATATGACGTAAAATTTACAGTAAATTCCAAAATT
This sequence comes from Eutrema salsugineum, assembly GCF_000478725.1. Lineage (NCBI taxonomy): Eukaryota > Viridiplantae > Streptophyta > Magnoliopsida > Brassicales > Brassicaceae > Eutrema > Eutrema salsugineum. The sequence continues at coordinate 4,533,523 of NW_006256858.1, forward strand.
TTCATCTTAATATTTATCTAAAAATAAAATAAAATTGACATATACAGAGCAAAAAAACATCTGTGTGTAAGCTAAAAAGGTCATCCAATCTTATCTGCCATAGATTATTCTAGCTACAACTCAAAGACTATTGATCATGTAAAGCATTACCACTTGATATCATCAATCTAAAGAGTCCCTATTTAACATCAATGCCATTGCGATCTTGATCACTAGCTAAATCTCTCACCTGAAACTTCTTCTTCTACCATCTTCATGCATGACCCCAACCGGTATTCGCAGCTCTTCTTTCATCGTGGGAAAATTTGCAAGAATCTCCAGGAGTACACTCCCTTCTCTGAAAAGCTCTGCATACACCACGTGCCTCTCTCTTCTTCTCCTTCGTCTCTTCATCTTCCTCTTCTATCTTTTTGTATCCACCAGGACCACCAAAATGATCTATTTTTATGATCCGCCCCAACACCTTAGCATTGTTCAGATTATCAACAGCAAGAGTGGTGCTTCTCTGATCTTCATACGCAACATACGCAAATCCCTTCGATTTTCCAGTTCCCTTGTCACGAACAAGTTCCACATCAACAACTTCACCATATTGTGAGAAAACTGCGAGGAGATCACCTTCCGTGAGATCGTACGGTGAGCCTCCTACGGAAACGTAGGCTGAATCATTGTAATTGGCGTGCCAAGATGCTTAGTCAGAGATCCCTAGATCCGATTCTTTGGAGTTAATTCTCTGTATCTGCTTGACCGGTGTCAATGGATTCATCGTTGATATAATATCAATTCTCTCCCTCGAAGTTACCCTAGATGCAACTGCCTCTAAGGGACGAATTCATCTTAATATTTCATGTATATATATATGCTTTCCTCTTTTACAATTTCTTTTTTTCTTTTTTTCTGATCAATTATAAGAAAAATTAGGGAGAGAGAAATGGAAAATAGAAAAACCCATCCAATAATGCACTTGAAAGCGAATGTCAAGCTTTAATAATAGCTATGCAGAATTGCTGGAGCAAAATATACAAGAAGGTCATCTTTGAAGGCGATTGTAAGGCAGTAGTGGATCTATTAAACAAGAAGACTATGAACTTTAGATTCTTCAACTGGATACGTGAAGCATGGAATTGGAGAAAGAGATTTGAAGAAGTACGTTTTGAATGGTCTCCAAGAGATGGCAACAAACCAGCAGATATACTTACCAAAGCATGTCTCCCCAACAATGTATCATTTATTTTTCATAATTATGTACCCACCATTGTAATCAAATCTACTCTACACTCTGATTACATCAGTTCTTAATAAAATCTAGAAGTTAACAAAAAAGAAAAAAAATAGAAAAACCCATCCAAACCCACATATTTAAAATTTATAGGTGACGTTGTAACGTATTTACGTGCACGAAAAGGCACACATGATTTCATAGTAACCCTAGATATTTTTCATATATGCTTTTCTCTTTTATAATTTCCTTTTTTTTCTAACTATAGGAAAAATTAGGGAGAGAAAAATGGAAAAAAAAAAAACCATCCAAACCCACGTATTTTATAGGTAACGTTGTAACGTGTTTACGTGTGAACGAAAAGGCACACATAATTTCATAGTAACCGTCGCAACCCACTTCATTAGAAGTTTCCTTATTCCACATTGTAATTAAAGTGCGATTAAGCGAGAAACAAAAGAGAGACAAAAAAAGTCATTAATGGGTATTTAAGAGGATCAAGAGAATGGAGACGACGAAGGTAATGATAAACTCAGTCTTAGAGAAGAAACTTGAAGAACTCGAGTCTCTACGTGAAGCAATAATCACTTTCAACGAAGATGATCCCAACGTCTACCGGGATATCGAACTCCGAGTTATCTTCGCCAAGACCCTTTTATTGGCTGAGATTTCATCGCGACCGATGGACATGGAAGGAGAAATTGGCAATGAAGAAAGGCTGAAACTTGCTTGCATGGCCAAAAGGCTAAACGAACTCGAGGAGGTTTTCAAAACCTACCAAGTGTCCGGTCATGATAATGGTTCGGTGATTGAATCGGAAACGGAGAGTAAGAAAACTAATGATGGTGTTGTCGACGGTGAAACCGGTTCGGTTAACTCGTGGGTCGAATCTTGTCCTAATGAAGTTACTAAAACAGAGGAAGGGAAAGAAAAAGAAGAAGACGCTGAGCAGTGGCTATTATTTCAAGATGCGTCATCGGAGGAGGAGAAGAAAGAGGATACGTTTCCGGCGGATGTGTCATCGGAGGAGAAGAAAGAGACTAAGTTTCCGGCGGAGGCGGCGGTTAAGGAAGAGGTGGTGGTTAGAGAAGTGAAAGAGAAGGTGCGGTTGGGTTTTAGGGCTATGGTTTGTTTCGGTTTAATTGGTTTTGTTGGTGGGATGGTAAGTTTATTAGGGTATATTGGTGATAGCATGGAGGATGATTTTTATCTTACCCCTACTTAGATGACCTTTTGTTTGTTTCGAATTTCACTCTGCTTTTTAGTTGAATTCTTTTCATTTTGCTACTCATATATATAATTGTAGTTTTTCATTGCTAGTAATCATTATTTGAAAACAGTTTACATTATTTTGTTGAATGTAAATGGCTAAATGCTAATCATTTACTGTCTCTTAATATATAATGATTTTTATACCACTGTCTTTTTAAATAGAATGATCTTTTCGTGTTTGAAAAATATATAGAAAAAAGGAGATAAATAAATCAGTAATAAATCAGTAATAAATTACAGACACAACACACAGTATATATAGTCTTTGTTAAGGAACATGCTGGCTCTCTTCACAACCCTGTCTTGAACGGCACGCCAGTGGAAGGCAACCATGAACCGCCAGCGATAAGGCTTCCCACAGTAAACCGGGAAGCAACCGCAGCGCTGGTTATGGCGTGGAAACCTTTCCACCGGACCCGCCCCCTCGTGGAAGAACCCGGTCCAAAATTTTTATACTCTCCATAAAAAACTGTATTGAGAGCAAAATTGGATCCTCTTAACCAAGGAGACCATCCCAAGGGACTGACCGAGTTGTCTATATAGGTCTTCATGATCGTGACACGCGAATACGCTTGCCACGGTCTACCTAAATAGGTCTTGTAGGCTCGAATCACAGGCCTCAGATCAGAAGCTGCGATTATCCTTGAGCTATGGATGGTTATGCCTGTATTTTGAAAAGGGTCACCTCGACCCTGAGCAGTTATAACGTTGGCTTGGCCTCGGAGAGGGCGTCTAACGAGAATCATGCAGTTTTGAAACACAACAGCTGCGTTTCCGAAGATGAAGTCTATGGTGCCTGAGATGTAACACTCTCTAAAGAACTGACGTTGTGAGTGAATGTAGAGCGTGTCTTGGTATCCATGGATACCAACACGGTAGAAAACAGCTAGGTCAGAGGATGATCGAACCGCCACTGCTTGGCCACGTAATGGCCCTGCTGTGTTGATGAATGTCATGTCCTTTGCTACAAACCGTTGACCTCCAAATCCTTCAATAATTAAGAGTGAGAACATCTAATTAGTGATATGATCTTAAGTCGGATTTAGCTAAGATATTAAGAAAAGGTTTTAACCAGCAGTTGCGGAGTTATAGGTGGTGTAGCCGCGCTGGACGCTTCTACCGCTGGTGATGATTGTTTTTCTTTCGCCGTCGCCAACGAGCATGATGTTGTGGTTATCGTTGCCGACTTCAATGTTCTCTCTGTAAACACCTTTCTTTATATATATTATGAATCTTGACTTGATTCTACGTCGTCCTGCAATGTTTATCGCCGCCTGGATCGATCGGAAATGGCCGGACCTGTCTTGTGACACTACTAGGTGGGGTATTGATCTAGCTAAAGAGGCCGATACGAGTAATCGTCTCTCGTGTCTTGTGACCCAGCTTGGGAAGAGTTCTTTGTGGTTAGCTTGATAAACCAAACAAATTGAAATATGACCATATTAGATAAAGTCATGTATTAGTTAGATAAAGTCATAAAAGAAAGTATGATGAATGGTGTTAGTAATTAGTATATGGCTACGTGTAAAATAAGATTATGATAGACGCAACACTTTTACATTTTTTTTTATTCGTTGCATCGAAATTTTTAGCAAGAGAAAATTTACAATGAAAAAATGAATTTAATGTACATACTGATATTTTCCTAGATTAGGAATCTAGCTAACGACTTGAAGTAATTAATATAAGAGTAAAATGATTGAACGTACCAGTCGTGTGATTATGTTGCTTCATGAGGACTCCATTGACGGCTAAGCAGTTTCCAATCAAATCCGACAAGTTCTTGTTGGAGATCGCCGGCATAACAAAATCAGAGACGTTAAGATCCTCTGAGCCGGAGCGGCACGTCTCGATGTTAGTCTGAGCCGTGCTGAGCCACGTCTGTGCGTCGAAGTCCGTACACTTGACATCATTAGAAGCCGTTGGGTTAAGTCCCTTGAGCGTTCGGTTAAGCTGAGCCACCGTGTTTTGGAAGAGCTTTACGCAGTCTGACCAAGCGGCTTTCCTTTGGTTGTTGGTGCAGCTCGGACCGAATTTCACGGTTTGAGCGTGTGTGATGACGGCTTGGTCAAGTGCTATGCGGACCAGCATTCGTAGAAATTCGGACCGGAGCCTTGGTGGTCGGTTAATGTTGTAATGTGGGCTATTTCGGAAGTAGTAGTTGCATGTCTCAGCGTGTGGAGTCTTGTTGCACCACCATGTCATGTCGCCGGAAACAGAGCCGGTTTCGGTCGGAAACGGTGCAGCCGCTGGGCCAGGAGATGGTGGTGAGGCGGTAGGAGAACTCGTGGTGGGGGATGGGGATGGTGCGGTTTTTGGCGGTGGGGTAACATTGTGGTCCCACGGCGGAGGAGAAACGGGTCCGCCGGTGAAGTTACCATCGGACACGGCGGAGGAGAATGATAGAAGAAGAAATGATGCCAAGAGGCAAATGTGGAAGATACCTCTAAGCATTTTTTTTTTGAAGTTCTTGGATATGAGTTTGTATGGGGAATTTGTATGGGGAATTGGGAAATTTCATGGTGTGATGTCTTAACTAATTAAAGGGATATGATTTTGTATATTGAATTAATTAATAATCATTTCTTTTAGAATTATAATCTTGAGTTTGTGTGTATGTACTTTGCAAGTGATTAGTTATTGGGGAGAACATGATGATGTGTGTTGTCTTTGCTTGGGATTGTATACATATGATATCATGACTCATATTCTTTTTTAGCAACCTATGATTATAAAATTAAATAATATCAATCCTCTATGTAGATGCCTGTAATTGATTCCACAATATATTCAGAAATCTATAGAAAAAAAAAATGTCAAATGAATAAAGAGGAGGAAAAGTGACTTAAAAGGAAGAAGAAGAAGGAAGTGTTTTTCCAATATTAAAGTAACCTTCCATGTGCTTTTAGCTCAGTTTATACTCTTGTAGTTTCAAGCATACGCAAACTCTTTCAATAATCTTTGTTTATGTTACTATATAATTTCAATTATACATATTATTGCAATTGAATTTAACATTTCCGGTATATAATAACTAGATTTTTACCTTTATGTTGTATATTATTTATCTAGATTATGGATTTTCTCAAAACGTCGGTACCTAGTGTTTTCTTGAGGATTGAACACAGCAAATGTCTTCCTGAGGAAAAGTGTTCATATAAGCCTTGGAATTTACACTGTTCGGGACCGAACCAAGTAACAATTGAATTGTATTGTTGAAACTAAATCTAATGTATGAGTATTGAATACAATTTGTTTTGTACACTTTCAAAACTGAACAATGCAAATATATTTTTTTAACTTAGTTCAATATATTTTTTTCAAGCGTGTCCAAGTCGCTTTGCATGGACGTGACTAAATTATATCGTTAACAAGAATCCGACGGCCGAGAAAACTATCAGAATGTTACAAGCTTACAAAAATGTTACACAAGTTGAAGAATTACAATAATGTAAAACGTCAAAACTGAAACTTTATTGCTTTGGAATAAATTATGAAAGCCTATCCAAAATCCCATCATCAGGCCAAAGAAGCGTTTTCAGCTGAAACAGAGGATTCACTAATATACTCAGAACGAAGCTGCATAAGTAGTCGACCAAGATAGTTGAGCCCTTCTCCGTCGCGACCACCTCCCCAGAATAGATCGTGCGGTGAAGCCTCCACAAGAACCGATCCAGCCGTCGAGAGCAACATTGATTTCAAGTGAGGATAAGTCGAGAACTTGCATTTCAGAGCCATGTACATTACTTCTATCTTCACATCTTCCCAGTCTTCCCGAACCTAAAACAACCATTAAAGCATGTAATACAGCATTATTGATCCCGTATAGAACAATCTTGAGAGATCAGCGAACAAGTGAAAACTGCTTTGTTGCTTGAAACTGGACAGTTGAGATTTTGTTCATACCAGTTCAGGTTGCTGTCTCTGCTTTGATCTGCCTATCAGAGCAGCCTCCTCTGGACTTCTTGCCGTTCTTATATTCTCAACGCAGTCATGTGCCAACGGATTTTCGACCCCAACAAACTTGCTTGCCTTAATGTTTTTGGGTAATGGATTAAGAATTTTGAAAGAACAAGATACAGTTTACATAGACATTGTTGTAGTACCTGATAGTAATGTTCCACACTGGACCATGTTCTGTAATCATCATTCTCCTCGCCATAAGGCATGCGAATTGGATGCGGAGAAAAATTTGAGAAGCTTCCATAAAGGTCCCATGTTTTGTAGAAGAATATGATACTAGATTCAAAGGGATTAACACTGGGGTCAATTTCAAAAGTTGCATCCTCTGAAGGAATAACAGGTAAAAGGTCTGGTATGGGCTGGAGAAATCCACTGACAAGCATGTCAGGACCAACCTGTAGTTTTCAAGGATGTAGATTAAATCCCTAAGACTAAGAGACGGAATTCAATGTGTAACTTGTCACTGTGAATGTTAAGTCATAAAGAGGAAATATTACCTGCTCATAGCAAACATTGATTAGATTCAATGCTTGTGTCATCTCTACCATCCCGAGGTCACCAACAGGGGATGGCGCTTGCCTTCCACCGATAATTTTCGGGGCAACAAAAGCAACAACCTGGAAAAATCAATTACATAAAAGAGAAAAACAGTCTTAAACATTGATAAGCAACGAGCTATAAACACTAATCTCACAAGCTGCATGAAAATGAGATTTAGCCAGACAAATCTGCGGAAATTAAAAAATAATTGTTTTATGTCTGCCTACTAAAACTTGTATTATCTGCTTTTCTATTGGAAGATATCCACAATGTTGATTCTTACTCCATTCCCAAAACGATACATATATTTTCCAAGATAGCATAAGATGACTACATATAGAGTATGGCAATAGTAACGGGTACCTTGTGGATGACACCGGATGATATAGCTGATGCAGCTAAGGTACCACCACACTCCCATAGAATAGAGAGATATCCACGGAGATGAAAATATTCCATGACTTCTCTTGGATTCAACATGTCAAACTCCACAACTTCAACACCCTTGGACGCAAGATATTTCTGGAAACTCTTTCTTGCACCCCTTTGTGTAGCAACAATGGTAGATACTTCCGAGACATCCCATAGATTGGCTTTCTCGGGAAGATCAAGACTCTGAGTCATCACAATCCGAGTAGGCGTGTGGCCATGTCCATGTCTTGCAGTCAAACGAGGATCTGCAGTAACAGAGTCACATAACTTTCCAGGATATTATATATTTCAGTTGCAAACATCTCTATAAAGGTGCATTATATACCATCTTGGCGTACAGTGTTTCCTCCAACTATCACAGCATCACTTCTCCCTCGTAACTCGAACACTCGGGTTCTAGAGAGTTTACTACTTATCCATGCTGCATGTCCACTACTTGCTGCAATCTTACCTATCAATAAACAAAGAGACGATTTAGCTGCAAACTTTCATCTATCCATATGAAATGCAGGTCGACATAATTACCATCAAGAGTCATGGCATACTTAAGAACAGAGAACGGAACACGAGAACAAGCTCTATGAATCAGAGGAGCATTCACAAGGAGGCAAGATTTCCGAGCTTCCTGTGACAGAAAGACAAAATATTTTGATAATCAAGAATGTGAAGTTTGCACATTTGTAAACAAACACTTGTTCAAGAGCTAAAAAGGAGATACCTCGAGAACTTTACTCTGAAAGTCTTCACCAAGAACACTCACTTCAATCCCATGGCTTCTTAGCTCACGAATCGCAGAGCCTCTTAGATGCTTCAGAGGATGCCTAATTCCAACAACAACTCGTCCAATTCCTGCCTAATCTACACGAATTGGATAGCCTCTTTGATCAAATTGTGATCCAGAATCGGTTTTACGAGGACAAAATCTGGGAGCAAGGAGCAAAAACCTGAACAAGAGCAGAGACGGCAGTGTGGTCGCCGTGACAATCACCAGGCTCCATGTTCAGATAAGCCGTGGAGCCTCTACAAGACTCTCCGGCGGCTTCAACGGCGAGGGCTTCTGCCGGTTTAGTGCCCTGTGCGTATAGATATCCCTCTCCGGTTACTTTTCCGGAGGAAGTGGCGATTACACATCCGAAATTAGGGTGTGGTGATGTAACTCCGGCGGACATCTCGGCCAAATCGGCGGCGCGGCGGATGAAGGCGGCATCGTTTGCGTGGTGGTTACGACCGTTGTCGCCGGTTGCGAGAGTGGCTCTGCAGATTAAAGGAGACGAACAAACTCGGAGTGTTAGAGCCATTTGGAATCGCTTCTTCTTCTATCTGTGTGAAGAGAAGAAGGATTGTGAAAGGAATGAAATATCAAATCATTTTAATTAAATTTTTAACCATTTTAAGTTTACCAAATTAAGCTACTAATCAATTAATCATGAATATCAATTACTCTTCAGATGAGCCACGTCAGCAACTGATCCGATCAGAAACATCATAAATCGCAAACTTACGTGGCGGTTACACGGCGGCGACAAAGAACAGAAGTGGCGGAGATGGCGTTATACGGCGATGGTCAGAAGAGATGGTGGGACCGGTTTATTAGGGTTAGGTTGAGGCGTAATTTCTAAATAATTGAAAGGGTATATTAGTAATTAATAACTCTAGAGTGAGATCTGACTCAAAAGTCAACTGTGTTAATGAGTGTCGGCGTCAACAACGGTCAACGTGGATTTGTCGTCCAACCGCAGAAATCTCAGATTGTTGATAAAGCCTTTAATGTACTGAAAACGCATATTAAAAAAAAATATATTGTTGTAAAGCCTTTTAATATCAAAATTTATCCAGAAACTTCGGATCTGAATTCAAGATTCTTTAAAGCTTTTACACATTTGTAGCTCAAACTGTATAATAAAAAAAAAAAAAACGTATTCATTAGTATTTTTGAGCAAAAGCATTGATCAAAGCTAGAGCGTTGCTAGTTCCTCTTGACAAATTCGCTATCCGTGCACGAACCGAGTTCTTGATCCGACCATCCATGATCCGTCTAGAGAATCCATCGGAGCAAGTGTTGGCATTAGTCAAAGCAGCGCTGGTCCAAGTCTGAGCATTGCTCATATGGAACCAAAACTGGTCATGACCCTTAGCACTGCCACACATCTTCACTTCATGGATCGATTTGGTCAAACGGTCAACGGTATCATTTACCTCCTCGATGCAGTCCTTAATGGCTTGGACCTCTCGTTTCTTGAGACCTTTGAAACGGGCCAACCGTGAGACAAAGACTTTTGTGGACTGGGCTTGGGTAACAGTCACGGTGAGTGCAGTTTCGGCTAGACGTCGAGGGCTTGTTTGGATGGAGTTTGCGTAACCGGAGAGAGAGCTGATGCATATTGTTGGGTATGTGGTGGCTTTGCAAGAGGCTTGTATGAAGTTTATTGCGCGTTTCGAAGTTCCTGCGGCAGCGGCTGAGGAGGCCGTAGTGAGATCCGTCGTTGATAAGAGGACTAGAAAGAGAGCGTATAGTATTTGCTTTGCCATTGCTTTGAAGTGTTTTGAAAGAGAATTTATTGTGAAGAGGAAAGGAGTTGGTTTTTGAGATTTTATAGTAAGTTCGTGGTATCTTTTATGTGTGCGGTTTTGATTAATTAGGGTTAATATAATAGATACGTTAATATTGTTGACCTTGACCCTTGGTTTGATTTTTTTTTTCCAAGTAGGGTCTATTATTAGTTGGAAATGACCAGAAATATTGTTTTTTTTTTGAACAAGTCCCAGAAATATTGTTTGGTAATAAGTATTAGTCTATTAACTAAAGAATGTACTATGGCAATTAATTTTATTTTCTTTATATTTAAAAGGTAACATGGGAATTTTTATTAAACAGAAAAAACTGCTAGGTTCTTCGTATATTTCATGATCAGAGATTCAGAATCATGGACAAAGTTGTGCCATTTCATTATGTATTGTATTGGATTTTGTGGAAGAAAACCAATTTTTTCCTTTTTAACTCGATACCACAAAGAGTTTGTTTTCATAATTTATTGGATTTAATCGTAATTTCAGTGGACAGGTTTGATACAAAGATTATCATTGGACAACATATTTGATATAACTACCAACTATAAACGAAAAAAAAAATGTTTCAAATGCTGACTGACAGAAAGAGATGAATTCGATTTGACAAATGATGTTATTATAAGGATATAAAAATTCGAGAGTGGATCTCAACCTGATTTCATTGAAACTAGAAAGTGAATTAATTGGATATATACCAAGACCAGTCCAATGACGTTATACGTACACTCCTAATTCGTCCGGTCCATGTCCGTACATATTCTACAAAGCAGCAAATTAGGATAATGTAGTCCATTAAAAATTTGTAATAAAAATATAAACATATAATAATAGAGGCAACGATGTTAATCGAAATACTTATGAGAATTTAGTAGTCTTAGTTAAAATGTTCTTCTTTTCCTCCAAAATTGTTTCGTTAGATAAAAGATGATTTTTGTTTTCCATTTTTTATCACCTAAAAATATCATGGTGACTCCTCTTGATTTCTATAAAACGAACCCATCTCCGAGTCTCCGACATAAATTTTGTAATGGCGTTTGCTATTATCCTATACTATCAGGTTGGCTAGTTTAGAACATGAACATTTGTTGTGGAAGCTAAACTTTTATATTTATATACAACTTTTATAAATTAGATTACTAGAAATATG